>NC_044032.1:541462829-541773056 GCF_901765095.1 Microcaecilia unicolor | reverse complement strand
TTTATAGTCTGGTCCAATTTTAGTTTTGTAATACGTCCTTTTGGTCTGCCTTATTGCGTATTTGTATTTCCTTTGTAATTGTTTCCATGCGTTGTGTGTTCTTTTTTTAATTTTTTTCCACGCAGGTTCCAGTTTCCTAGATTGTGTTTTTAGTTTTTTCAGTTCTTCATTGAACCACGGTATTGAGTTGTGTCTATGTGAAGTTCTTGTTTGTAAGGGTGCTAGTTTGTCTGGTATGTGTCTGCATCTTTTGTCCCAATCTGAGAGGTATTACATGGATTCCATTTGTGCTGTCCAGTCGTTGTTGTATATCTGTTGCCAGAAAGTAACCAGGTCTGTTTGGCCTCTCGTGGTGTGGGTTGTGTGTGGGAAGAGCCCCTTTTCCGCCATTTTATGGATAGGTTTAATTTGTAATGGTGTTGGTCCATGGTGTTTCTGTCCATCTAGTTTGTGTTATGGTTAAGTTCTGATCAGTGGACAGTTTGCGTGAGAAGAGGTTGAGTGTATGACCCTTCGTGTGGGTTGTTTGCATGTGTGGTCATGTAAGATCTCATAGGTGAAGGGAAGTCCTTGCGTTCTCATGCGTTGGTAGAGTTTGAGTCTTCAAGGTGAAGGTTAATGTCTTCTAAAACTAGTGTGTTGGAGTTGGATACACATATGTTTGAAACAAAGTCCATGAAGTCCGCCTGGCTTTCGTTCCATTTGCATGGTGGTCTATAGAATAGTACGCAATTTAGGTGGTCAAGCAGGGTTTTATGGTGGATTCTGATTGAAGCTGTTTCGAGGTGGGTTGTTATAGATTCTCCAGTGGTTTCAATCGTGAAGTGAGATCGGTATATAAGCGCTATGCCCCCTCCTCTTGTTTCTTTTCTGGTCCAGTGGATGATTTTATACCCTGGAGGACATAGGTTTAAGATGATAGGGTCCTTCTGATCATGGATCCATGTTTCAGTGATGAAGAGTAGATTGAGTTTCGCTGACGTGATCCAGTCTGTTGTTGTTTTGTTTACTACAGATCTGGCATTGACGTAGCCTATTTGAATGTTTTGGTATTCCTGTGCTAACCAATAAATGCATTTATATTACCGCATGCTAAGTGTTCAGCACATGGATACCATGTGAGCCCTGTACTGCCTACAAAATAGGTGATGGTACGTGCTTGCGTACTAATTAAAAAATATAGCAACATGAGCACATGGCCATTAATGCAAAAATATAGAAAAAAGGTATTTTTATATCTTCAGTAAAAATGCCCGTGTAAGGGCATTCTAAGGCCACTTTTTACTGCAGCTTAGTAAAAGGAACCCTTAGTTTTTATCTCTCCTATAGTTACAATAATGTTTTCATTTTCTGTAGACAGTATTTTTTTCCAGTTCTTTTATTTTATCATGTGACCTGATGGCATTCATATTGTTATTTTAATGCACCGTTTTTCTACCCACGAGGTCTGCTTTATTAAGTGTGTTTCTCATAAACCCAGGGTTGGCAAACAGCTTCACTAAATCAAGCTTTTAGTTTAGTACATGCATTTGTCTTATTTTTGTAATGGAATAGCCATCCAGAACAACTGGTTGGGGGGGGGGGGGGGGGGGGGAGATGAATCAAACACAAGATAAGCACACAAAAAATTCTTTACAGTGGAGAAGCAAGGATAAAAACCAGAGATCAAACAGTGGTTGTGGTATTGCATTGAATAGATGAACCTTGTGCTTTCCATCATATTCTATGTTTTTCTGGAGTAGGCTAAGCATGTACCTCACCCTTAACTATACATTTATCATCTCTACTATTTAGAACCCATTGCAGTTACTTTTATCACATGGCCAAGGATGTCTCTCATGTTCAGCTCTACGTTTACCCTGAAATTCTATAAATGGTGCTTAAAATTGTGAGCATAAATTTAGGCACACACCCAATTTGCACGTGCAATTTAATCAAATTAGCGCCGACTTGCTAGTTTATATGCACAATTTAATCAAATAAAGCCAATTATCAGCACTAATTGGCCTTAATTGAAATTTGTGCGTGTGTTTTAAGTCATGTGGATCAGTTTATGCACAGCTCCAAAAAGAGGGCATAGCTATGGGAGGGTCATGGGCAGATGAGAAGCATTCTAGAATTAATGCATTATTATAGAATAAGGGGGATCCATGCATAATTTACACAATGATTTATACCAGGATTTACTTGGTGTAAATCCTCACATCTAAAGTTAGGTGCAAAGCATATTTTATAAATGGCACCTAACTCTGTATGGATGTATTTGGATCTCTACTTCATCATAGGCAAAAACCTTCCCAGAACTAAAGTGACTTTGAAAAACAAAATACAATCTGTGTATATATAGTGGTCAAAAAAAAGTTGAAAACCGCTTATCTCATGGCATCGGTAAAGCTCAGGAACAGCATTCTTGCCTTCTGGGACCCTGAAGCAGTTTATGAAACACAGGCCATCGCTGCCCTGGGACAGGTTTGCATCTTGAAATATCTACCAGATGCTGTTCCTGTGCTTTATTGATGCCATGAGATAAGCGGTTTTCAACTTTTTTTGAGCACTATATATACACAGATTGTATTTTGTTTTTCAAATGAAGTCACTTTAGTTCTGGGAAGGTTTTTGCCTATGATGAAGTAGAGATCCAAATACATCCATACAGAGATCTACACAGATCGTTATAGCCAGGGCCGCCGAGAGGGGGGACAAAATTCACCAAGTCCCAGGCCTCCAAGGGAGGCCCGGCACCGTAGTCCCCGGTCTCACCCGCCTGCCCTTGGCTCCATCGACAGCTCCTCTCCGTCCGCCACCGGGCCTCCAGCATTCAAATCGGCAATGCCTCACCTCAATGTGAAAGTGCAGCGGCAGATCGCCTCCCTTTGGGCATTCCCTCCCTGTGTCCCGCCTTCGTCTGATGTAACTTCCTGTTTCCGTGAGGGCGGGACACAGGGAGGGAAGGCCCGAAGGGAGGCGATCTGCCGCTGCGCTTTCACACGGAGGTGAGGTGCTGCCGATTTGAATGCAGGGGGGCCCGGTGGTGGACGGAGGGGGGCTGGGGTGGGTGGGTGGACACTAGGGATTGTGGCGCCAGCGGCCTGAGTAGCGATTGGGGGGCGGCTGCGGCGACCTCTGGGGGTGGCAGCAAGGCCCCAGGGGTGGCCTTGCCCAGGGCCCGGCTCAGTCTCTCAACGGCCCTGGTTATAGCTCTTTAAACCTTGGTTTTGGTTTTGAGCTACTTTGAGGCTTTTCCTGCCCCTTTTTCTACCTTACAGTATTCTGTAAGTTATATGTATAAGAGGCAGCCCTACCTATGCTCTGCCCATGTGTATGTCCCCTTGCAAATATGCACTATGATATGCTCGGGAGCTATTTGTAGACTAGCACTAAGACGCCGAGCTGGTGCTTTCATGGGTAAGTGGACACGTGTGTGCTAGTATTCTAGACATTTACTTGTGCAAGAGGTACATAAATGCAACTACCTAGATTTAGCACTGCTCTTCACATAAATATGTGACTTCTCTATAAATGTAATAACTGCCAAAGTGTGAAGAAAACTGTTTTATTGTATTCTTGAATGTGTATGGTTAAAAAGAGGAAGATTTGTTACTGTGGTATTCATGTTTAGTTCACTGTTTGTCTGTGATATTTAAAACTCTGCTGTGTTACACTGCTGATAGGCTGTATCTCTAAATTCAGCCACTGTCTTTTGGCTGCAATGTAAGTTTCTATAAATACAAATTCAGCTGAAACAACAGAGCACAGGAAAATGTGTCTCCTGGTGAGGTAAAGCAGCAAAGGTGCCAAGTGTACCCTTAACGCACGTGGAGCACATGTTCTGTACCACGTGTCTTTGTGTGGAGCAGGGTCTCTTTGTTTTTCCATTTTGTAGCTAAATCTTTTCTAATTTGCTGTTTCTGCTCCGTTTCTTCATGCTTTCTGGGACACAGAGAAAGGTAAACAATTTCCTTTTTCTCTCCATTCTTGTGTCTGGTGCTTGTTAGATCAGTATAGTCCTTCGTCTTGTAATCCACATGCACTGCAGAGCCTGTTACGTCTGTGGAATGTTTAGTTTAATGGGAAATGGATTTTGAGATAGAGGCCTGAAGGGAACACTGTGTTGTGCCATAAAATGGGTTATGATTGTAGGAACCTAGAAACACGGGACAATAAAGCAGGTGGCGAGTCTGAGTTATCTCTGGTAGCTGCCTTTCTGTTTGTGATTATACTCTGCTTGGTTTGCAAGAACACTAGCCCATTAACATTTTTTTCTTTCAGGCACAATTGTTAAACATCCTACACTCACATAATGTCATTTTGTTAAAGGTGAACATTCACCTGACACAAAAGATTTTATTCTGTCTTGTGATCGAATGTTAGCAAAACAAAGGAGTGAAGTTGGCAGAAGAGATGAAGGAAGCAATTTTTATTGAAGACCCAGAGCAGGGCGGTCACTGGAGGTTCCGCTTTGGAAATTTGGATTGCGTGTTGGCTCAAGTTGCTATGAGAAGCAATATACTAGATATTTGATGAGACCCCTGATGCAGGCTATATGGTGGAACACAGCCCACATCAGGTCTTCAATAACATTTACTTCCTTCACCCCTTTTTTGTGTCTGTCTTCACTCCTTTGTTCTGCAATTTGATGCTGTGCTGTTGATTTGGTGTGCTGTGATTAACTGCAATTTATTTACTTGCAGATTTAAGGGCCCCCTTTACTAAAGTCATTAAAATGTTTAGTTACTACATATTAATGGCCAAAGGGTAACTGCAAAGCCTCTGTATTAACAGTTGGGGTCGTGTCCAGCTTTTTCCCATACAGTTAAAATGGAGACAGTACACTCAAGGAGCAATTCTTTATAGGTGTCAAAACTTAAGCACCAATTTGGGTGAAATGATGGACACTAAGGAATGGACAAATTCTATTATAGAATACTAGCATAAGTCCACATTTATGCAGTAAAATAAGCGCAACCGCGTACAACTGGTCTATGGCAGCTGTAAATGTTGGTTCCTACAAGTATTCAGTTTACATGCCCCGTCCATGTACATGCACTCTTGCAGTAAAGTACTTTAGCATTTAGGTGCTACCTTATAGAATAGCTCTTAAGTTCAGTTAAGCACATAACTGCAAATGTAGATACCATTGTGGCACATTACTGCATCCAGAGCAGGTACAGGAGTGGGAAGAGAACCTGGCTCTTCAAAAAGCAGACCAAAGGCATCCAATATTTGTAATATAATTTATTAAAAGAAGGACTCTACAAGGTACCCTGTTTCAGCACTAGAGTGCCTTCCTCAGGAGTCTGGATGCTTTGTCTTGAAAGGTTAGTAGACAAAGTGCTCTGGGTAGAATCTTTTTGGTGATGTTGTGATCTTGAGAAAGACGTTTAATGTATATGGCTGCTGTGCGCCTCTCGTTCATTTTCTTACAACTCTCTACAAGGGTCTTCCTTTAATAAATTATATTACAAATAGTGGACGCCTTCGGTCTGCTTTTTGAAGAGCCAAGTTCTCTTCCTACTCCTGTACCTGCTCCTGAGACTTCACATGGGACACCGTTGTTCTTTTCCACCTTTGGTAGCTTTGTTGCTCACATAACTGCATTCATCACGCCTGATTACATTCCAATTGTGCAATTTTGCGTGACAGATTTTAGAATTAGGGAGTTAAGGGGTAATTCTATAATGGGCACCACAATGTACGTATGCCAGTGCTGCGCTGAGCTCTATAGTAACATAGTAAATGATGGCAGATAAAGACTTAAACGGTCCATCCAGTCTGCCCAACAAGGTAAACTCATTTTACATGGTATGTGATACTTTATATGTATACCCGAGTTTGATTTGACCTTGCCATTCTCAGGGCACAGACCATAGAAATCTGCCCAGCACTGTTCTTGTACTAAAAGTTCTGAAGCTAATGTTGAAGCCCCTTAAACACTCCAGCTCATCCATATCTATTCAGTTACAATCAGGGCTTAGACCTCACTTTAATATTCCCTTATCTCTTGTTTGCCCTGTTTGTCCTAATTAGACTGTAAGCTCTGTTGAGCAGGGACTGTCTCTTCATGTTCAAGTGTACAGCGCTGCGTACGTCTAGTAGCGCTATAGAAATGATAAGTACTAGTAGTAGTAGTAGTAGACCATAAAAGTCTGCCAAGCATCGGTTTCGCTTCCCAATTACCGGTGTTGCCACCCAATCTCTGCTAAGATTCCATAGATCCATTCCTTCTAAACAGGATTCCGTTGTGTTTATCACACCAATTCTATAATGGCATCTGTGCACCTTCATTTAGGTGCAACCACTTACACCAGGTCAATGGCAGGTGTAAATGCGCCGAAATGCAGCATTTTAGTGTACAGTTTGCAGTATTCTGTAAGTTACATTTGTAAATGGTGGGGCTCCCACATGTACACCCCCTTGCATTTATGCGCTAAGGGCTCCTTTTTACTAATCCACACACAATTTCTTCTGATTTTCCCCTATATAAGATTGAAATAGGTGCATGCTAGGCTTTCACATATAGGTAATCTGTTGTTATAATATACACATGTAAGGTGCAGTCCCTTCCTAATCCCTGCCTCATTCCACGTCCGTTAGTTAATGTGGGAATTAATACATACACAGAGGGTAAGTCTATAAAGAGGCAATTATTTTTAGGCACCAAGAAGGAGCCTATTCTATAAAGAAATGTACGTGCCAACTGTCCTTAATTGCATTACATCACATATACTGCCAATAGCGCCAATGAAACTTAGTGCAGTTTAACAAAACAAGAGCTGGGCATAACCCAGGATCCACTAATAATACATTCGTTAATACATTGTTCACAATCTAGATAAAACATATTCTTCAAATAAAAAGGTTTTCAAAGGTTTGCAGAAGAGGCCATAGTTATCTATCGCTGAAAGATTATTAGGTAATGAGTTCACAGCACTTAGTTGCTTGACATTGGAATGCTGAAGTTAAAACTGAGTTGTATACCACTTTTTTGGGGACGAGGATAGTTAAGAATCAAATATCTTCTAGCAGTTCTTAGTCTATTTGAATCTGAGAATAATATCAAAGTACTCGTATATTCTAGTAGCTCACCATGAATAATAAGGAAAATGAAAGTATATAACTTAAAAATAGTTCTTGCCTCTACCGGTAGCCAGTGGAGTGTATAATGGTGTTACTCTATCATATTTAGAAATAGAAAAATGCAACCTAGCTGCCGTATTCTGTAAAACCTGCAGCCTCTTCCAGATACCACTCAGCTTCTGACATATAATCTAATGGGCCCCTTGGACCAATGGCCCGCTCCACCTAATCTTCCCAGCACAAGTATGAATAAGTCACTTTTCTCAGTGCTCAACATAAATTTTATTGCAGTGTCCCATAACGAAACACATTCTGAACTGCTAAGTTAGCTCTGCAGTATCCTACCAGAGGCTTCCAACAATTCACCCACGTGGGTCCCTTTCCCAGTTGTACCTTCCACTAATACAGTCCTGTAACTTCTTACTGCCCTGGCAGTGCATTAATGTTACAAAAAAGCACTGGCACAGCTTAGTACATAAGCCATACTGTGCCATACTGGAACAGACCGAAGGTTCATCAATCCCAGTATCCTGTGTGATGAGCACCTTGTGGCCAAGGGCCCACTCTGCCTGATCGCCTCTCTCACTGAGAACTCTGGATTTCAGCAGCTGATATCTCTGGAGATTCCTGTAGTATTGACTGAAACCAGTCATTGATGTGTGGTCCTTAAGGTCCCACCTGGGGCACCGATTATGTAATGGTACCTCTGTGGCCTGCAGTTTAAACCACCAGGTCTCTGCCAGTAATAACTACAGCTTTGCCTCTAGGAAGAGCTCAAAGACAACTCTTACTGATAGCATGTAGGGCCCCGTTTGCTAAGCCACACTAGAGGCATGTTGTTGCTTTTAGCACGTGCTAACCATTAGCGTATGCTGTGTAGGTACCCACAATATTCCTGTGGGTGCCTACACGGCATTTGCTAATGTTGTGCACATGCTAGAAATGCTAACGCACCTTAGTAAACAGTGTCAAGGTTTGGGCTCCTCTTTAAACTTAGGGTGACTTCACTTAACACCCTTTTTCTGGTTGCTTCTTAGGGAAAGATCCTTCTTTTCCTTCTGGTAATCAGTGCCTGAGTTTCTTTCATCATTTAGGCTTATTTGGGTGGAAAACATTTTGATTTAGAGGTTTCCAGGGCATATGCAAATTAGGCACCTTACCATTCTCAGCCTTATGCAAATTCCCTTACAGACAGCTTTGGCTATATACAAATGTAGAGTCTTCCATCTCTTCTTTCCCAGGTCTCTCACTCCTGGTCACTGGTTGGACTGAGCCCTTCTTCAAAGAGCACGGGGGTCTCAGTCTAACAGCTTCCTTCTCTCGGACAGGAGTTTTCCTCACAATCACTTTACGTCCTGTCCTCCACCCCACAGCTGTTAGTTTAAGTCTTAGTTCTAAGGATACAGTGTTGCCTCCACATCATGATCCACTCTGTATTCAAAACAGGCAAAGTCATTATAACATTAAGGTAAGTACCTTATTTTGGATTTTAGAGTTCTGGTTTCTTGATGTGGTGTCCACTTTAAGGATCTTCAGTCAAGCTTCTCTGATTCACTACAGGCCTCCATTCTTCTTTGTCAGGCTCTCTTCCCCTTTCAGAGCTGTTGGAAATGCCTGCTCCTAGATTGTTAGAGAATGCACGTAAATTATAGTATTCTGTAATTTATGCACACAATTGTGCCCATCCATGCTGTTTCCAGACATTGCCCATGTAAACTCCTGCCTGTAAAGTATGTGCCATTGAAGATTGCCATGGATTTACAGAACAGTGCTTAGCTATTGTCCTTTATACACATATGTGTCCATGTGCACTATTGGCACTTACATACTTACTTTGACACCTAAATCTTGGCAGATCCTTATAGAATTAGCTCCTAAGGGGGGATTCTTCAAGGTGTGGTAAAAGCACCTTGATCTCCCATAGGGTTCCACAGCCTTCGGGATTCTGGTTCTGCAGGGTGCTGTATCCTGCCTAAAAAAGCATGATAAAATAATCCCAGCTTTTTGCTGAGGTTATTGTACTGCCCAGGAGTATTGGGCCACAAAGCCGCAGCCTGATGCTCCTAAGCAGACAGGACTGAGTCCCTCCGATCCAGCCCCCCTTCCTGATTAGACCATCTGCCCCCATCCGCCACAGGGGCTGCATTTTATAGCATTGGTGGTCCAGTGGGGGGGGGGGGGGGGGGGGGGTGTCTTTGGGCAAGAGCAATGCTTCATTCCTGCTATATCCAGCACCACTCTCAAACTGGAGCCTCCTAGTGGTAGTCGCGCGTGACTACTGCTAGGTATCAGATTTCTATATAGGGCTAGGAGCGGCACTGGATAGGACATGAGAGATTGGGCATCACTCATGCCCAAAGACAGCTCAACCCCCCCACTGGACCGCCAGTGCTGTGAAAGGTAGCCCCTGTGGGGGATGTGGTCAAAGGATCTTGATCGGGGCGGGGGGGTCCAAGGCCAGAGGGTGGCTTGATCATGGGGAGAGGGAACCCAGCCCTGTCAGCCCAGTAGCATGAGGTCTCGGCTTTGCGGCCCAATGTTCCCACGTGATAAAATAACCCCATCAAAAGCAGGGGTTATTTTACCATGCTTTTTTGGCCCTCATGTAACTTAGGGTGTATCACCACAAGTAACCTTAGGGTATTTGCATAATAATGAGATGCAAAATATGCATTTGCATATTTTGCATCTCATTACTCCCTAACCTGTGGTAACTTAAATTTTGTTGCGGTATTTTAAGTCAACTGTCGTTAGGGCCAAATAGTGTGTGTTCCAGCCTTAACAGCACTTGATGAATTACACCTCCGCCCACCCACCCGCAAATTTCAACTAGTAAAGAAAGAGCAAACCGTGTGGAAATGAAGACTTTATTCATTACTCAGGCTTCTGGGTCTTTATACACACATGCCCAGGAGGACATGGGAGCTTGAGTAGTGAATAAAGTGTGCATTTCCACATGGTCTGCTTGCTCTTTGCTATCAAGATTGGATTGTAAACTGTTTGCCTATTTTATTGGCCCCTAAATGTTAAACCACTGCGTTAACTGTTAGCACATGCTAATTCCAGCGTTAATTGCTTATCATCCTTAAGAGCCCTATTTGTTATTTTCTAAGTAGTAAGTATGTGGGGCTGCTATCAGAGTATTTGCTTTATAAAGTCCTGCACAGGTGATATTCTGTCACTTGCAGAAAGGGTTTAGATTAACAATTGCTGGTGTTAGCTCTTTAGTCAAGATCCCCTAATCAACATGCTTCCAACAATGGCCAATCTAGGTCACAAGTACCTGGCAGAAACCCAAATAGTAGCAAGATTCCATGCTACCAATCCCAGGGTGAGCGATGGCTTCCCCCATGTCTATCTCAATAATAGATTATGGACGTTTCCTCTAGGAACTTGTCCAAACCTTTTTTAAAATCCAGATAAGCTAACCACAGTTACCACATCCTCTGGCAATGAGATCCAGAGCTTTTAATATTCTTTGCATGAAAAAAATATTTCCTCCAATTTGTTTAAAAGTATTCCCATGTAATTTCATTGAGTTTCCCCTTGTTTTTGTATTTTTTGACAGTGAAAAGTCAATTGAGTGGAGGAGTGGCCTAGTGGTTAGGGTGGTGGACTTTGGTCCTGGGGAGCTGAGGAACTGAGTTCGATTCCCACTTCAGGCAGAGGCAGCTCCTTGTGACTCTGGGCAAGTCACTTAACCCTCCATTGCCCCATGTAAGCCGCATTGAGCCTGCCATGAGTGGGAAAGCACGGGGTACAAATGTAATAAAAATAAAATAAAAATTCACTTTTACCCGTTCTACACCACTCAGGATTTTGTAGACCTCAATCATATCCCCATTCAGTCGTCTTTTCCAAGCTGAAGAGCCCTAACCTCTTCAACCTTTCCTTATATGAGGCGACCTATCCCCTTTAATCATGTTGGTCGCTCTTCTTTGAACTTTGTATAATTCCGCTATTTCCTTTTTTTGAAATACAGTGACCAGAATTGAATGCAATACTCAAGGTGAGGTCGCACCATGTAGCAATACAGAGGCATTATAATATTCTTGGTCTTATTTACCATCCCTTTCCTAATAATTCCTAGCATCCTGTTTGCTTTTGCGGCTGCCACACAATGGGCAGAAGATTTCAGAGTGTTGTCTACAATAACACGTAGATCTTTTTTTCTTGAGTGCTGACTCCTAAGATTGACCCTAGCGTCAGGTAACTACAATTCTGATAATTGTTCTCAATGTGCATCACTTTGTACATTGGGAAGAATAATCTTCACTTCTTTTTTATTTATCGGAGATATCTGGATTGGATTGCAGAGTTTTGTTTGTTTTCCAGGGTCCGATTTGAACCTTCCTGCTTTGCAGCATGATTTGCCCAGTTTGGGGTTAACTGATGCTTACAGAATATTGTTCAATTAAAATTTTGCCCTAAACTTTGGTTTAACTCAGAACCTCAGCAATTAGAAATACAAGAAACAGGATAAGACTGGAACAGGAGAGAGAAAAGATAGAGCAGTTCTTGTCCTGTGGGAAGGAAAAAGAATTAGTGTTGAAGCTTTGCGTGGTCTTCAGCTTCTTTGCTAAATGATGACTTGGAGACATGTTTGACCTTATCAGTTGTTTATAGCTTATGCCAAAGGATTCAGGGTTATTAACTCCCCCATGTTCTGAGTAACACAGCTCTTCATCCCTGGTTCATACCACAGTTTCACATGCTTACAAACCAGGTCACACACAACTGTTGATTGCTTAAATGACATAGCCCTGCTGGCACTAACCTTTTAAATATTTACAACCAGTACAGCTCTTAATTATGTAACTTGGCTGCATCTGTAGAGTTGTCTTCTTTTGATTTATTGCATTATCAGCCTTTTTGTGTTTTTGTATATACATAATTCATGAGAGAGAGACCAGCACCAAAACCTGAGATTTGTCTCTTATTGTCCTCTGTATACCCTGTAATTTTATTTTACTGCCTTTGTTACTCTTTTGCAAAGTATTTTACTGTTTTTTTTACATTAACCACATGCAGGACATTCTTATAATGTACATGCTCACAGTTGTGTGACAATGCGTGTATACACAATTTGTGGTATTCTCTACTAAATCTTCAATAAAACTATCTTGGACAAAAAAAAAAGAATGCTGACACATACATACACATGTATATACTTACACACACATAAGCCAAATTCTTCTTAAGCGCTATTCTTTAAATATGCACATTTCTTCCATAGTGTATATTTAATATGTGGGCGTACACATAATGGGAGTCTGGGAGTAGCCCAGGCACAGACTTGCCAAAGTCTCCCGCTTTTGCTGGTTATTTCCCGCCAAGAAATTGGGATCTCCCACTGAGTGGCCTCCCCCCCAGCAACAGTAGAAAGCGCCTTCATAAAGCACCATCTCCTTCTACCACTTATCCCACATCCCATGACAGCAGGAGATGATGTTTTATGAAGGCACTTCCTGCTGCCGCTGGACGGGGAGACCAGTCCTGTAGCTGCTGGCTGCAAATCAGCTGTGCTGGGGGTGGAGAAATGGGTGGAGCAATGGACGGTGGGGTGGAACTGGGCTGGGGTGGACACTAAATCTCCCACTAAGTGCCACTGAATATCATGGTTAGTACCAAACACAAAGCCAGCTATCTTGGGGGCGTTCTGCAGGCAGAGTCAGCACGTGACTGTTTTAAGTACTGATATTCAGTGCTTAAGCGGCCAGGGTCAGCGTATAAATGGGACCACATAAATATCTGCTCAATTTTTATGTAGTAACCCATGGCCACTTAAGGGATGAATATCAACTTCAGTGGCTACTTGTCAGCCAGCTTAAAAATAACCAGATAGTCAAAGCCCACAAAGGTCCCAGCTTTGAATATCTGGGAATAATGCCATTGGTGGTGAGCAAAATGCTCTCATCTGATAGCTGAATATTGACCCCTTAGATTGTGGACCCACTATGGATAGAGAAAGTACCTGTACGTAATATGTAAATTGGTTTGGTTGTACCACAGAATGGTGGTATATCAAGAATCTATTATTAAAAATAATTTCAAAAATAACATCAAAGATGACCAAATAAACATACTGATCAAAACTACTAATAAATGCATACAGTGATATTTCAAACACATTAAAATTATTATAAACAAAATAATGTAAGTACATTGCAAACAGAGTTAGATAACATGAGATATTGTAAACAAAATAATGATGTATAAAGTTTCTTCAAATTAAATGGCGGCTGTATACCTATCAAATACCTAACAACATACCCCTGTTTAGAAACCTATGGAAACAGTGAAAAGAATATCCTGCTTCTTTTAATAATTATACTACTATTTAAAAACTGTTAAATCATATTTGAACAGCAAATATATCACTTCTGTATACTTCCACAACTTAATTAAAAGCGTGTTTCTAAATAACATCGGCCAGTATTGTCTCTCCATTAAATATATAACTTTCGTTTCATATCATCTATAAACTTCTGAAACAAGTTGTTTATAGGCAATTTTTTACTTATGTACCCTTCTCATAAAGGAAACCAACCAATACTTGTTTGTCAAACAATAAAACATAGCCAACTGGCAGATCTTTCAAACCAATTAATACGTTAAGGGTCCCTTTTACAAAGCAGCAGTAAATAGTAGCCTGTACTATCCGCAGTGTGGGTCTTTCCCACGCACTAAGGCCACTTTTAGCGCTACCGGGAAAAGGGCCAATTTTTCTGTTTTGGCAATAATGGCCATGCACTAATTTTCCCATTAGTGCATGGCCATTAGCGTGTGAGCACTTCTGTTTTGTAGATTGTAAGAGCTCACTCTTTAATTGGTTAGTGCGCAGCAATGTAGCCGTGCTGACCTATTCTCCGCCCGCAGTGCTAAAAAAATAAAAGCTATTTTTTAGCAAGTGTGTATCGTGCACACATGAAAAAACTATTGTGGTATGCCTGAGCACACCCTGCAGTAGTGCATTTTAACATTGGTAAGCACAGGTTATTACTTACCACAGCATAATAAAATAGCCCCTAAAAAAGTAAGTAATACATGTCTTGCTTAAAATCCTTCAAGGCAACTGCTTTTTGACCTTAGAGCACACACTGTTGAACTACAAATGGTACTCTCAGTACTATGCTGGCTTATCAATGCAAAAAACATCCTGATAATGTTCAGAAAGCAACAATTACTTAAAAATCACTAAAGCTTCCCAAATGAATATTCTGCTCTTATTATTGAACCGCTGCATGCTTAAAAGGAGAATAAATAAGCATGCAGAACTGTTACTTACTGATGCAAAAAAATCTATATGTAATGGCAACCAGACAATATTGCTGCAATTTGTTACCTCCATTGCTTTTGACATTGTCGATCATGGTATTTTATTGTACAAACTAAGGGCTCCTTTTACAAAGCCACACTAGAGATTCTGGCACAGCAAATGCGATGAAGCCCATAAGAATTGAATGGGCTTCGTCGCATTTGCTGCACCAGAATCGCTAAAGTGGCTTTGTAAAAGGGGCCCTAAATGAGCTAAGACTTTTGGGCATTGTTTTCGAATGGTTTCATAAGTTTTTAATCAATAACTCATATGTAGTCAGAAAACATTTTTGCACAAATGGAAGCCAGTATGTGGAGTGTCACAGGATCATCACTTTTGCTATTACTGTTTAACATCTCCATGCGTTTTTTTTGAGTATGGTTTCTTTAGAACATGATGAACATTTGTTTTCCTATGCCAACAATATATTCTTACTGATAAAAACTCTTTCAGACCATAATCTCATTTGTCAAAAGATACCTAATTGTATAGCTAAAGTCAATGTGGGCCATAGCTTGTATACTGAAACTGCTGTTAAAACTAATATAATTTGGAAAAGCTGATGAAACAACCTAAGACAGTTTCTTTATGCCAGTGTTTCCCAAGTCCAGTCCTGGAGTACGCTTTGCCAGTCATGCAATGAATATGCATGAAAGAGATTTGCATATAATGGAGACAGTGTATACAAATCAAATTTATTCATATTCATTATGTTTGTGCAGCGCTGCGTACGCCTTGCAGCGCTATAGAAATGCTAAATAGTGGTAATATCCTGAAAACCTGACTTGGGAATCACTGCTTTATGCTCAGGTGAAATCTTGCCATTTTGTCAGTGTGCTAAAATCTTGGGAGTATTCTTGGATCAGTCTCTATCTTTGATCTTAAAACAGCTCAGATCTATTAGGCCGTATTTCTTGAGGAGCATTTTGCACTATTAACTCAACAATTAGTGTTGTCAAAATTACATTACTGCAGCACTTTATATAGACTATCTATTAAAAACTGGAGAAAGCTCTGACTATTACAGAAAACAACAGCTAGACTGATTTTCAGGCATTCAAGATTTGCTCATGCTGTTCCACTGCTCATCTCACTTCATTGGTTGCCTGTTAAAGCTCAAGTAGAATTTAAAGTGGCATGTTTTGTTTACAAGGTAATGTATGGTATCAGACCTATTCTTTTATTAAAATTGATCATTTCCTACTACAAATCGAACATCCAGATCTACAAATTGACTTTTATTTCTTTATTTCATTTAAATCCCACATTATCCTAATAGATCAGATTCAATTATTGTAATTAACAGTAGAAAAAGTTAACTTATCCTTCATTTAAAGGTGCAACTAGAAAAAATATATTAGAAACCTCTTTCATTTTTTGATCCATTCAGTCCTGGAAGGGTGTTCCTTTCCCTGTAAAATGCAAGTTATTTATTGTTTAGAAGACACCTGAAAACCTATTTATTTCAAAAATATTTGTATTAATTTAAGAGATTAGATTAGAATATCCATCATTCAACAACAGGAGTGCCTCACACCGCTGCTGATTGAAATGTCAAAACTGTAGCCTGAAGCACCTGCTGCAAGTTTAATTAAAATCTTCCATCCTTGATCCTGAGTGAAAGTGGTGAGCAAACTCAAGTCTCATGGTATTTCAACGCTTTTTTCTTAATATTAGTACTACTCAAAAGTAATTCCTTAATATCCGTTACTGAAATACAATTGTAAGAATAGCTCTATCATTGTTTAAAATAGTAAGTAAATAGGTAACGTTGCAGGTGTCTGTCCAATCAGATTTTTTTTTTAAGATGTTCTCTGGATAGAGACTGAGTGTATGTTCTCTTAGGCTTCTGTAGCTGATATCATGTGTGATGCAGCTGTCTGGGTGGTTAAAGATGTACTCCCCATAGAGACTGGTTATAAGTTCTCTTAGGCTTCTGTAGCTGATATCATGTGTGATGCAGCTGTCTGGGTGGTTAAAGATGTTCTCCCCATAGAGACTGGTTATAAGTTCTCTTAGGCTTCTGTGGCTGGTATCATGGTTCTTTCAGCTGTTTGGGTGGTACTGTGTCAAAATTTGCTGGACCGACATTTCAGCCATCTTGCTGTTGCTTTCTTCAGGTTGATGCTGTGTGGTTAGACTGTGCTGGGTTTTATATAGTAGTTCTCGATTGGGATTGGTTGATGTCTGTCCAATCACATTTAAACTCTTGAAGATGAAGAAAAATCATTAGTTTGACCAATCAATTCTTTTTCACTTGAGATTTTTTATTTTTCAGAACAATATCAACAAACCACACACAAATGTCAGCCAGCAAACACAAATGTTGTCTTGGAAATTCTGTACTCTTTAGTGAAAACAGTGAGCTGTGTTTATCCCTCCAATCAATCTTGTTTTTGAAATGACAGAGATTTTAAAAATTTATGCATGGTTTATGGATTAGCAGATTATTTCCACTGGTCAGTAACAAGTGCATAATTCAATTAGTATCTGTAATTATAAAACTGAGAAACAGATGTCTTTTGGTTTTCTCTTGCATAGTCTCCACTCATTGTAATGCAGCAGGAGTGGTTGGCTCAAAGGAACTGCGATAACATTACAGTGCATTTCATCTATAGGCCACCAGTTTAAAACCAGCAAAGGTTGCTAAGGACATGTGGAGGAGGGAGGGGACCTGTCGCTTCTTCCTCTTTAACATCAGCATAATTCGCCCTTTCCTCTCTGAGCACAGCACCCGGACTCTCATCCACGCTCTCATTACCTCTCGCCTTGACTACTGCAACCTACTCCTCACTGGCCTCCCACTTAACCATCTATCCCCCCTTCAATCCGTTCAGAACTCTGCTGCACGTCTTATATTCCGCCTGAACCGATATACTCATATCACCCCTCTCCTCAGGTCACTTCACTGGCTTCCAATCAGATACCGCATACAGTTCAAGCTTCTCCTTCTCACCTACAAATGCGCTCAGTCTGCAGCCCCTCATTACCTCTCTACCCTCATCTCCCCTTACGTTCCCGCCCGAAACCTCCGCTCCCAGGACAAATCCCTCCTCTCAGTACCCTTCTCCACCACCGCCAACTCCAGGCTCCGCCCATTCTGCCTCGCCTCACCCTATGCTTGGAATAAGCTTCCCGAGCCCTTACACCAAGCCCCCTCCCTACCCATCTTCAAACCCTTGCTCAAAGCCCACCTCTTCAATGTTGCTTTCGGCACCTGACCTTTATACCTTTCAGGAAATCTAGACTGCCCCAATTTGACTGCCCCTACTTGACTGACTGTACATTTGTCCTTTAGATTGCAAGCTCTTTGAGCAGGGACTGTCCTTTTATGTTAGATTGTACAGCGCTGTGTAACCCTAGTAGCGCTTTAGAAATGTTAAGTAGTAGTAGTAGTAGGGGTAATTATGATTCTTTTAAACAAGGAAAAGGGCTTTTATAAAATTGTGACGTTATGCACATGCTTACTTTACATGATCTGTGTATAGGCAGAACATAGATTGTGGGATCTACAGACCTGTTTTATAAAATGTACACATGCAAAGTACAGAGCAGGTGGAAATTTGTGCATTGGAATTTATGCACTGTTGGAGCTAGTTCTGGGAGCCAATTTTAGAAAGGCACATAAGTTCCTGAGTTGCCTTTGTAAAATAGGTGCATTTTTGGACTTTTCACATCCTGCTTAAAAATTCAAGGCCAAAAAGGTGGTCTATGTGAAATCATAAATGATGGACTCAAGTTAGTTTTTAGGGCCTATAAACACAGCATTCTTATCACAGCCCTTATCATATTCCTTCAGATCTGTGGGTAAAGTGATAGGGTAGCTGTGTTAGTCCACTTTTTAAGTTAATAAATAGAAATAAAACAAAGAAAGATGGTACCTTTATTGGACAAACTTAATACATTTTTTGGTTAGTTTTCAAAGGTAACCCCTTCTTCAGATCAGAAATTCATAAATCGGAGTTCTGATCTGAAGTAGTTTCATGTCATTATGAATTTCATTCCTGTGCCCTTTGTTGCTGCAGTCTTTGATGAATTACAATGCCATGCTGTCAGCAGACACAATTCGGATTATTGAGTTTCTTTGCTCCTCTTTTGTTACACGTTCATAACGACAACTATGTATTTTGATGTGGACTCCTGATGAAGTTATAATGCTGACACACAGCCTGTGTCGAGGCTGTTGCCATTTATTTGTTAAGATATATGTAGCTTCAACCATTTGTATTTTTCGGACACATCATAATACTGAAACTACTCTCTTAGGTCTTATTACATTTATCAGATCTCAGCAAACCAATTCTTGAGTTGTCTTACTTATCTCTCTTGATCTAAAAGGCAGCATTTGATGCCATAGACCATTTGCTCCTCCTTCATCGCCTTTTGCAAGTAGGATTAGCAGGAGCGGCCCTCTCCTGGTTAGTCTCGTACTTTACAGATTGTTGATATACTGTCTTCTTCTCTCACTCTACTTCGGATTACTACTACTTACCCTCAGGGGTACCACAAGGTACTATCCTCAGTTCTTTGTTATTTAACATCTTTTTGGTCCCACTTCTTTATTTTCTAGACTCATTAGATCTTGAATCGTTCGTTTATGCTGATGACATTCGAGTCCTTACTCCTATTAATCCATCAGATCTGGCCCAGCTAGCAGATCTCAACCGGAAATTAGACTTAGTCTCCTTATAGCTCACACATCATCAGTTACTACCCAGCCCTGAAAAGTCACAAGCAATTATTTTTTTGACTAAAGCACAGATGCTGACAATCCCTATTCTATTTAATACACCCACCATTAAGGTCCTGGGAGTCATCCTTGATAATGCTCTCACTTTTGTTCCACAAATTTCTTCAGTATTGCACAGTTCTTTTTTCCATCTAAGGCATATATTTCCTACAGCCATTAACATACTTGTCCATTCCTTTATTGTTCCCCAGCTATTTTACTGTAATTCACTTTACTCGGTCTTCTGCAACGTCAACTACACCATTTACAAGTCATCCAACACACTGCTATGAAACTTATAACAGGACATAAAAAATTTGATCATGCTACTCCTTTGCTAAAAGAAGCCCATTGATTACCTGTTCACAATCGAACTCAGTACAAATTACTTTTGCTTGTATTCAAAGTTTGTACTATCCAAGAGCCTTCTTTTCTCTTTGATCTTTTGGAACAATATCAACCTTCTTGCCTGCTGCGCTCATCTCAGTGGGAGCGTTTAGTCATCCTGTCTCTTCATGATGTTCCTCCAGGCTCGGCACGCCATTCCCTTTTCTCAGTATAGGCCCCTGTATTTTGGAACTCCCTGCCTGAGCGCCTGAAGATATCACCATCAATCGCTCAGTTCAAAATGGACTTAAAGCCTTGCCTCTTTATAGACGCATGTGGGCCATAGCCGGTAGAATTTGCATGGAAAAGTCTGTCTTTCCCCTCCCTCCTCCTGTTTTACCCTTGCCCCTTCTCCTGCTTTTCTATTAACTATTGTATTTCCACCCTGGCTCCTATTGTATCTATCCCATTGTCCATTCTATGCGTGTCTATATGATTTAACTATTACTAGATTGTATGCTGCTCAGACATGTGTGTGTTGGGCAGGATAGAAAGTCCTTTAATAAACTTGAAACTTGTTCTACAATAAAGAATAATCAGAGCTGTATTATCCAGTTCATCCATCTGGTCATTCCCACTGTATGTGTTTTCTGCCTTTGGTTCTTCTTTTATTGTAGGCTGCATTTTCCTGTGTGCATTGTTTGTTTTTGTTCTAGTGTGTTATTATTTTATAACACATGTAAATGCTTTTGCTGAAATGATATAATGATATATGTCAATTTTTTGTGCTGTTTCAAATAAGATATGAGACAACAGTATTGCTGTGCTTGTAACAGAAAGAAACCTATAATTACAAAATTGGTTGGATTACATGGGGCTACACCTTTCATTTTGGTTTGTTTGAGCTATTGGTATGTGTATTTAAGATTCTCATGGGTTTTTCTTGCAGCTGAATTAGGGAGTTTAGATGTGCTTATCACTCTGTTCGGCCTCCTCTTGCCCTGCTACAGGGCATGTTAGAATTGCCCACTGTGAGCATATCCAGAGGGTTAATCTCCGTTCTCATGCTTTTTCTGTTATGGTGTGTTTGCCTTTGGGATTCATTACCAGCAGACCTGCGATTGCTTGGTGATCTTTGGATTTTCAAAGGTATGTTAAGGCTCGGCTGTTCACACAAGCATTTTTGTCTGCTGGGTACTATATTGTATTTTATGGTCTTATTTCAGATGTTTTATTATTCCATGCCTAGAAATGTGTTTGGTTGGCAGGATATACAGTCAGAAGATAGAGTTGGGGGAAAAAAATCAAGGAAACAAAGCAGTACTGTAAAAAGTCTTTATATTTAGTCCATGGATCACGTGATGCAGTGAGCCAGGCAGCAGCGTTTTGCTGTAGCTCCGGGGCCCCCGCCTTTCAACTAAGTAATTTCTTAATTCTATGCTGCAGAATTTGACTCTGGTTGATTATGTGAGAGTTTGCTAAATGGACAAATACTTAAGTAAATCACCTTTGGCCATGGCGCAAAAAAGGAGAAGTGTAAACTGGCGAGCGGTGAACCTAAGATGGCAGATACTTCCACTGTAGTATCGGTGGCATTCATGGATGCCCAGCTCTCTCGCAGCTAACCTCGGCAGTGGACAAGGCGGTGGAGCCATGCTGGGAAAAGATTTCAAATAAACTAGACATTTCAAACGGCACTAGATGGCCTTTCTAACCAAACAGGAGACCTGGAGACTCGAATTTCGGCCCTGGAGGACAACTCGCACGTGCAGGGCCCAGATCTCCATCGTTTAAATTTACAACTTCAGGAACATTCGTGAAAGTTGGAGGATCTGGAGAATCACTCCAGAAGAAATAATCTCCACATAGTGGGCCTTCCTGAGACAATTTCAGAGAGAAATTTACATACCTGGCTTGAAAACTGGCTTTTACAGAGCTAGCGCTCTCTGATTCCAAAGGCCCATTTGTAGTGGAATGAGCGCATCGAGTAGGCCGAGTGTCCAGCGATCAAAATTCGTCAAGAGTGATTATGGTAAATATTCTAAACTATCAACATAAGCTGGAAATCTTACATGGCTTTCATTTGTGGAGGGACAATTTCACCTATGAAGGTCATCGGGTTTTGATTTTCAAGGATTTCTCTCCAACAGTACAAGAACAGCACCGACAGTTTCATCCATTGTGCAAGGCGCTTATAAGGAAGGGAACCCGGTTTATGCTACAATATCCAGCACAATTAAAAATCTTACATCAGGGTCATTGGCAAACCTTCAAAACGGCGGATAAAGCCATACCTATTCTTTTGGACAAAGGACTAATAGAAATTGAGTAAATTGATGCTCTACTGGTGGTCCACTATTGCAGAGCTTTATATGCAATTTACATTATGCATAGATCTGGTAACTGATGGAGGTTGTTGGAGGCCGGGGGTCCCTAGCATTAAGGGTGATCTCTCTCATTTCTCCCAGGCTTTTGATCTGGGCGAATGGTATCTGGACTTAATAAGGGTATGGGTTTAATATGGGATTGTTAGGGTGGGAGTTGGGAGGATTGGGTTACTTGTTGGGAGTTTGTAACAGTATGTTTTCATACGTTCATGGGTAGACATTTGGATAAGGAGCACTTGGGATACTTCTCTGCAGGTAATGTTTGGTGGGCAATTGGGCACTTCAGTGTTGCTTTTCACATGTTGATCTTAAAGACATGGCTGCTAGCACTGCAATTTCGGTTGGAGGGGCAAAGGTCTGAATGTCCCGGGGGGGGGGGGGGGGGGAGGCTTGGTGTCCGGGCATGATATTTTACTGGATTTTTTCAATCCTTATTCAGGCATTGTTTACAACACAGTACTTCACACTTGATGTTTGGGGAGACTTTAATTTGGTCTCAGACCCGTCCTTAGATTGTTCTAACCCAGCTTCCACACATTATAAGGGGTCCAATTTTCTCCGCTCTCTTAATTTGATTGATGCCTGACATGCTTTACATCCCAGTGAAAGAGATTGCACACACTGTTCTCGGGCACATGGAACTTTAGCAAGATTAGATTACATATTGTTAGAGCGTTCCCTGTTTGCTTCTCTTTTGTCAGCAGTCATTGGCCCAGAGGAAGTCTCAGACCATGCTCTAGTGTGGGCTGACATGGAGATGCCTGCTGATAGACGGGGTGGTGTTGGTTGGGGGTACCCATCTTATTTGCATAAGGATACTCAGTTTCAAAAGTACATAAGAGTTAAATGGTCAGAGTATGCTACCAATAATGCAGTGCATGCCACCAAGAACGTCCTGTATTGGTCGGCATTGAAAGCGGTCTTAAGGGGTGATATCATTGCATACACAAGCGCACGGAAAAAGTGACTGGCAGCGGGAATATTACAATTGGAATCTCAATTAAGGAAAGTGAAACAAGCTCAGGTAAGGAGACCTACTAGGGAATCCCTTGAATGTTTACAGGCCACACAGGTAGCACTTAATACATTACTGCATGAAAAAGAGTCTCAATCCCTATTGTATCGTAAATATAAACTCCAAAGATTTGGTAATCGGCCAGGCCATATGCTTGCTCGAGTGATTAAAATCTGGGGAGGACGGCAGACAATAGCCTCCTTACCAGATGCCTGCAGTAAGCTTACCAATAATCAAGAAGCAATAGCTCAAATATTTACTAACTATTTTTCCTCACTTCACTCAGTGGAGGATACACTACCGGGCCATAGTTTGACATCTTATTTAGAGGAAGTGGGCTTACCTAAATTGACCCCAGCTGAATTGGAAACCCTCAATGCTCTGCTTGGTCTTCCAGAACTAAAAGCGGCAATTAAATCGCTGAAGCTGCACTCTGCCCCAGGCCCAGATGGATTTACAGGAGAATATTACAAGGTGTTACCACTGGAGGCCTTGGGGGCGCTGTTGGATTATTATGAGGAGGTGATTGAAAGAATCTATTTCCCTCCTCACGCTAATATAGCTTTGATAACTTTATTACTGAAGCCGGGTAAACCGTGTGAAAATGTAGATGCTTACAGACCAATATCACTCCTCAATGTAGATATAAAATTATCAGAAATATTGGCTGAGCACTTGGCGCAATGTTTGCCCTGCTTGATTGGATCTGAACAAGTAGGGTTCGTTCGTCATTGTCAATCAATGCATAATGTCAGGCACTTACTTCTTGCAATGGCTCATTGTCAGGAACTTCAACTTGCATCTTTGGTAGTAAGTTTAGATGCAGAAAAAGCTTTTGACAGGGTGGGCTGGGATTACCTATTCCACACATTATCTTATATGAGCTTCCAGGGTTGGTTTCTTCACGTGATGCAATCTTTATATCATCACCCTACAGCCTGCCTGTTGGTAAATGGCATTAAGGAGACAGAGTTCCCTATAGCACTCGGCAGGGCTACCCCCTTTCCTCTCTACTTTTCCTACTTTTGCTAGAGCCTCTGTTACATAGGCTCTCAGTGTCACATTCTGTCAGGAGGGTGTCCATTGCGAATCAGCACATTAAAACTTTAGCATATGCAGATGACTTGTTATTGGTCTTGACTAACCCATCTCAATCTCTTCAAGCTTTACTTGCGTGCTTGAGGCATTATGGCCAATATTCGGGGTTTATGTTAAATTTGGATACGTCCTATGCTCTTTCGTTATTGCCTGGAACTCAGATACAATGGCAGGGGGCTTTCCCGCTAAAATGGGCCCAAGGGTCAATTAAATATTTAGGTGTGCATAGACCTGCAGATCTTACACAGTTGTACACATTAAATATACAGAGATTGCTTCATGAGACACAGCTTAAGTTGAATGCAAGGGGGACATTACCTATTTCTCTGTTAGGCCATATAGCTTTGTATAATACGTTTATTGTCCCAAAGTGGTTATATGTATTTCAACTCCTGCCTTTATATTTGAAAGTGTCAGATGAAAAAAAAATTGAACAAGCTGTTACAATGTTTTCTTTGGAGATGTGGGAAGGCCCGCCATTCCATTTCCACGTTGTGTATCCCGGTGGTGTCTGGGGGTCTAGGATTGATTAACGTGCAATACATTACAATTGCAAGTGATATGCGACATATCAATGATTGGTACCATTCTGTACATGATTATTCCAGTACATCCCTGGAGCTCCAGCTTTCCCCGGCAGTTCATTTCAGCAGTCTTCTTCATTTGACCGGGGAGGTTGTGCCGCAGGTGTTAAAGACTTCATCTATTATGACTACAGCTAAAGCTGTTTGGAGATGGATTTGTCGCTTATATCATTTCTCTTCAAGGATAACACCATTTCTTTTCATTTGCAATAATCCAGCGTTTGTTCCTGGTCAACTATACCCCATTTTTCAAAAATGGAATACACAGGGTATTATATACTTGTTGCAGGTGGTAACAGAGGGGAAAATCAAATCCTTTCAAAATCTTCAAATGGAATTTGCCATCTCCCCAGCAAATGTTTTTCATTATACTCAACTAAGTCACTATGTAAAATCTTTGCCTTGGGATGCCTTTGCGGAGGATGGTCAAGAAAAACTTTCTTCAGCGTTTTCCCTGGAAGCACAACAAAGAATGTCTCTCTCCTTTCATCATAGACACTTAAAGGATTCTGTATCTGAATTGGATTACTCCCGCTTGCTTGCTCTATGACATAATGACTTGCAAGTTACACTTACCATTTCTCAATTTAAAGCACGTATTCTTGCCATTCGCCGTGTGTCTTCGTTTGCAGTCCATTGGGAGCTTCAATACAAATTTGCTTTGCGTTTATACATAGCGCCCCAGCGAGCTTTCCACATGGGACTCTCTCCCTGGGGATCTTATCCGAAGTGTGGAATGGAGGGAGTAACGTTGGGACATATGTTTTGGTCATGTCGAGCTATTGTATGTTTTTGGAAAGATATACTACTGCAAGTTTCCAAGATATGGTATGTTGGATGGCATTATGACTCCTCACTTTTATTTGGCCATCCTAGGCTGGGCCCCCTGGTCCCATCGGGCCTTACAGCATTTCTGGCTAAGGCCTCTATAATTTCTAAACAGGTTATTCTGGCTGAATGGTTAACTACTAAGTACCCCTCAACTCAACACTGGTGGTCACATATGATTTTGCTCATGCGTATGGAATGGCTGGGCATTCGTGACTTTAACTCTGTTGTTGGAGAGCGGTTACAGCAATGTTGGAGCCCATTTTGGACTACATTGACACCGGCGGCCCAGAGTCGGCTGTTGAATTTGTAGATCAGTGTTCAATGACCGTTGCTGGATATGAGTTGACCCTATCCAAGGATTTGTGGAAGGTGTGGGAGGGTTGACAAAGGGAGGGTAGTATTTGCTATTGTTTAATGATGAAATAAGGATGTTTATTGTTCTGTCAAGACTGTTTATTAATAAAAAAAAAAGATTGAAACAATATTTAGTCCATTTGCTAGTACAAATGTCACCTGCCCGATGCAACCACGTTTCGGCTTGCGCCTGTTTCAGGGAAATATGATGTTACCTTTAATAGGGAATCTCAAATTTAATTGTCTAGATTTCAGACATCCAGAATTGAGATCTAGTCAGTTGCTTTCTACAACTCAAAGAACCTATTGAGCAAATTGTCATTCCTACGTGGGTAAGCATAGAAAACTTTCTCAATTTTTATTGGCCTTCTCTCTGGGTATTTGATTCCTGAGCTTGGCATCCTCTCCAATTATCATTTACTCCTCCCTCCATCTGCCTTCAGCTCCACTAAATTCTACACTAAATTCTAATCAGTTGCTGATTGAAGTTCCAATGCTCTTTCACCCCTCAACTCATAATTCCTTAGGAGTTCCTTTACTGCCACTAGGTGAGGTGGAAATGTTATTTCCTCTAGTGACATTCATCTTTTTCTTGCTCCTGGAGTTATTGATGTGCATATTCCGTTTCTTCATAATGTACACATACAAACAGTATACACGCCAACTGATTAACCTGGAGTTAACATGGGAGACCTTAGCACCTCCTAAATAGGAGGCAGTAAGTGCTCCCATGTTAATTGTGTGCAGTTGCCACATGCTGACAACATTAGCGTACAACCTGCAAAAAAAAATTTGAAAATGCTTTTTTTTTTTTTTTGGACAAGGTAGAAATGAGCTTAGTTTGTGAGAAAGTCCCATGTTGCTAAGCCCAATTCTTGCTGCATCTTAGTAAAAGAACCTCTAAATAAAATAGCAACACTAATGGTTAAATGTCTAGTTCCTAAACATAGCTCCCTTGACAACAGGGTCCATCATCATGAAAAGTCCCTTTGACCTTCATTGGATGTCCTTGTTTTTGATTGAAAGCTGGCTTCACATATGCAGTAGTTGGTCCCATGGGTTTCCTGTCTATTAATCTTCCAAGGATAATTACCGAACCTGTGGAGGATCTCTGCCAGCACAATGCAAATTCTACTAGTTTATTATAGATGTTTAACAAGCATAACGTGACTCAAATGATTCATGTTATACTGTTGGCAATTATATAAATAATTGAATCTGATTTTTACATATTATAGATGTTTGACATCTTTTTGCATAGACAGACATGGCATGTTCTCTTCCTTTTCTCATACTGGTGATGCCAAAGTGACTTAGTACAACTGAAAGTGATAGTGGTACAGTTTATATCATTCCATTCCATTTAACCTACTTCTTTAAATAATTCTGATCAAGATGGTTAAATGAGAAGCATAGGGGGCTATCAGGGTGCCCTAATTCTTTCTACTTATCTATATATAGTTGAACTATTTTATGGTATTAGAATGAAGACTGCAGTTTAATTTGGTCAAATGGGCTGCTTTTAAGACATAAAAATGCCAAGTAGAAGCAAGCGTATTGCAATGTTTTAAAGAAAATCAAGAGGAAATATTCTGGAATGATAGCAGTAAATTCAGTAATTCCTTATTTCTGCCTCGTGAATCACTTCTGAGGTGGTTAAGTTATTTTTTTTTTCCTTTGACTTGTATTATTTTCCAATAACTAATTGAAGCACTTATGCTTATGTTAGTCCCTAAACTTTCTTAGACTGAGTAATTATGAGTTTGCACATTTAGGTGATCGCATATGATGAAAGGCATTGCTTGAATCATTTGGTGTAGATTTTCCAAAGCTTATTTAGGGCTTAAATAAATTAAACAAGGAGTTAAACATGTAGTTTGGCTGAATATTTTCTAAAGCCTACACATAAATTGATGCACTTAAATATGACTCTAATTTTCAAATGTTAACTATGTAACATCACACTATTGTTTTGAAATTGATAAAATTGTATATATGTATCTTTGTATATTTAGCCACATAAACCCATATTCAAGCACAATTTGTGCGAGTAATGTTTGAAAATTGGATTGTTTGGTATAAAGTTCACGTGTAAGCAATGTTTACAATGGAAGCATTACTAGCTTGCTTCTTCTTTTCAATCCATTGCTGATTAGAATCAAATTTCGTAGTCCACAGTGATGGAAGTCGCCCAAGTAACTTGAGCTGTTCAGTGAACTGTGCACAGCTCCCAGGGTGCCCCAAGTAAATGGATGTGACACGATGGTTTCTTCTTTATGGTGTGATTACAGTTCTCCTTTGGAAGAAAACAAGAATGACGCTTTATTTGGAAGAGCAGTTGCATTTTTGATCTTCTCAACCTGCTTCCCATAAACCAACTAATTTTGTTTCTTCCATTCTGCTATATATCCATGCTTGGTGATGCCTCCTCTCTCTCTTCTTCAGTCCTATGATTGAGCATCTCAAAGCCTCAGTTATCTTGTTGCTTGTTTCCTGTCCTTTCTTTGTAGTTTCTACTACTAAGAATCATTTCTATAGCACTACTAGGCGTATGCAGCACAGTACACATTATATGAAGGTACTTTCTCTGATCCTAATGGGCTCACAATCTAATTTTTTTATTTGGGGGGGGGGGGGGTTTGTACTTGGGGCAGGAGAGGTTTAAGTGATTTGCCCAGGGTAACAAGGAGCTGCAGTGGGTATTAAACCCAGTTCCCCAGGATCTCAGTGCACTGCACTAACCATTATCATTGTCATTGCTGGGAAGTCTCTTACAGTACCTATTGAAATGCTTGTCCTACTTTAAGGCAGCTGTGGCTGCTCTTACACTTTCTAGATTTGGGTGGAACAGGGTGGGAGGAGAGTGAATAGGCAGATGTAGAGAAGTTAATTTTGTAACAGGGTGTTTAAGAGAGTAAGTAGATGTCTACTTAGGTTCTATTTTATAAAAACGCATAGGTGCCTGCTTCCTGCTTCTGCGGGAATGTATATTTCCTCTCCTCTTGTGTCTTGGAACCCGCTATCAGGGCTGCCGAGAGACTGAGCCAGGTCTGGCCCCACGATCGTCGCCGCTGCCACTCCCCCCCCCCCCCCCATCATCACTGCTGCTTCCCCCCCGGACCGACCCAACTGCAGTGCAAATACCTTGGCTGTAAGGGATCCCGAGGCCGCGCCAGCAGAAGAGGTCTTCCTCCAGCGCTGTTCTTCACTCTGCCCATTGCCTGCCCCTGCTGCTGCTTTTTCTCTCAGCGCATGCTTGGTTTCAAAATCAAGCATGCACAGCCTGAGAGGAAAAGCAGCCGCTTAGCAAGCAATGGGCAGAGTGAAGGGCAGCACTGGAGGAAGACCTGCAGTGCCTGCTCTTCCAGGTCCTCCCCGGCCTCCAAGGGGGACCAGGTGCTGGAGTTTTCTCTCTCCTGCTCCTGTCGGGACGCGATCTCCCGGATCTTGTCAGAAGCAGGAGAAAGAGAGAGACCCCAGCGCTGCTCCCCCCCTCCCCCCACCCCTCTCCCAGCAGCCCTGTCCACTATATCTCAAAACATGTATTGAACAGAATTGTGAGGGATGCAAAAAGTGCTTTCTCTTGCTCTTTTTTTCTGGGATGTACTTCATTATGCCTCACTGCCTTATTTATTTTATTTTATTTGTTACATTTGTATCCCACATTTTCCCACCTATTTGCAGGCTCAATGTGTCTTACATAGTACAGTAATGGTGTTCGCCAGTTCTGATATGAACAAATACAAGGTGTTATTGTGATAGAATGAGGTTCATGTATGGTATAAATTTAGGGGAACTTAGGGAGGAAGAGGGAAGTTGGGGTGAGTCCATTATGATCTTTGTTTTTGTTGTGTTGCAGGTGCTCGGGCTTTTATGTTGGGTAGGTAGGATATGCTTTTCTAAACAGGTTTGTTTTTAGTTCTTTCCGAAAGTTTAGGTGGTCGTACATTGTTTTTACTATTTTTGGCAGTGCGTTCCATAGTTGTGCACTTAGATAGGGAAAGCTGGATGCATACGTTGATTTGTATTTGAGTCCTTTGATGCTTGGGTAGTGAAGATTCACGTATGTTCATGCAGATCTTGTTGTGTTTCTGGTTGGCAGGTCTATGAGGTCTGTCATGTATCCCGGGGCGCCTCCGTAGATAATTTTGTGAACCAGGGTGCAAATTTTGAAAGCAATACGTTCTTTGATTGGGAGCCAGTGCAGTTTTTCTTGAAGGGGTTTGGCACTTTCGAAACGCATTTTTCCAAATATAAGCTTGGCTGCTGTGTTTTGGGCGGTTTGAAGCTTCTTTATAATTTGTTCTTTGCAACCCGCATAGATTCTGTTGCAGTAGTCTACATGGCTTAGTACCATTGATTGTGTCAAGTTATGTAAGTTTCCACATTGCGTGAAACATTTATTGTAATTTATAAAAAGATCATAAAGTGCTTCCATCACTTTAAATGGGTTTGCAATCATTTTGGCCCCTATTTTGTATCTCTTCATCTTCTTGAAATACCTACAAATGAACATGTTTAAAATGTAGTGCATATTATTTAATACAGAAAATGTGAAGAATATGCTATACCAAGGAAACAGGCTAGATGTTAGGCAAAAATCAATTTACATAGACATAAGATCACATGCCAGAAAAGCACACCAAAGGGATTGGTCTTTGGGACCAGACCACTACATCCATGCTCCTTTGTCACCTGGCCCCTGCATTTTTCCCTATCCAGCATTTCCCCTCTCTGCCTGAGGCCTGCCCTGCAATCCATATCCATCCATGGCCATCTGTCCCCTCCATTCATCCCTATCCAGCAATTCCCCTCTCCCTGAGTCCTGCCCTTCCAATCCATGCTCCTCTTTCACCTGGCCCCTCCATTCATCCCTATCCAGCAATTCCCCTCTCTGCCTGAGGCCTGCCCTGCAATCCATATGCATCCATGCCCATCTGTGCCCTCCATTCATCCCTATCCAGCAATTCCCCTCTCCCTGAGTCCTGCCCTTCCAATCCATGCCCATCCATGCTCATCTGTCACCTGGCCCCTCCATTTTTCCCTATCCAGCATTTTCCCTCTCTGCCTGAGGCCTGCCCTGCAATCCATATCCATCCATGGCCATCTGTCCCCTCCATTCATCCCTATTCAGCAATTGCCGTCTCCCTGAGTCCTGCCCTTCCAATCCATGCCCATCCATGCTCATCTGTCACCTGGCCCCTCCATTTTTCCCTATCCAGCAATTGCCCTGTCTCCCTGAGGCCTGCCCTGCAATCCATATCCATCCATGCCCATCTGTCCCCTCTATTCATCCCTATCCAGCAATTTCCCTCTCTCCCTGAGTCCTGCCCTCCCAATCCATGCCCATCCATGCTCCTCTGTCCCCTGCCCCCTCCATTCATCCCTTTCCAGCAATTGCCCTCTCTCCCTGAGCCCTGCCCTCCCAATCCATGCCCATCCATGCTCCTCTGTCCCCTGCCGCCTCCATTCATCCTTTTCCAGCAAGTCCCCTGTCTCCCTTCCATGACCCCCCCTTGCATCCATGCTCCTCTCTCTCCCATGTCCCAGCCTGGGCCGCCCTCTTCTTCCCCCCCCCCCCCTTCGCATCCATGGTGTCGTTTCTCCCCTGCCCTCCCGCTCCCATTGTTTTTCTTTTGTGGCCACCCTCTTCGCTCCCCCCAACATGGTTTTTATTTTTTTTTCTTGTTTTTAAATGTACCTCCGTGGCGGTTCCGGCAGCGAAGCGTCAGGGAAGGAGGCGGTGCTCCCGACGTCTAGGTTTCCCTTCGCTGTGTTCCGCCTTCTTTTGACGTCATCCTTGACGTCAGAAGAAGGCGGAACACAGCGAAGGGAAGGCTAGACGTTGAGAGCGCCGCCTCCTTCCCTGACGCTTCGCTGGCGAGCGTTGCGATTGGATGAGTGTCATTGCTCCGCCCTCGACGTCATCACGTTTGACGCGTGGGCGGGGCAGACACAATGCGATCTCACCCCCTTCACTTTTGGCTAACAGAGGCTTCATTCGAACGTTGGAGGTGCGTTTTATATAGAGAGATATAATCTATTATTATCTCTTGTCCCAACCTGAGAAGATGAATTTTAGCTCCCAAAAGAAATGTATTAATTTAGTCCAGTAAAGAGGTATCACTTAGTGTATATTCTCTGGGGGGAGGTTGGTTGTTTTTATTTATTAGCCTTTATTGTAACTCTTTTAAATATGACTAAATAAGTTCCCTTTCTTTCTTCTGTTGGGGCCTATTTCCCCTTTGAAAGAGGCCAGTCAAACATTGGGGAGCACAAGCAAGTGACGGCATTTTGAAAAGAGATCCGGTGGCTGACTTCAGTAAAGCAATTCTACGACTGTGAGCTAAAACAGGGGGTGAAATGGAAAAGAAATTAATCTTTTTATTTTATTTTATTTTTTGCTGGGTATTACCTACCCACCCTCCTCTTCTTTAGCTTTAAAAGGAATAATGGAGGAGGGGTGACTTTAATCATAATAGTGCTTCAAATAATCTTTTGTCTTTTAACAATCTGTTATCTAAGAGATTTATTCTAGGGAAGCCTCACTACTGTGTAGCAGTGAACCTGGCTTTGCTTTGCTAGTAGCAGATGCTAATCTAGCAAACCATTACCGGCCGTTTTGAATAATGTCCAGTTCTAAAGAAATTAGCTTTGAAAAAATTGACTGATTTTCAATTCATTAGGTGTAGTGAACATATTATTAGTTTTTTGCCATCTGTTGTCATTCTCCCAAGCTCTTTTAACACAAATAAAGTCACATCTGTTTCTACTTTATTCCTTTATAAAAGAAAAAGCAGGATCTTCGCAAAATATTGTGTTTTATGATTAAATACCAATTCCCCTCTTTGTGCTTCCAAAAGACCTTGATATGGAATAACCAAGATATTTGGTTGCATTAAACAATGTTAATTGAGCAGACTGCATTGGAAATAAAGCTGCTGGTCTCCTGTGAGGCTGCAGTAAAGGGTAGGAAGCTTGGCTCCTCTGCTCTAAAAATTTTTACTTTTTTCCAGTTGGTTTACAACGACCCAAAGGATGAGATCTGTCTTTCCTCCCTCTTGTTTTATATTTCCATGACTTCCCTCTGTTACATTTTGTAATTTTTCCTCTTCCTGTTATCCTCTTATGCCAATATCTTGTCATATATTGTCTTTGTTTTCAGTTGGCCTCTCACTTTTTACATTGGTTTATTATTGAATAATTGTACTTCTAAATTGCTTAGACTTTTATTATATAGGTGGTATATAAACAGAACCTAAACCTGAATCTATGATCACAGTGGGCATTCCTTCTTCAGTTCCTTCCTCTCATCTCTAGTACAAAAACCATTAATTACCTGAGCTGACTGATAAGAGGAGGAGGAGGTGAGCGACAATTCCTCAGGCCATGCTTTTCCTCTACTAAATAGGGCAAGAGTCACAGTTTGAACCATATTGTACTACACTGTACTGCATTAACAGACTCTAGAAGGCACAGCAGTGCCCAGTTCAGTCTTCATTTCCACCACCCCTCCCCAGCTCCCACCCACCTCTAGCTCAATACTTCATTTATAGTCAATTATTCTAATTAGGACAATGAGGAGAGTTTTTATTAGAGTTTTAATTACATTTAGTTAGTTTCTGAGAATAAATTATGTATTATAATCTTAAGGCTCTTTTTATTCATCTGATAACCCTAATATCTTAAGAAGTTTTAATTAAACAGCTCTATAATACTAAGATTCAGACAGCAGTCCAGCAGCAAGAGGGGTGCTATCCAGTCTTTTGCATTGAGTGTCACATGTATGATTATCTCCCAGCTGGTACAAGATTATATGTATGTGCTCGATGCAAAGAGCTCCTAGCTTTCAGAGAACGAGTCCATTCTTTTGAGGCTAAAGTAGCAGACTTAGAGGAACAGAGGGAGACAGAGAGGTACATGGTGGAGGCCTACAGGGACATTGTAGAGAAGTCCCACCTCCAGTCTGGCAACCCCTATGCTTCCTTGGAGGAGGGAGATCTTCTAAGAGGAGAGCAACGGGACCAGCCCACCAGGGGATTCAATATGCTCTTGTACCAAGGATGTGTCTCTAGGAGTTTGTGCCCGGGAGGGAAGGGTTGTAGTTGGTGATTCGATTATTAGGCATGTAGATAGCTGGGTGGCTAGTGGATGTGACGATCACCTGGTCACTTGCCTGCCTGATACGAAGGTGGCAGACCTCATACATCACATAGATAGGATTTTAAATAGTGCTACGGAGGAGCCAGCTATCTTGGTACATGTGGGTACCAATGACATAGAAAAATGTGGGAGAGAGGTTCTGGAAGCCAAATTTAGGCTCTTATGTAGAAAGCTCAAATCTAGAACCTCTAGGATAGCATTTTCAGAAGTGCTCCCCGTTGAAAGCTGAGGGCACAAGAGACAGAGCTGCAGAGTCTCAATGAGTGGGTGAGGCAATAGTGTAGAGAGTTTGATTTGTAAGGAACTGGGCAGCATTCTGGAGAAGGGGTAGCCTATTCTACAATGATGGGCTCCACCTTAACCAGGTGGGACCAGGCTGCTGGCATCGGCATTTAAGAAGGTGATAGAGCAGCTTTTAAACTAGAAACTGGGGGAAGGCTGACAGTCATTCAAAAGCACATGGTTCGGAACAAGGTATCTTTCAAAGATATCACCGAAACAGGGAAGATAGGGTGTCCTAATAGCGAGGTTGCAATAGAGGCCATAGTAGACCAGCCTGCTTATAATCGAACGAGAAAAACGCCCAAGTTCCGACCTAAATCGGGAGATGGGCGTTTTTCTCACAAAAACAAATAAAGCGGTATAATCGAAAGCCGAACTTTGGACGCTGTCAACTGCACTCCGTCGCGGATGCGGACAAAGTTGACGGGGGCGTGTCGGAGGCGTGGTGAAGGCGGAACTGGGGCGTGGTTATCACCCGAACAGAGATGGGCGCCTTTCGCCAATAATGGATGCGTTTGTAGCTAGAATTTAGGGCACTTTTCCTGGACCCTGTTTTTTTACGAATAAGGCCCCAAAAAGTGCCCTAAATGACCAGATGACCCCCAGAGGGAGTCGGGGATGACCTCCCCTGACTCCCCCAGTGGTCACTAACCCCCTCCCACCACAACAAAATGATGTTTCACAACTTTTTATTTTCACCCTCAAATGTCATACCCTCCTCCCAAGCAGCAGTATGCAGGTCCCTGGAGCAGTTGTTAGGGGGTGCAGTGGACGTCAGGCAGGTGGACCCAGGCCCATCCCCCCCCCTACCTGTTACAATTGTGCTGCTTAATCTTATTAGTCGTCCAAGCCCCCAAACCCACTGTACCCACATGTAGGTGCCCCCCTTCACCTCTTAGGGCTATAGTAATGGTGTAGACTTGTGGGCAGTGGGTTTTGAGGGGGATTTGGGGGGCTCAACACCCAAGGGAAGGGTGCTATGCACCTGGGAGCTCTTTTACCTTTTTTTTTGTTTTGTAAAAGTGCCCCCTAGGGTGCCCGGTTGGTGTCCTGGCATGTGAGGGGGACCAGTGCACTATGAATCCTGGCCCCTCCCACGAACAAATGCCTTGGATTTATTCGTTTTTGAGCTGGGCGATTTCATTTTCCATTATCGCTGAAAAGCAAAAACGCCCAGCTCACACCTTGGCGAATAAAACATGGGCGTCTATTTTTTTTTGAAAATACGGTTCACTCCGCCCCTTCACGGACCCGTTCTCGGAGATAAACGCCCATGGAGATAGGCGTTTCTGTTCGATTATGCCCCTCCAGGTGTCTTTAAATAAAAAGCAGACAAAAGATTGCAAATTATCACTGTCAACTGCTGAGCAAGATATAAATAGGTACAACAAACATAGTTTGAAATGCCTATATGTAAATGCCAGAAGCCTAAAAAATAACATGGGAGAGTTAGAATATATTGCACTAAATGAAAAATTAGATATAATAGGCATCTCTGAGAGCTGGTGGAAGGAGATAACTAGTAAGACACTGTCATACCAGGGTACAAATTATATTGTAGTGATAGAGTGGATCAAATTGATGGAGGGGTAGCATTGTATGTTAATGAGGGCATTGAATCAAATAGATTGAAAATTCTGTAGGACACAAAACAAATCTTGGAATCCCTATGGATTGAAATTTGATGTGTAAAGGGGACAAGGATAGTGATAGGAGTGTACTACTGTCCACCTGGCCAAGATGAACAGATGGATTTAGAAATGTTATCAGAAATTAGAGAGGCTAACAAACTGGACAATAATAATGGGTGATTTCAATTACCCCAATATTGACTGGGTAAATGTAACATCAGGGCATGCTAGGGAGATAAAATTCCTTGATGAAATCAAGGACTGCTTCATGGAGCAGCTGGAACAGGAGCCAACAAGAGGAAAAATTCTAGACCTGGTCCTTAGTGGAGCGCATGATCTGGTTCAGCAGGTAATGGTGCTGGGGCCACTCAATAACAATGAACATAATACCAGATTTGATATTATAAGTACACGCAGGAAATCCAATAAACTAGCATTTAACTTTCAAAAAGGAGACATGATAAAATGAAAAGAACGGTGAAAAAAAATACTTAGAAGAGCAGCTGCGAAGGTCAAAAGTTTATATCAGGCATGGATGCTGTTCAAAAATACCATCCTGGAAGCTCAGGCCAGTTATATTCCATGTATTAAAAAGGGAGGAAGGAAAGCCAAGCAACAGCTGTCATGGTTAAAAAAGTGAGATGAAGGAAGCTATTAGAGCTAAAAGAAAAGCCTTCAGAAAATGGAAGAAGGATCCGACTGAAAATTAATAAGAAACAAGTCAAATTCAAAGCACTGATAGGGAAGGCAAAGAGAGACTTTGAAGAGAAGATTGTGTTGCAGGCAAAAACACATAGTAAAAACGTTTTTAGGTATATTAAAAGCAAGAAGCTGGCGAAAGGATCGGTTGGACTGCTAGATGACCAAGGCTTAAAGGGGCACTCAGAAGACAAAGCCATAGCAGAGAGATTACATTAATGTTTTGCTTCGGTCTTCACCAATGAAGATTTACGAAAGATACCAGTGCCAGAAAAAGGTATTCAAAGCTGACAAGTCAGAGAAACTGAATGAAATCTCTATAAACGTGGAAGATATAATGGTGCAATTTGACAAACTGAAGAGTAGTAAATTGCCTAGACCAGATGGTATTCATCCCAGAGTACTAATAGAATTGAAAAATGAACTTGCAGAACTATTGTTAGTAATAAGTAATTTATCTTTAAAATTTCTTCTTACAACAATACTCTATCCTCTGCCTTAGACACTCTTGCACCTTTGATGACCCGCCCTGTAAGGCGTACAAAACCCCAACCTTGGTTGACTTCTAATATCCGCTACCTACGTTCCTGTACCCGCTCCGCCGAACGCCTCTGGCGGAAATCTCGGGCCCTTGCTGATTTCTTACACTTTAAGTTCATGCTGACCTCCTTCCAATCTGCTCTTTTACGTGCCAAACAGGATTATTATATCCAACTGACCAACTCTCTTGGCTCTAATCCTCGACTTCTCTTCACCACATTGAACTCTCTCCTCAAGGTGCCCCCTCCCCCAACTCCCCCTTCATTATCTCCTCAGACCCTTGCTGAATTCTTTCACAACAAGGTTCAAAAGATAAACTTTGCTTTCTCTACCTCACCACCTCTCCCTCCACTAGTCCATTCCCCTCTCTCTCCTTCCCTTTCCTCCTTTCCTGAAGTTACTATTGAGGAAACTACACTTCTCCTTTCTTCCTCAAAATGTACCACCTGTTCCTCTGATCCCATTCCCACCCACCTTCTTAATGCCATCTCTCCTGCTCTTATTCCTTTTATCTGTCACATTCTCAACCTCTCACTTTCCACTGCGACTGTCCCTGCTGCCTTTAAACATGCTGTGGTCACACCTCTCCTTAAGAAGCCTTCACTCGACCCTACTTGTCCCTCTAATTACCGACCCATCTCCCTCCTTCCTTTTCTCTCCAATTACTTGAGCGTGCTGTTCACCGCCGCTGCCTTGATTTCTCTCCTCACATGCTATTCTTGACCCACTACAATCTGGTTTTCGCCCTCTCCACTCAACCGAAACTGCGCTTACTAAAGTCTCCAATGACCTATTACTGGCTAAATCCAGAGGTCAATATTCCATCCTCATTCTTCTTGATCTTTCCACTGCTTTTGACACTGTCGATCACAGCATACTTCTCGATACCCTGTCCTCACTTGGATTCCAGGGCTCTGTCCTTTCCTGGTTCTCTTCCTACCTCTCCCTCCGCACCTTTAGTGTTCACTCTGGTGGATCCTCTTCTACTTCTATCCCTCTGCCTGTTGGCGTACCTCAGGGTTCTGTTCTTGGTCCCCTCCTCTTTTCTATCTACACTTCTTCCCTTGGCTCATTAATCTCATCCCATGGCTTTTCCTACCATCTCTATGCTGATGACTCCCAAATCTACCTTTCTACCCCTGATATCTCACCTTGCATCCAAACCAAAGTTTCAGCGTGCTTGTCTGACATTGCTGTCTGGATGTCTCAACGCCACCTGAAATTAAATATGACCAAAACCGAGCTTCTCATTTTCCCCCCCAAACCCACCTCCCCGCTCCCCCCGTTTTCTATTTCTGTTGATGGCTCTCTCATTCTCCCTGTCTCCTCAGCTCGAAACCTTGGGGTCATCTTTGACTCTTCTCTCTCCTTATATCCAGCAGATTGCCAAGACCTGTCGTTTCTTTCTTTACAACATCCGTAAAATCCGCCCCTTACTTTCCGAGCACTCTACCAAAACCCTCATCCACACCCTTGTCACCTCTTGTTTAGACTACTGCAATCTGCTTCTTGCTGGCCTCCCACTTAGTCACCTCTCCCCTCTCCAGTCGGTTCAAAACTCTGCTGCCCGTCTCATCTTCCGCCAGGGTCGCTTTACTCATACTACCCCTCTCCTCAAGACCCTTCACTGGCTCCCTATCCGTTTTCGCATCCTGTTCAAACTTCTTCTACTAACCTATAAATGTACTTACTCTGCTGCTCCACAGTATCTCTCCACACTCGTCCTTCCCTACACCCCTTCCCGTGCACTCCGCTCCATGGATAAATCCTTCTTATCTGTTCCCTTCTCCACTACTGCCAACTCCAGACTTCGCACCTTCTGTCTCGCTGCACCCTACGCCTGGAATAACTTCCTGAGCCCCTACGTCTTGCCCCATCCTTGGCCACCTTTAAATCTAGACTGAAAGCCCACCTCTTTAACATTGCTTTTGACTCGTAACCACTCGCCTCCACCTACCCTCCTCTCTTCCTTCCCGTTCACATTAATTGATTTGATTTGCTTACTTTATTTTTTTGTCTATTAGATTGTAAGCTCTTTGAGCATGGACTGTCTTTCTTCTATGTTTGTGCAGCGCTGTGTATGCCTTGTAGCGCTATAGAAATGCTAAATAGTAGTAGTAGTTAAGCATGGTATCGGAAGATTGGAGGGTGGCCAGTGTATTGTTATTTTTAAAAAAGGTTCCAGAGGTGATCTGGGAAATTATAGACCTGATGTCGCTGCCGGGCAAAATGGTAGAGACTATTATAAAGAACAAAATTACAGAGCATATTCAAAAGCATGGATTAATGAGACAAAGCCAACATGGATTTAGTGAAGTTAAATTCAACTTCCTGTTATGTTGTTGCATGTTAGAGATAAATCTTGCAGTAGGAACTGCTCAAAAGTTGCTATAGCTGGGTCATTTGCCCTGGCGGCAACCATGTTGATCTCACTTTTAAACTCTTCATAACTGCATCCAACTGTTCATCTTTATCCTGAAAAAAAAGTTTCAACCGTAATGTCCAAATAAATCTACGTAAACACTCTAGTCTCAAATGAATCATATGTCATAGTAGGTATACACAATAATCCAAATTGCAAAAGTAATTCTTTTCCTTGTGTCAAATGTCTAGATGAAAGATTATAAACATTCAATGTTTGGTGTTCCATCGATTCTTGATAATTTTTCTTGCTGTTGGGTGGGGCTGTATTTCTTTGGATTGAGTATCCACCATACCACAGTTGCTGTGGTTCTTCTGTCTACAGTTGTCCCAACCCCCTGTTTAAGAGGGTGAGGCTGTCTAGTGGTAAGAAGATAGCCCTGTGGAATATTTGGAAGGCAGGTATGAGGACTGAAGCTACTCTGTGTAAATCTGTTATTCAAACTTCAGTAAACAATGGTAGCCAAGGAATCCAAGATGGCCGCCAGATGAGTATGGACGTGTTTTGTGAGTCTCCCCCGTAATACATTAAATAAACAGAGAATAATGAAGGCAGATAAAGGCTATCCAGTCTGCCCATCCGTATCATCTATTATCTCTTCCTCTCCCTTAGAGATCCTATGTACTTGTCCCAAGCTTGCTTGAATTTAGACAGTCTTCATCTCCACCAGGAGGCCATTTTACGAATTCACTACTGTTTCCATGAAGAAGTATTATCTCGGGTTACTCCTGAATCCTGGCCCCTTTCACCTTCATCCTGTTCTCCCTCAGTCTACAACTTCTTTTCAATAGAGACTCACCTCCTGTGCATTTATGCCATGGAAGTATTTATATATCTCTATCATATCTCCCCTCTCCTTCCTTTCTTCCAAAGTATTAGTTAAGTCTGTCCTCGTATACAATTTATGATGAAGACCATTGACAATTTTCTGGACTGAGACCATCTTGTTTATATGTTTTTGAAGGTGCGGTCTCCGGTACCCTAAAAGAGGTCTCACCAGAGACTTATACAGAGGTATTCACCTCCTTTTTCTTGCTGACTATTGCTCTCCTTATGTACACAAGCATCCTTCTAGTTTTCGTTGTCACCTTTTTTTTTTACCTGTTTGGCCACCTTAAGATCACCGCATATAATGACACCTGAATATTTCTTATTTTTCATGCACAAAAGTAGTTCACCTTAAACTGTACTGCTCCCTTGCGTTTTTTGCAGCCCAAATGCATGGCCCTGCATTTTTTTAGCATTAAATCTTAGGTTTCAAATTCTGGATCAGTCCCTCTTCATGATATCCACACCATCAGGGGTGTCTACCCTTTTGCAGTTTTTGGTATCAACCAAAAAAAGGCAAACTTTACTATACAGCCCTTCAGCAATATCGCTTACAAAAATGTTAAAAAGAACCAGCCCAAGAACTGAACCTTGTGGTACACCACCAACATCCCTTTCTTCAGAGTGAACGCCATTTAACATTACATTCTGTTGTCTTCCACTCAACCAGTTCCTAACCCAAGCATCAAGGGAACAGTTACTGGTTTGTAGACCCACTACATTTAAAATCTTTTATTTCTGATAAGGGTTTTTCTTTAAATTAATTACTTTAATTTCATTTTTTCTGACCTTCATATGGGGATATTTAAGTGCTCATTTTCAAAGCATATAGACTTACAAAGTTACACAGAAACACAATGAGCCTCTAAATATGTTTTGGCAGAGAGCTATATTTAAAATAGTTATTTTTGATTTTTCTTTTTTTTTCCTTTCTCATACAATAGTCCCCCCCTTTCATGATATAGACTATAAGTGGTTTTGGGGTTCTCTGGATTATTTTGATTTATGGGTGGTTTTTTCTTGCGAACTATTGGTACATTGTGCTGTCTTTTTATGAGTTATTGAATTTGTATTAAAATTGCAATAAAAAATAAAATTTGCATGCAAATAATTGTATATTCCCCAAGGTGTAACTGTCGAGTGAGTAAGATATAACACACTTTGCCCCAACTTCATAATTCAGTGACAGCAGAGACACTTTTGTGACACTACCGTCATATATCAAAGCATGGGCTGCTGATGCTGTGAAAAAGCAGTGTAGGGCTACCCTGGTCGTTCAGGTGGCAAGTGCTGTGTGCTGCTTTGTATGAGGTCCTTAGTTGGGTCTTCCACTCTCTGGATTGACTGAGGATGCTTTGAAGGCATCACAAACCCCAGTAACAAAGATCTTTTAAGTAAGACTATGCCTTCAGGGCTCACCAGCACATGATAAGGCACAGCCAACCTCATAAACAGATTTATTAGACTAACTGCTATAAGCCTAATGTAGCTTTAAATTTTGCACTTTAGTGAGATACAGAATGTATTAGGTGCCACGCAGGGGATCTCTATTAGCACTAGTTAGCTTTTGTCTAGTTTGATTAAATCATCCCCAGAGTTTAAAATTTGCTTTATTTTGTATAACTCTATAATAATTGACTCTGTGCCAAGTCATGGGTAACAGGTTAATAAAAGTAATGATCCTCTCAGTGCTGTTCAAATTATAGTTTGCCATGTTATTCAGATACATTGTTTGCAGTGCAGACATCTTTCAAGTTAAGTATGTTTGTAGTGTGCTTGTTAATATTGTAAAGTAGCTGAATTAAGCCTCATAACATTAACCGTTTTGTTCATGTGTATCCAAGTTTCAGGAACAAGTCTGGAATGTCTCAGAGTAAACCTATTAAAACACTTGATTTACGGCAGGACAGGAGACTACATTATTATTCTTTCCATCCCAATGGGAAAGAATTACACAAAAGAGGTTGAGAATGTCTGTCTGCCTGGTGGCAAAATAACTCTCCATAAAATCTCTGTAGCATAGAAACTTAGATGGTGGCACAAAAGCAGAAGAGATGAAAAAATCTATATGAAGAAGAATTTATTCAGCCAACAATGGGCATTGTTGGTTGAATAAATTCATCTTCTTATTGATTTTTTCGGCTGTTCTGCTTTTTGTGTCACCATTTTGGATATTGCAGATAGACTGCCCTGTTGGGCATAGAAACTTATATACAGTGAAACAGAAGCACTTATAGAATTCTTCCATTCAAACTGCGTCTCCCTGCTCTCCCATTCTCCCACCTCCAAACTACTCCCTGCTGTAACCCCACCACCCTGCAAACTGCTCCATCCCAATTCTCCCCACAAGCTGCCCTACTCCTGAAAACTACCCCTGCAACTCTTTACCATCCCCAATCTGCCCTACCCCTCAAAACTAGCCCCCCTCCGCAACTACCCCACCACCCTGAAAAATGTCTCAACCCCAAAACATACTCCCCACACAATTGCCTCAGCACTTCGCAAACTGTCCCCACCCCAACCCCCTAAACTTCCCCTCCCAAACTATCACCTGCAACTGCTTTACCCCTTTTAAATTCACCAGAAGCCGGCTCACTTGGGTACAGGTGCTTGATTACTTCCACTTGTGTACAAGGACCAGTGTAAGAGTAGTGGATGACTCAAGTGAACCTTGATCCTTTTGTCCCCTTCAGGCCCCTAGACCAACCCCACTACCCTAGGAGTTTGATAATTAAACTCAACAATCATGGTCATCTCACATTAATCCTATAAATGCATAATTTGATGTCATAGTTTTATTAAACGTTGCTGCTACTACTATTTGCAGCAATACTGGATGTGTGAAACACTGTACACAAACATGTAAGAGGCAATTGTTCTCAAAAGAGCTTACAGTCTATTTAAGACAAACAGGACAAAATGGGATCCTTTTACTAAGCTGCAGTAAGCGCTAATGCATGCTTATCACACGGTGTGCCGAGGCATCCCACAGTACGCCACAAATGTGCTCACGCTACCCATGCACTAAAACAATATTTATTTTTTAGCTGAGGAGGCATGTCTGGGGGACAGAGAGTGGGCATTTCTGCACTAATTAGTTAGATTCCGTGTCTCTGTGTGCTTACTTTCAGAGCTTTGTGACATACAATGGAGCTTCCTCTAGTTTTCTGTAAGCTCACTTTCCTCCATCATACGTAAAGTATAGATGAAACTTAACCTTGTAACAGGCGTTTTTGACTACCAGAAGTTGATGGTTCCTAGCCCTTTTACGTTTTTCCCCTGGGAAATGACAGGATGGGCAGGGATGAATTAGGAAGCAGAATAGCACTTCTCTGATCTGTCCCCTGCAGCCTCACTTCTACCCTTCCTTGCATGTGTGCTAATCCAGCCCTTCCCCATGTATGCATGGGTTGCATTCTGCCTAGGGATAGGAGGGAAGGGACTGGAGCTTACACAGCAGCATTCCACTCCTCTATGTGCTCTTGGGTGCAAATGCTTATAACTCTGACGCTGTTCTGAACAGTGCTGGAAAAATACTGCCAGATCAGTGTGGTGAAGGAACTCCCTAATGTTCAATGCTAATGAGATGCAAATTTAATCATGCTCATAGCGTTCAACATTAGTGAGTTTGGCAGGAGGATAGTGTCTGGCGCATACGCTCAAGAATTGTGTGTTAAGCAGAGCTCTTAAGCACATGCCAGAACTCCGGGGGGGGGGGGGGGGGGAGGAGGAAAAGGGCCAAATTGAACTGCAGCAAGAAAGCTTCAAATTGATTCTCAACCCCACTAGCAACACCAGATCAGGTGGTGTTACCTTTCCAGGCTGAGGTGGGGTAGATTTGGCGATGGCCGCATTGCAGTTGCTGTGGACGCTGCTGATGCCAGTTTTCTCCAGCTGTGCTCAAAACTCCGGAATGAAACACTTCCCACCAGCTGTACTGGGCTGCAGTCTTCCAGTGCATCCTCCTTCCTGCTGCTGAGGCTTAACACCAGACTTCTCTGCTTCTTCAAAAACCCTAGCTCCGAGCTGGCGTAGGGTTTCCCATGGAAAGGGCACCCTAGTTTACTGTGCTGTTTTCTGAGCATGGGTGGGGGGGGGGGGGGGGGAATAGGGAATGACCTCATTTTAATGTCATTTGAATGCTGCTTGCGTTATCCCTTTGGCGGGCTCGTTATTCCCCGCAATGAGGGCCTCTGAGAATGCTGTGCTGGCAAACACGGGGGCTAGTCTGGCGCTAATGGCCTCTGGCGCCTTTGTTTGCTTCTGAGCATCAGAGCCTTGGCACGCAGTACTCAGGTGTTAGCAGAAAAGTGTAAGGAGGAGGAGCTGAAGTCTGAAAGAGGGCAGGATAAATAGGGGAGAATGTCTGGGCAGTGGGAGAGGGGGTGAATGAGTAAGGGAGGGGAAGAAAAAGAGAAAAGCACAAGTGATGCTACTTCTTCTCATCGCCCCCCCCCCCCCACACACACACACACACATTCTAAGAACTTTGTTTTTTGCCTTGTATTTTTTTTTTTAACTTTTGCCTTGTGTTTTATTTTTTATGCTGAATATTTTAAAGGTATTAATTTACAAACAAACCTTTTCCAGAGACAGGAAGGTAGGAAATGAATTGAGGTGTGTGTGGGGGGGGGGGGGGGGCAATTCAGGAATAATGTGAAGAAGTACTCTGTCATGGAGAGGGTGTTAAGTACCTGGAATGAGGTAGTGGAGATGAAAACGGTAACGGAATTAAAAAAATGTATGGGATAAATGCGTGAAACCAAACAAGCTTAGTGATAATTAGATGGTAACACCAGGAATTGGAAAGCGAAGCCAGTGCTAGGCAGACTTCTACAGTCTGTGCCCTGATCGTGGCTGGACAGATTCAGCTTCTGTAACTGGAGAACAAGGCCAATGCAGGGCAGATTCCTATGGTCTGCCCTGAAAATAGCAAGTACAAATCAAGATGAAGTATAACATATCATGCCTTATATTCTGAGTTATCTTGGGCAGACTGGATGCACCATACAGCAGGGGCGTAGCCAGACAGCAGATTTTAGGTGGACCTAGGCAAGAAGTGGGAGGGCAGCAAGTGTTCTCCGCCCACCACCAAAAAAATATCTCAGCTGGTGGAAAAATGTTTCTCTGCACCTTGGCAGTCTGCAGCAAGCATGCGCTGAAAACTATCGTGGAGAGCAGTGTTTTTGTTACCATCAAGGGGAAGTCTGGCCAAGCTAAATGTGTGCTACTGTTGGATGGGCCTGAGGCCCACTCAGGCCCACCTGTGGCTACGCCACTGCCATACAGGTCTTGATCTGCCGTCATCTACTATGTTACTATCCAGCTTATTTTCGAAAGTGATCGCCGACCATCTTCCAACATAAATCGAGAGATGGCCGGCGATCTCGGAAAAGCGGTGAAATCGGTATAATCGAAAGCTGCATTTTTGACAGCATTGGCGCTTTCCCGTCACTTCACCGGCAAAGGTTCAAAGGGGCATGGCAAAGGCGGGGCGTGGGCGTGGCTACCAGATGGCCAGCTTTCGCAGATAATGGAAAAAAAGTGACGTTAAGCAGTATTTCGCCGGGTTTACTTGGTCCTTTTATTTTCACGACCAAGCCTCAAAAAGGTGCCCCAACTGACCAGATGACCACTGGAGGGAATGGGGGATGACCTCCCCGTAGTCCCCCAGTGGTCACCAACCCCCTCTCACATGAAAAAAAAAAAAAAAAAGCACTTTTTGCCAGCCTCTATGCCAGCCTCAAATGTCATACCCAGCTCCCTGACAGCAGTATGCAAGTCCCTGGAGCAGTTTTTAATTTTTTGTTACATTTGTACCCCGCGCTTTCCCACTCATGGCAGGCTCAATGCGGCAGGCAATGGAGGGTTAAGTGACTTGTCCAGAGTCACAAGGAGCTGCCTGTGCCGGGAATCAAACTCAGTTCCTCAGGACCAAAATCCACCACCCTAACCACTAGGCCACTCCTCCACTGGGTGCAGTGCTCTTCAGGCAGGCAGACCCAGGTTCATCCCCCCCCTACCTGTTACACTTGTGCTGCTAAGTGTTGAGCCCTCCAAACCCCCCCCAACACCCGCTGTACCCACATGTAGATGCCCCCCTTCACCCATAAGGGCTATGGTAATGGTGTAGAGTTGTGGGTAGTGGGTTTGGGAGTGATTTGGGGAGCTCAGCACCCAAGGTAAGAAAGCTATGCACCTGGGGAGCTTTTTTGTATTTTTTAAACATCTTTAGAAGTGCCCCCTAGGGTGCCCTGGCATGTGAGGGGGACCAGTGCATTACAAATGCTGGCTCCTCCCACGACCAAATGCCTTGGATTTCGCCGGGTTTGAGATGGCCGGCATTTTTTTCCATTATTGCTGAAAAACAAAACCGGCCGTCTCAAACCCGGCGAACTCTGGCATTTGGCCGGGCTAAACTGTATTATCGAAAAAAGAGATGGCCGGCCATCTTTTTCGAGAATACGGTTCTGGCCAGCTGTAGCACGCCGCCAAAATAGATCGCCAGCAACATTCGGTTATGCCCCTCCACGTTTTTTTCTCTCCCTTGATTGATGCTCCCTCCCAAAAGAAAAAAACAAATCCGGTAATGTTTTCTTTCCTCTTTTCCCTTCACTGGTACTTTTGCTATGCTATGATAGCAGAAGTGAAGGGTACATCAGGTCAGAAATGGGGTTAAAGGGTCATGCATTGGATAATACCGCCTTTCTGTGGTAAAACCAGAGTGGTTTACATTTATATCAGGTACTTTCTCTGTCCATAGTGGGCTCAGAATCTAAGTTTTTTATACCTGAGGCAATGGAGGATTAAGTGGCTTGCCCGGGGTCACAAGAAACTGCAATGGGAATTCAAACACCAGGATTTCGGCCCACTGCACTAACCATTAGGCTATTCCTCCTACCTGCATATAGGACTAAATTCAATAAATGGTGCAAAAAAAATAGCACTATTCTATAAACAGTGCTTAAAAAGCTAGTCGTCATTTAAAGAATAGTGTTTTGTGCCGGGAACTGTGACTTCATTTAGGCACGACTATTTACACCAGTGGAACCTTGGTGTAAATCCCCATGCCTAAATTAGGCACGGATTTTCTTTGTTCTATATCAACACACATAAAATAAAGGAATGCCCCTGAGCAATCCTTGACCCTCCTATGGTTGCGCCCCCTTTTTGGATCCACAGATTTACATGTGCAAATTTTAATTAATTCCCTACATCAATGCTAATTGGTGCATTATTCAATTAACTTGCACATGCAAATTAGGCATGCACAATTTTTTAGCAACTTTTATGGAATTCAGGGCATAATGTAAACTGATTTGGTTGTACCACAGAGAGGCAATCTATCAAATCCATGACCCTTTATCTTTACTCCCGTATGCCTCGTCTGGCGAGATGGAGGGCAGAAAAGAGAATCATACCATGACAGCTCTACAGCTAGTTCTAGTAAAGCTCTCCATCTGAGTACTGGCACTTTCTTATTCTGTTAGAATATCAATGATATGCTTTGATGTCCCCATGCATACCTCCTACCCACCCCCATCCTCCCACCCTGTCAGACTGTCATAGTAATGCTTGAATGTTTTCACTTATATACACTGTCAGCTAACACATTTGCTTATTTCCGATCTGACGAAGAAGGGCAACCTTCGAAAGCTAATCAAGAAATGTATTACTACTACTACTACTACTATTTAGCATTTCTATAGCGCTACAAGGCATACGCAGCGCTGCACAAACATAGAAGAAAGACAGTCCCTGCTCAAAGAGCTTACAATCTAATAGACAAAAAATAAATAAAGTAAGCAAATCAAATTAAGTTATTAAGTTATGTCCAATAAAAAAGGTATCATCTTATTTTCTTTTCCATGTTTTATTTTGTTTGATTTCTATTGATAACCTTAAGAGTGGACTAACACGGCTACCACACTCCTCTATTTAAAAAAAAAAAAAAAGGGAAAAAAGCTTGCATAAAATATTGTATTTTGTTGAATGAAACCTCCTCTAAAGTTTGTAGACTGCATTAGTCAGCTATCATGTTTCTTTTTTTTTTTTTTAATTGTGTGATAGTTTAAATCCCTTTCGAAATGCTTTTTTAAAGTATGCATTCATTTTAAAGGGAGAATAGTTTTTTGTGCTGAGAAAAATGGAAATTTCTTGTTTTCTCAGTTCTAATACAGAAAACAATTTTTCCAGCATCAGGGAAATGTGAGATTGGATTGAGGTCTGAAAGCTTATGGCTTGGCACTAATTTTTTGTCCCAGTGCTTCAGCTAGGCCCATAGTTTGATATCCAACAGTAACTTAGCATCATAATATATCATCCTTTTACCAGAAGGAAAATATTTATGTTGTCATTATGCCCGAAGATACTATCTAGATAGAAGAAGTACTGTGCATTTTCTCTATAAAAGGTACATATGTTAAGGCCTGTGGCATAGTATTATACGCCCAATATAGAGAGCCCCATATATGATGTGTTGCCAAGGAGACTTGGATGATCTTAAACTCAAAATTGCTGTGTTTCTGCAGAGTTGTTTTGTGAATGACAGTATCATTTCATTACATATTTTCTTCACACATACAAATGAAAATTGTGCCTCATTCTTTATGCTAGAGGCAAATAATAATATTACTGCTATTTTATTAAGCGATTGTGGCTGTGTTTTGGTAAGTGTCTCTGAAGAAGGATAAATTAGAAAGCATAGCTTATGCTGTCTCACAGGGATCACATGCATCATTTGCTTATCAGGCCCTGAAGAACAATACAAGTACAATTACAAGAAATAGATACTCATATAAAAGTAGAGCTGTTACCTTTCAACTGCATCTTAAATTAATGTGAACACAGATTACAGTTATTGAACTGTCACTATGTGAGAATGAGGTCACTCTTGGCACTCTTGGGAAATTTCCAACAGGGATGATGTATCTAATGAAGAAGATGTAAATAATAATCGTAGGAGACCAGGATCGATGGTGGTTCTTGATGTTGATAGATCATTATATAGACAGTTGTTGAAGTAAGAGTTGTAAATGATGAATGAGTAAACATTTTAAAATAATCAGTATTCAGTAGGTAGGTGTAAGAACACAGATGATGATTTTTGGTTTTTTTTTCAGATCTTATAAAATCTGATTCATTACAGTTTTCCCCATATCCTGGGAGCTCTAGATGAATCAGACCCATAGAAAATAACTCCCTGGGTGATAATTTGAGAATAAGAAATTTAGCAAGGTACAATATCAAGAAGTCATGTCACTACTTATGGAGGTGAATCACTTACTGTTAAATTACACTTTTCATCCTTGATAAGGTAATGTAACATATGGAGAACTCCATTCCTTTAGCGCTGCAAACAATTCTAGTTTCCTGCATGTATACAATGAATAGTCATGAGATGTGTTTGCAAACTAGATTGTAGTAAATTATTATAATATGTTTGTCCCTTAAAGTAGGACCAAGGGTGATTTCTTGCCACTGTTAGTAGTAATGTTTTTTTCAGATGTTGAAAAACTAACACAGGTAACATATTGCAAATAAAAAATAATTTACTTTAAAGCTGAAAGATCAATAGATTAAAAACTATTATATTGCAAACAAGAAATGTTAGTATTACGTAAGATGATGTGAAGTTTTTTATCATAATAAAATCATTGACAGCAGAGATCAAGATTTTTTTTAATAAATAATTGTTAGTGGTGGCTCATTAATGTTCCTTTACAGGTGAGCTCAGTATTTGGTGCTGTCACTTTACATGCTATCTGTTGAGTCTGCTCTATGCAAAGAGTTTAGAAATAATTCTGGATGCCATACTTAAATTTGTATTAAAAATGTTCTCCAAGTATCTGTACTCCATCTTTTGGAGATCCATATTTGGCTGAAGGAATCACTGGGTTTTCAGATCTGTGCCACACACACTCCCTTCAAGCCCTGGGGTGGATTCTTTGATTGGGGCTAGGGATTCTCCACATCAAGGTTGAATGTATACTATTTCTAGTTGAACAAGATACTCTAGACAATATTGTGGTGTTCAAAATTATAATGTCTATACTAAGTGAAATTGTTCAGTGCAAAATAACTGGCAACACGTTCTAATGCAAATGTAGCAAAATAGGGGCTACAGCCTTTTCATCAAGATACTTCTGGGGCTCCTTTCCTTTGGATTTGGGTTCCTCATCCCCAAGGAGTATTTTTGATACCTGAAAGCTTGATTCTCTTTTGGAAATTGCTTTCTCCTTCATTGATTAGAGACTCCTACGGAATCATGGATCAGGCACTAGGAAAAAATATAGCCATCTGGCATGGGATTGTAAATGCAACCCTATGGGCCTTGATCTTTCCTTAAGCTATACTGTAACCACCGGCCTCACTGACTAAAAAGCTAAGTGTTTGACATTTCTTGCTTCTAAAATTGTCTTTGCTAGCTTATGTTAAAGCGTAGGTGTGAAACAATTACATTAGCATACCACAGTAGTAGGGAACCCCTCTAATGAATATGCATAAAATATGTCCCATGTATACTGTGTTAATTATGTGCAGATCCATGTCATGAATATTCATGTGTGATTTTCTGCAAATCGAACTGTTTTTTTTCTTTCAAGTACTGGAGGTTCCCCATACCTGGTGTGTAAATTAGATTGAAATACTGTTCATCTTTGAGTCCCAGCTTCCCCAATTCCTGCTTTTCTAAATATTTCTGAATCCCTCCTCACGTTAATTAATAATCTAAAAAATTTGGGGGGATTCTTCACAAAATAGGTACTTAACATAGAACTAAAGATTTTACACAATGTTGTGGGGCTCATTTTCAAAACACTTAGACTTAACAAAGTTCTTTGAAGCTGTCTTTGTTTGTAGATCACTTCGCTGTGTGTCTTGATCGAACTACAGAATATCAAGAGATTGAAGAAATTAAGCTTTTTATTCAGTGTAGTAACTGAGGGACTCTAATTCTTCGGCATACCATCTAGAGGCTTAGAGTTTGCATCATTTGTCTGAAAATCTCTCCAGTGAACAAGTTGTCAACTCAAACTGAAATTGATGCTCCCGTTAGAATCCAAAGAACAAGGAATGGATTCTGTGATGTAATAATTGTCCCTCCAAATTAAAAGCTCATATATACCGATACACACTCTTCTCCCTACTCATCCAGAATGCTTTCATAGCACTTGAACCAAATGATAGTCCAGAATAAACATATGAAATAGCAACAGAGTAATATCTCTGCTGTAGATTAAAAGTCTCAGAAATTGTCATAAGATCTCATAAAACCAGAGAATAACTGTTGAGAAATTTAGTAAAGGCATTAACTTAAGGGAATACTTGGCGGTCAAAAGCTTAATAGAATTCTTAGCTAACAGGAATATAAATTACATTGCATTGGGGCTTATATCCCGCTAACATTTTTTCAGGTGAAATTATTGGTGAAAAAAGAACAGATTTTGGAGTTGATATAGTATGCTGAAATCATCAGTTTAGTACAGCGGAAGTTCAATAATTTAGAAGAGGGTTTAAATATCTATCAAAGCCAATAGCATTTTCTGACACATTACCTGCTCATTATAAGGGAAAGGAAAAGCTAGACCATAACACCGACTTTATTATATGACTCAAAACCTGGTGTAAAGAAGGGGGTTTAGATATACAGGGACAGGAAGGGTTGGGGCCAAACATGGAACAATAATATCCTTTACTGTAGTGATGGCCTATATTTTTCTGTGAGAGGAAAATTGATCCAAGGTGAAAGATTGGGGTTGTATGTTGACAGTTGTTTAAGCTAGAGGAAGGGGTTGGTGGATGGAAGATGGCTGGAACTGTGGCCTCCAAAGAACAAAGAGAGACTGAGAAAAGCACAAAGGTGAGGAGCTTATTAGGCTAACCATAAGCAACAAGGAAAGAAAATAAGAAGCTGTTCAGAATAACTGGAAGTGTTCATAATCTAGGCAATATAATTCTAGATTTGCTAGTCATGGAGGGAGATATGGGTATTCTTGTATCAAGGAGATGAGGTTCATTAAGTCCTGTAAATGTGATATGGCCATACCATGATGTAATGTATTTAGGACGGATAGGGATAACAGAAAAAGGTAAGATGATGTAGTTTTTCTGTTAATTCAAGCAACTGAAATGTAAGATGTATCAAAAAAAAGGCACTGTGAATTTCTTAGAAAGGGAAGCTGACACTTCTAGCTATATTAGTATGGTCTGCAGTCTTCCAGCTTAGGCAGAAGACCTATACAGAGATATGATTGAAAAGTACAAATGATGGGAAGGAAGGAGAGATGTTTCTGGTGGGAGATTTTGACTTTCCAGATGTAGGCTGGAATTTTCAATCTCCAGAATATGTTAGAAATAGAGAAATCTTGGTCTCCCTTTGATGGAATGTCCTCAGACATATGGCAGTAGAACCTTTGAAGGAAAGAAATTATACCAGAGCCGAGACTTAAACATTGTGAACACTTTTCTAAAGTTAATGTAAGTGACAACCTGTACATTGGAGATCATCAAGTAATATGGTTTGACGCAATAGCCAGGTAGAGATGAGTTACATCAAAGTCAAAGCTGTGGATTCAAACATTCCAATTTTCATAAAATGAAGTACCTTTTGGAGGTTCTGGGAGGATGGCTATGATTATGATTTATTTAATATACCACCCTTCTTGAGAGCATAGCAAGGCAATGTACAATCTAAAGGAAAGGAATGCCATGCTTTAGGTAGGATAGAAGAAGCAAGGAGAACAGAAAGGGGTAACACATTTAGGGAGTTATTAGTTCAACAATCACGCAGAGGTCACTATTCAACCAGGAGTTTGCTAGCTTAACATTCTATTAGTGATCATGAATCATCCAGGCAGGAGGGGATGGGCTCTAGCCAACTGCAATGCCATTGAGACTCTCACTGAAACTACAAGAAAGAATTGGGTTTTCAATGCAGCTTTAAACTTTGCAAAGAGAGTTTGAATCGGAGGGGAGCTAAGAGGAAATTCCAGAGGGATGGTACCGTTCAGTAAAAGACATAATGGTAGATTCCCATTATATGCTGGAGACTGAATTGATGTGGAGATGACAATTGTTGAAAGAATACAGTACCATAGTAGGAGATGGGGAGCGAGGATGAGGAAAGATAGGGAGGAATACCTGTGTGCAAAACCTTTTTGAGTAAGAGTGAGTATGAAAATAGAATGGAATTGGAAGCTAGGGATGGTTAATAAAGAGTGGAGTGACAGTTGAATCTGGAGGCATACAATAGAATCAGAATAGCTGTATTTTGTACAGCTTGAATATGGCAAATAAGTGATTGTGGGAGACTGGAATATATGATGTTAAAATAATCTAAGCAAGAGATAAGTACATGAAGAAGGGTCATTTGAGACTTCATCAAAGAAAGATTGAACTAAACAAAGTTCTTTACCAAAGGGCCAATCTGACACTTAATGGAGAGCTCCTGAGCTAGGATTATACTAAGATATTTGAAATGTGGTACTAGTATGATTAAGAAACTATGAAGCTGTGGCATTAGGGTATGAGAGTGTAATCAACCTGTGATCCATGCAGCTACTATTTTAGATTGGTTTAAAACTTGAAACAGTTGGTGCAGTCATGAAGCAATCATGTTTAGTTCATGTTGAAACTGAGGCTCTGAGTGGAAGGTAATGTGGTAGACCGTAAAACGGAAAAGGTCTGGCCATGTAAAAAAGAATAGAACCACTGTAGAACTGTACCAGAAATGCCTGTGTCTGATAGCCGGGATAATAAGAGAGAGTGATCAACAAGATATAAAGCAGCAGACAGATCAAGTGAAACAAGTAGTGTAATCTTTCCATTATCAAGAGCAGAGTGACATTTCCTTGGCAGAGTAGTTTTGATTGTCGCTATGCTGTGCATTGGCTGAAATCCTGATGCAGAACGCTGGTTTGGTCAGTATGTTGCAAAAGCTGTTGAAAGACAATTTTTTCTGTTATCTTGGAAATGAAAAGTAGGTTGGAAATCGAATGATAATTTGAAACTATTGTAGAAACTGGAGGCAGTTTTTTAAGCATGGGACAAATGTGAGCATGTTTCCAGGACTTAGGTGAAATAGAAGAAAAGTAATCTAAACTAAACTCTGTATGTAAATAAAACAAATGAAAAGTTGAAAGTGACTGATTTGTTTTTCATAAGGAATAGAGGTAAAAGTAAAGTCAAAAAAGTTAGCATACAGAACATCTCAGTGGATCACAAGGGAGAGATATGGAAAGTAATTATAATTGAAAAAGCATAAGTGAAAGAAAAGATAACTAAAGAGAGAAAATTCAGTGTCAAGACTTTTTTTGAGGTATATGTGAATGGAGAAAGAGCAGAGATGGAATTGTAAAACAGAGCAGAAAAGGAGAAACATAGAGGGGGGGACAAGGGAAATGCAGAGATGTTGAAAATGTTTGGTATTCACTGACAGATTAGATAAAGTCTATCGGTTGTTGATGAGGGTTGAATGGTATTGGGGTAGATGCTGCTCCATGTACAGAGGAGTTTGTGTGGAACTAGCAAACATTAAAGTGGTAAGACTGGATGCTTCCTAAGATAATAAGGCAGGTCAAAGAGGTTCTTGCAGATCTTCTGAATACCTGTTCAATAGATCTTTGGAGAGTGGTTTTGCAGAACTGGAACAAGGGTGGCTTTTGTCCCTTTTTATAAAAGTGGTATTAGGGAGGAAGTTTAAAATTACAAACCAATTAGTTTGACCAGTGTTAGGATAAGGAAAAAATGAAGTGGGTTGCAGGATCTGAAAAAAACATGGTTTTTCTAGAGGAAATTGTCCAATAAATCTGATCAGTTTCTTCAGTTGGGTGACCAGAGTGTTAGATCACAGGTACTAGATATGGTGTACTTGGATTTCCACGGAGCCTTTTATACTGTTCTGCAAAGGAAGATCATAAATTCTACTGAGCAATCTAGAGCTGGGACTTAAGGTGGTGGACTGGATTAGAAACTGTTTGAAGTATAGCGAACAAATTGTGATTATAAATGGAGTTCATTGGCATGGCAGGAGTATTTAAGTTTTAATCGTACTCCTGTTATGGCTATCTTTACTTTGTGGGAGGCGGCTAAAGTGGTTCAGCGGGTCAGATCACCTCGTCAATAATATTTGCAAAGAATGGGGGCGAGAAGATATTAGAACTTGTAGTGCTACTAAAAAACTTTGAAGAACACCATAAATGTACACATGAAAATAAAGTTCTTAAAAAGCTGATAGCTGTGAGAGAGGAGCTTAATGCTTTGAAATGCTCAGAAACAGCTTATCTGAATTTGACCAGGCGACACTTTTATGAGTTTGAAAATAATCCCACTAAACTTTTAATGTGGCAGTTGAATAAAACCAGAGCAAAACAGAGTTGTCATTTTGAAAGACTATAAAAGTGACATCTTATATAACTCTAAACAAATGGCTGAAAGTTTGCCAGTTTCAATATTAGATGAATATAATGAGAACTAATATTGATGTACCAATTGATGTAATTTCTCATTGGTTAGAGTCTCTTAAGATGACACTCAATAAATTAATCAAAGTACCTTAAACCTAACTAAACAAGCTACTGGTCACTAAAGCAAAGAATATACAATTGCTCTTGTATATTCAAAATGCTGGGCCTTGATCCAACTCCTAGTTGCACAGTTCTGTACCACTTTTAAAGCCTTCATCACATTTGATAGAAAACTAAAAATTAGGGAATTAAGAGAGTCCAATTTAGTTAAAACTAACACCTGAAGAAAAGTTCTGAAATCAAAAATTATCTATCTTCTACACAATCTCAACCTAATATATATATATATATATATATATATATATATATATATATATATATATATATATAATACAATATACTCAACAACTGTTGTAATTATATTTATCTTTATTACATCAATTAATCTCATAAACCTAACAATTATTGTCTAAAATCCCCATATATCTAACATTCATTCATCCATTCACTCTAATTCAAATCTATAAAACTAATATCAAAAAATTATTATCAAACTCTATAACATTAGAATATCCGGAATGATTGTATCACTTATGTTTTTATAAATGTACTATTTTCAATAACAACACTGGTGTGAAACTTATTAATTACTCTGTCAGTCAAAGCACCTTTTCTTCGTTACGATCTTCACTCAATCCATTCGTAACCTGATATAGACTTCTCTGTAGCCATGTGAAGATCAATCCATTGATTATGTCAATTACCCACCACAGCAGGTTTAGATCAAAGTTTTATATTCCATCGTAAACCACAACTGATTTACTGTGTGCTGTACTACTGAATGACAGAAGTTCCATTCACCGTAATTCCAATCTTCACGGAACTAATGTTAAATCTTTTCCTTCAGTTTCAAACTGTTCATTGAAGATATCCTCTCATTGTTCACTGAAATAATCATGTACAGACCCTACACGATCGTGTTTCGCAAAATTTGCGTCTTCAGGGGTCAGTAATCTAAGTAAACAACAATAATAGCATACATTTGTATTTCACAAACAATATTTCAACCCTTTTGAAAACCAATATTGTAAACTCTTACCGGCTCTACAGGTGGCCAAGCATTCAACAATCCTGGATGTGCCGGTGGTAGCGCCTCAAAAGACGCCCACACATGCGCATACCAAGGCTTCAAAGAGACTGAGTTTAAATACCCTCTCACAAATTTAACCACTCTACTTCCTTGTTTAACCCATTAGGGCTTACAGTGTTCCAAAGATAGATTAGCCTTTGTTCTTTTCGCAATAACATGCGAGGCACATTTCCTCCCCTTTCAGAACTAATTTGACTCAAAACTACAAAGCGAAGATCCTGAACTTCATGTTTAACATCTACCCAATGTGAAACCAAAGGAGCTTCCATTCGTTTAGTACGAAGATTACTAAGGTGCTGTGCTATCCTAACTTTAATCTTTTTAGTAGTTAGTCCAATGTACCATAATTCACAGGGACATTTTATACCATACACACAATTTGCAGTATTGCAATCAGTACAAGCCTGCAAACGATATATTTTCCCTGAATGAGGAACAATCACCTCATTAACTTGCATGGCATAACTACAATATACACACCGATTGCAACTCACATGGCCAAAATCCTCATGTCTTACATTACATGCAGTATTATGCCCTGCCAATTGTTCACCTAAATTTCTACCCCGAGGAAATTGCTGAAAAACTTTATGTATGCCCAATATGGACCAATGACGTTTCATAATATGTATAATTTGACTAGATGACTTAGTGTAAGGTAACACACAAGTCAACGGATCATTTTTTACAGATTTATATTTCTGGTTATCACATGATGGTTGCCATTCATTATGATTATTAAACGCTCTCTTAGCCGCTTTTTTTAATATTTTATCAGGGTATCCTCTACACTGAAAACGTGAAATCATCTGGAGAGCTTGATGATTGTATTCTTTACGAGAACTGCACAACCTACGGACTCGAAGCAGTTGACTCGATGGTATACTATTTTTTAAATAATAGAGAGAGATGCCAATTGCTTAACAAAGGTCTCATTGAAAGAGACGTATGTATGAAGGTCACCCCAAGACTATTGGTCCTAGACAGGGGCAGTCGCACAGGGCCTTATGCTCCAAGGGGCCCCACAGCAGCAGCTTTAGCATCTCCCTCCCACTCCTTGCTTCAGCCATCATTGCCGTCTCCTGTTCTCAATCTAAGCGCCTTGGTCAGTTCTCTCCTACTTCCTTTAGGCTCCCTGCATCGCTGCCTTCTTCAGTCTGGGCCAGCGGCAGCATCAGTGAGGTAAACACACTGCCTTCAGCAGCCTGGAAGCTTTCTCTCTGCTGCAATTTCCTGTCCCACATAGGCGGGACGCTGCAACAGAGGGAGAGCATCTGGTGCCACCAAAGGCAGTGTGCTTACCTCATTGACACTGCCGGCAGCCTGGACAATTTAAGAAGGCAGTGGTGCTACAATTCGGAACTAAGGGAGCGGGTAGGAGAGAGCTGAAGGCGGTTAGATTGAGACGGCTGCTGAGTCCATGAGGTTGGTCTCCCTTTCCCTCTCCTCTGTGCACCCTTTATCCTCTTACCCAATCAAAGCAATCAAATCTATGAGCTGCTCTATCCACGTCATTCTTTATTGTTGGTAGCATTTTATTTTGGACCTTACTTATATTTTCAAAGATGCTGGCTTGTGTAGCATACAGATGTACACAGAGGAAATATCAGTTTCATCTAATTAGTTCCAAATCGTAATAATTGTGTCATTTGGAGGGACTGGTTATAGGGACTCACTCTATTCTGATGCTTTCACCTAGTAAAGGGCCACCAAAACAGACATTATGAGTATCAGTTGCTTAACAATCAGACTTATTATATATAAGTACAGTTTTAAAAAATCATTAATTAGTTTGAGACCTGGGAGCATTTAACATCTTTTTTCCTGTTCCTACATCAAAAGAAAAAGATGGCATGTGGGGACTTGCTCCTTTTGCTTTGTGGAATGCAGTGGTATATTATAAAAATACACTTGCTTTTTTTTATTATTGCTACAATTTCACAGAGAAGGTATTGAATAATGAGGAAAGAGTTCCCTTCCTGTAGAACTGTCCAGAATCAGTCTAAATGTGCTAACATTGTCCAGGTCAGCACACTATTAGCTGCCAAATTCATACAACGTTAATTATGTTCAGTGGAAAATAAATCTGTTGACTCGGGCTGTTTGCTATGTGAATATTCAATCATTGTTTCATTATTGCTACCAAGTATTACATATTAAGGGTATTTGTTTTAATTCATTTATCCAGTCCTTCCATGCACATGTTTTTTTCTTTTTAAATCCAATAGCATTGTGCTTATTTGAATTAGTTTTTCTGTACAAGTTTTGCTTGATTTGTCTTTATCTGAAATAAAAAATTTTAAAATACATCTTGTCAACAAGGGGCCAGGGCTAGGTGGGGACAGGGGACCCCACTGAACTGGTCTGCACAGGGCCCCACAATTGTTAAGACCAGTCCTTTATATAGAATCTGGGAAATGTGTCAAGTCCTGGAGATCTTGACTCCAGATGAATACAAACAAGGTAGAGATGGCAAGGAAATAGGTCTAAAATGGTGTGCAATCTGCACCAGAAGTCCTTTTACCAGAAACCCTATGAGTTGAAGCTTAGAGATGTTCAAACTGCAGAAAGATACTTCTAATGCACAAGAAGTAAACATTTATCAATGGAAGGATTTTATACAACAAGGGACCCCACTACATGAGAATCTGAGAGGCTAGACTCGGGTGCAATTTCAGGAAATATTTTTCATGAAATGGTATTGAGGGTGTGGAATGCTGTCCAGGAGCAGATGGTAGAGGCTAAAACATTTGAAGGGCATTTCTAAAGCGGGGTTCATACATTTCCACATGTGTTATGTGCATAAATGTACAGAATGCTGACAGTGTGTGTGAATGTCAATATTCACCAAAACGTATTCCGTAAGGGTGTGTCTAAATAGCATAGCTTGCAAATGCTAAAGGGCATGCATGGGGCAGAGCATAGGAGGGGCTATAATTTATGCATGTAACTGTTTTATTTATTTGAAAACTTTGTAGCTCACTCATCTACCATCCTGAGCGGGGAGCAATTTACACTCACAATCATAGGTACACATTTCACAAAACTCACAGTACAAACATACTATATCTTCTAAAACTTCAAAATCTAACAATGACTACTAACAGTCAGTCTAAAAGAAATTGGCATTAAGAAGAGATGTCAAAAGCTTGCTGAAACAAAACAGTCTTTAAAGCTTTTTAAAGTTGCCCGTGCTTCTTAAGGCTCTAACCTTAGTAGGCAGAGAGTTCCACAGCCTTGGCCTGTGATATAAAAGATCAAATTTCTATATTCATCCAAACAAACATTCTTAAAAGAAGATGCTGATCTCAAGGACCGAGATGGCTAATGTAAATGCAAACTTGCTGAAATCACTGGGGAAATTTTTATTGGTTATCACTTTGAATACCAGCAATAAAATCTTGTGTAAGTTCCATATGCATTCCTGCCACAGTTAATCACCCACACTTTTGTCAGCTGTATGACTGGTGTAACTGTGGCACCTAAATGTTAGGAGCACTGATACTGGGTTATGCTAGTATTCTATAACAACACCTGGGTGCCCAGATGCCATTATAGAATAGTCTCTTATTGTGGAGCATCTGGGCATCTAAATAGAAGCATCCAGAATTGCCCCTTAACAGACTTTAAGAATGCATAAGATAAGCATAGAGGATCCTTAGTTGCCAAACTAGGAAAGAGCATAAGAAGGACTTATTGGCATGTGTTTCTAATGCTCTGCTCACATGATTCAACAACAATTGTTGGGGCTTCCAGAATTAATAGTAAGCTGGGTAATATTAAATCTTAACATTTCTAGGTCTGTCTGGCAGGCTGCACAGGGGCTTTAGGAAGCCAGGCAAAATAAACATTGGTAGCTTTTTTAGATTATTAGAAAGCTTTTTAGAGAAGGGGAGTTGGGTGTGAACAAACTAGAGGACCTGATATGCTTATCTACTCAAAGATGGTAGAGTAAAAAGGAGGAAAATGACAAAGTATACTGGGATTATGAATGGTTGTTCTACCAAAGGTCAGCCTGTATAGATGGCAGCTTGGATATATTGTTTGCAACATGGACAGGAGTGACCAGACAGACTAGATGTGCCTGAGGGCCATTTTTTTGCCATAATCTTAAGCAGTTTGGGAAGACAGCTAATAAAGGGAATCCTCATATATACACGTATATCATAGGCAGTTTGTGTGCCTGTTTGTTTTAGTCGCCAGTGGTGCACATATATATAGGCATGCACACATGGGAAGCAATTCTGTAACAGGTTGCCAAAAGTTAGGCACCTGCTTTCTGCGGTTTGCCAGCCTATTGTATAAGAACACTTATGCATGTAAGTGTTCTTATAGAATACTGGCATTGGTACACCTGCATTTAGATGTGCACGCTTACACCAAGTCTATGTTTAGAATAAATGTGAGGGCCTAAATGCAATATTTATGTGCATAAATTACAGTATTTTGTAAATTAAGCACGTAAATATCAGCCCTGCCCATGCTCCTCCCTGTGATCACACCCTTACTTTTATGCAGTAAGCCATATGCACGTGTAAATTAAGAGAATAGCACCCATAGACTATGGAATGGGTTAGGCCTTAGGGGTCATGGCCATACCAATATTTTGACCAATACAGCATTAACAATCAGAGGTTGGGTTCAAGTCCTGAGATTGGTTTGTTTGGCTTGTCCAACCAGAAGAGTGTTCCGCTGTCCCTAAGTGCACAGTTAACGGGAGTAAAAGGCCACACCGTGTTGGTTGGAGGGAGTGGGGCACAGTCCTTGTGATGCTTTGCATATCCAGGGGCTGTCTGTCCATCATATTTGATGACCTATTCCAATAATAATAATTATTATTATGGCACATAACGTAAGCAAAGATTTGTCTAGTATCACTGGAGAATCTGAGTGTTTTATCCAGGTATCTATAGACATTGTAGCTTAAACCCAGAAAAACTTGTGGGGGGGGGGGGTGTTTTTTGTAAGTCTGCTGTTGTCAAATCTCAAATGTCAAGGTTTTGTTGAAATTTGTGTAGCCTTGCTATAACATTGCCTACTGTTTCAGCATCAATAGGGATAGCCTGACATGGCTTATTACAGAGTCTTACCATTTCTATTGTCAGATCTCAATACTCATTTCCAATTCTCTAATTCTTGTGTCTCCTGGTATCACAATATCAATGAAAATCACAGTATCTTTTTTTTTTTGGGGGGGGGGGGGGGTTCAATTATTGTGACATCAGGTGTGTGATGTTCTAAATGTTAAGTCTGTTTGAATTTGAAAATACCATATTTTTTTTCTATTTTCTACGACTTTTTCTACATGGTGGTTATACCAGTGTTTGTTGACTCTAAAGTTGTACTTCTTGCATACGCTCTAGTGAATCATTGTGCTTACCTTACTGTACTGTTGTTTGTAGTCAGTCTGGGTGATTTTACTAAATCCAGTATGCAAGTGGTCAATTTTTTCATCTTTTTTTCATTACATAGTCTACATGTCTACTAGTTAAAATATGTTGAATATTCACTTTTGTACAGTTTGTGAAGCTTGTTCCTGGACTGCAAAAATTAGTTTTTTAATCTCCTCCTTGAAGGTACCCAGCAGCAGCCATTACCAGATCCTGGTGATGTCCACGTTATTTTTGATTTCCCTAAGGTATTGCCCATGTAATGCCTTGTTTTCCCAGTTGGCCAAACAGGTATCTAATGTTCAGTAATGTTCTCATTTTTCTTTTCTGTCACCTTAATGCTGTTCTCCTTGGAAACTTCAATTAACATTTTCTCATTGCTGGTCCTGATGTAATCATTCAGTCTCCATTTTTTTTTTCCTCAACAATCTGCCTAACTTGGAGCAGAGCCCAGGCACCAGTTTTTCATGATAAATATAGCCAGTCAATGTCACTTTAGGCAAAGCATAATTCATTTTTTATTTCTTTTATTTGGATTTAGTTCACACCTTTTTCAGTAGTAGCTCAAGGTGAGTTACATTCAGGTACACTGGGTATTTCTCTGTCCCTGGAGGGCTCACAATCTAATTTTGTACCTGAGGCAATGGAGGGTTACGTGACTTGCCCGAGATCACAAGGAGCAGCAGTGGGATTTGAACTGGCCACTTCTGGACGTCTAGATTGGTTCTCTAACCACTAGGCTACTCCTCCATGTCACTCCTATATTAACTTGCTTATACTGTACTCACACCAACAAGTAGCAGGTGTAACTCAACAAAGTGCTAGTTCAAAGCTGTAGTGCACTGACCCCTTTTGCAGAATTAATTTAATTTTAAACAATTGTTCCTAAAAGAACGTGACATTTCAGTGCATTAGAAAACAGGCATGTTCTTAGACAGTAAACAGAGAAGCACTTCCTAAATCGAGCAACATATATAGGTATGTAAATTTGGGAATTGATCCCTGATACACCCACAGCTCTCCTTGGTGTACAGGAATGTTTTCTTTAATCTACAGGAAGCAAGAACAATTCTTATACATCAGATTTAGCTATTCCACTTTATAGCATACTTCATCCATCTTGTGTATGAGAACCTTAAGAAAGAACAAATGTCCTCAGCTAAATCAGGTCCACCACTGGTGGATCATTACACAGTAATATGTGAGTTGTAAGCCTTTAGCTATTTGTATGCTGTTCATGTTGAAATACTGACATTGGCATTTTATTTCATAAATATATACCATGTCACCAGTTATTGTCCCTATAAACAACTTCTTAAGATATGGAACTGGCCAAAACTGTACAATAAGTGAAGTACTAGTATCTGCAACGTTATTTTACAAATGTTTCAGTGTACACAAATGTATCATGATTGTTGTGTTGTGTCTTCATACCTAATTTAAACACCCATATGAATGTGGTCTGCGAAGCAGATTATAGATAGAGTCCATTGAAGTTGTCTTTTTAAAAGGAATTTTACAGAATATTCAAGTAGTGTAGCAGGGAAACGGAGATGCCTCTTGATCCCAAGACCAACAGACCCAACGAATGTGCCTACTTTTTGTTTGGCTCCAGAGAGTTTGTCTGTTGATGTAAGCTTTTTCATACTTCGCCATTAAGTTAGACTTGATACTGCCACAGGTTTTAAGACTGGTTGAAATGTCTTATGATTCAATGCAGAATATGTGGCAGCCATAGCACCCTTTACTAGATGTGGCACATCTTGTCTATTTATTTTTATTTTTTGTTACATTTGTACCCTGCGCTTTCCCACTCATGGCAGGCTCAATGCGGCAGGCAGTGGAGGGTTAAGTGACTTGCCCAGAGTCACAAGGAGCTGCCTGTGCTGGGAATCGAACTCAGTTCCTCAGTTCCCCAGGACCAAAGTCCACCACCCTAACCACTAGGCCACTCCTCCACTCCACTTTTAAGCTGGTAATGAGGCAACTGATCCCTACAGACTATCCAAGAATGTTTCAGAACTTGTCTTGCTGTGTATCACTGATGTGGATCTACATGCAGCATATGAGATAATAAATCCTTTGCTGCATCTGAAACTGTGTCCCAGTTCCCTCCACTCAGAGAGAAGTTTCCACTACCTATTCGAAGAAACATTTCTTCAGGAGTATCATTAGGTCCATTAGCAAAAGGAGTATATCCAGCCAGCATCGTATATAAGAGGACACCTAAGCTCCATATATCACAAAGAATATCATAGCCTTGTCTCATGAGAACCTCAGGTGCTTCAAAATTGGCAGTGTAACAAGTCCATTCTCACCTCAAAGCCGTTTTGCAAACCCAAAATTACAAATTCTGATTGAGTCGGCATTGCTAGAGTCATCCATATATAAAATATTACTAGGCTTAAGGTCCTGATGCAGTACCCCTTGACAGTGTAGATAGTCTACTGTTTTAGTTACTGTATACAACACTGCACTGGCTTCCCTTTCAGATAAATATTTCTGTCTAAAAATCCGATTAAGTAACTCTCCTCCCTTCATCAGTTCAGTAACAAGATAAACATATCTCCCTCATCATCATACACATCTTTAAAAATAATATTAGGATACTGGCCATAGGATCTCGCTTATTTTTGTCAGTGATCTTGACAGCAAACTCCATGTTTCTAATTATGTGTACGCATCGTTTACAAACAGTAGGAGCCAACACCAATGTCCTTCTTCAGTTCATACATATCAGTAAAACGTGCACCATTTCCATGAAACTGCTGGACTACAGGCAATACACTACTGAGGGAGGAGATTTTATGTTCTTCAATGATAGATGTTGAATCAAAGCTAAATCCTTTGAAGAGCTGATGTGCATTAGCACTGAGAGGCACTCCTGGAGAGTCTTCCGTTGTTTTTGCTGTAAATTCTGGATCAATGCAAAATGTATCCTCAGGCTTTCCAGAAGCAGGCTTAAATGGAGGTTGAATTTCCTTTCTGAATAGCGTATTCCAGTCAATAGTTGCAAAAAGGATGCCTCTTGATTTCTTCAACATCATCTGGACCCGCACCTAATCTGTTTGAAGGATTTCTTTAAAATAACATCCTTAAAAGACTCTGAGCTTCAGGGCTAAGGGATTTGTGGCATGCCTAATTTGGATTTTAGTATCATATTCACTGTTTCATTCCTATCTTTACCTTGGAAAGGTAACGTACCAGTGAGCATTTCAAATATAAGTACACCAAACGACCACCAATCTGCACTCTGTGTGTGACCCCGTCTGGAGCCATGTATTCTTCTGTGCCTCAAAATGAGTAAGCCTTCTTTTCTTGGTCTACCGATTCCTTGCTTAGTAGCTGTTCAGCATCAGGACCACCTATTTTTTTCTTACAAGAAAAACGTTTCCAAATGATCCCTATCCACAAACCTTAAGTAATTCAAATTGTCCAGGATCTGCCTTCTCACAGCCTTCTTTTACAAGATGAGTGATAGGAATGTCATTCAAACTTCCTTCTTCATGATAAGAATAGGACTGTCCTTCTTCCATGGGCTCTTCAATCTTTTTAAGACCATTCAGCTTACTGCTGCCACATTGTAATCTGCTTTCAAGTTTTCTGGTCCAGATTGTCCAATTCTAGTTGGGTCCAGTCTACAATCCCAGCTCTGTATCAGTAGCTGTGTATATTAATATTCCTCCTGATATTCAGCTGGCGTCTGCGTAGTGATTGCGATATTTAGTCAGCTGCGCTGTAACTGCCCAATGCCGACACTCAGACCAGCTATTCTATGCTGGGCTGTATCTGGCAACCGGCATTGAATATACAGTTTCATTGTTGACTGTGAGTGCTAACTAGTTAAGGGGTCCTTTTACTAAGCTGCAGCAAAAGGGCACCTGCATTGGCGTCTACATGTGTTTTTGATGTGCGCTGAGGCCTCCTTTTACTGCAGTGGGTAAAAGGCTGTTTTTTGTTTTTTAAAGAAATGGCCGCGTGGCAAGTGAAGCATTTGCCACACAGCCATTTTAAAGGGGAGCACCTACCGCCATCATTGAGGTGGCAATAAGGGCTCCCGTGCTAACCCGGCAGTAACCAGGCAGCACGTGGCACTGCCCGATTACTGCTGGGTAAACACTGGCGAGGGTGGGAACTACTGCTGGGCTGCTGCTGTAGCCCAGCAGTACTTCCGGTTTAGCGAGCAGGAAGCCCGCATTGGGCTTACTGCCGCTTAGTAAAAGACCCCCTAAGTGATTAGCAGTTAAAGATAGGCCTGCTATTTATGCCTATTTTAACCGCTGAATGTCTGCGCCTAACTGGCTATGTCACTAACAGCAGATATTTAGCAGGAGATAACCGGTTAGGCACTAAAACACAATTTAACCAGCCAGGATCTGTTCCTGACCAGTTAAATAGTTTCAAGTATTAGCCTGATTGTTGTTACCTACAATGCTGCTATGAAGGCAATTTTAAAAGCTATTTATTATATAAAGCACTGTTTTATTTATGGAAATAGGTCTTTTTGTAATTATACATCCCGTAAGCAGATAGCTATGTGCATGTAGTCTACATATACAGAAGTTTAATCAGATCAAGTAGAGGCATTGGGGAGGTGTTTGCATTTGTACACTTATCTTATAAAATACACATATGTGTGTATAAATTAAATCCAGAAATTTGTGCATGGTCAAGACTAAGTGCAAATGGAAGTGAATTCCCTGAGGTAATTTTCCACTCGGAAGTGTGCCCATGCTACTGCACAGGGAAGAAGATCATGTGTATACTCTTTATGATCAGTTACTAAATTATTCCACCTAGCTTAAAGTATTTTTGATACTATTTCATAGTGTAGTTTGATTCCAGCTACATGTATTTTTCCACTGGCCAGGTATTAAGGCAGGCCTCTTGAATTGGCTTAATGATAAGTGATCAGTTTTGCTTCTTCTGTGGTTGATGGGCCTTTTCTTTCTACCTTGATGTGATTGTACAGACATACCATTAGAACTCCTAGTACCACTTGATTTATGGGGTGCAAAAAGCTAGCACAGCCTTTGGTGAAATACAGTTCTGCACAGCACTGACTCTTTGACTTATTTCAAATCATCTGTCTTCCTCGTGAGAACCAGAATCATTCCCAAATTTTTATGTGATGGCTTTCATCAATGCCCTCTGCAGGGAAGCACTGCAGCTTGTGTCCTACAAAGGTGATGGAGCATTTAAAACATGCAAATAGGATGATAATTATAAATCCTTTGTCATTTTAGTTCTATTACAGTTCTTTTTATCTTGGCTAAGTTTCAGAACTTACACAAATCCTGAATATGAAACTGAGTAAAATATAATCTACTAATTCTCCATCTGTGTTTTATTTATTAATTTAGTTTGTTCAGGTACATGAGAGAGGTTTGCAGTGTATTTCTCTTTGCCCTAACAATACAGCCAGCGTGTTCAATTTATTCTCTAGGTCAAGGGATTATAATGATTTTTTGTTGTTAGCTTGTGAGTATCAGAGTCTTAAGCTAAATTGATCTTCCTAGCTTGAGGTTTGTGACTATCTTAAATGTGAATTGCTTATTAATTTGCTCAAGGCTTAAAATTATTTTCCACTTTAGATAACTACAATGTGATTGGGTGAAATTAGTTAAAAGAGAAAGATGGAACATGCTGAGCAGAGAATGTTATTTATTACCAATGAATCTTGTTTCTGCAGAGACTTCGCTTATGTAGCAAGAGACAAAGACACAAGAATTCTGAAATGTCATGTGTTCCGATGTGACACCCCAGCAAAAGCCATTGCGACTAGTCTCCACGAAATCTGTTCTAAGGTAAGTGACTCATAGACATGAAGAAGAACATACGACATCATTAAGCATTTGCAGGGGAATTCTATAAATGGCACTTAAAGTTGTGCACCCAAATTTGGGCATGTGCCCCATTTGTGTGCACAATTTAACGAGCCTTAGTGCCAATAATTGGGTGCTAACAATCCTTGGCACTAACTGGCAACAATTAGGATTTACGTGTGCATTTTGCTAAGCGCTGATTTATAAAGATGTGCGCGTAAATTCTTTAGCAAACAACTGCAAAGGGGGCGTGGCTATGGAAGGGTCAGGCATGTTCATTAAAGATGCGCACACTATTATAGAATTCAGGGGATCTGCATCTAATTTAGGCACAGGGATTTACACCACAGTTCAGTCGTGCCATTCTGTAAATGATGCCCAACTTGGAGTTCTGTTTATAGAACAGCACACATTTTTTTCAGCACCCAGATTTGGGTGCAGTTTACTGAATTTTGTCCTAAGTTCTCACGTACCTTAGTATGTGTTATTTAAACCAGACAAATATGGTCATTTTCAAAGTAGCATTTTTATCTTGAGATATTTATGAAAGTCATCATTGTACAAATCACATACATTTCACCAGCATGGTGAAACCAGTGATGTCTCTCAGGTCTGAGAATAATTTTAAAAAATGTTGGCATTGTGGAGGTAATTTTACAAGGGGAGGGGGTGGCACCTAGTTAAAGCATCTTATTAAGGCACTTCTGTAAAGCCTATTTTACAAAATCAATTAGGCATCTATTTGTCTTTATATATTGTGTAAGTGGCAGACATGGACATTTACAGTAGCCCTACAGCTGCTGTAAATATCCATGCTAATATTTGTCAGATACTCATGTAAATTAATGTATTTTGTAATCCACAAAATACATTACACTTCTACCTGTTCATATCTGCCATCAAAGTTCACACCATCAGTTCAAAGCATATACGCCAGTTAAACTTACAAGAGGTCATTTTCATGCATAAGTGGCCACATACACATGTAAATAACTAAAATACCTCCCAAGTGTGCATGTACTGTATGGCTTAAAGTATGTGCTGCATTATAAAATTACTGTCTGTATATGCCAACATGGGTAAAACATTTTAAGTTGCTGTTACGCCCAATATTCACCGCTACTTAACCAGATAAGAGAAGCTTCTTGGTTAAGTAGCACTGTCAGGATCGTACCCGAATTTTTAGTGGCACATAACTAATAGTAGTAGAAAAATGAGCAGACCAGCAGTCAGGAAGGATGTAAAAGAGACACCCAATGTGGCCTTATTTCACCCGCAGCATGCTTCTGGGTAAAAACTAAGATGCAAACAAACAATACAGTTAAAATCATACAAATCATAAAAATTAACTTCAAATATAAAACACAGACATGCCTAATCAGATAAATAATATTTAAAATGCATAGTCAGGCAGACAGTAATTATTGTTAAAACTGAGAAATGATGATGGTGAAAGCACGCCAAAATGGATCTACATATGCACAAAAAAACTTTTACAACAAAGATGTTAGCTCTTAACAGGATTTACCATATCATTTTAGTGCACAGCATAATTCAGAGCAAATCCAACAGCCTAAAAATATGACAGAGGTTTGTAAAAACAATACTCCTGCTGGAATTCTGTGCCATAAAAATCAAAATTATGCACAAAAATTCTGTGCACAAAATTAGCAAATTCTGCAAAATTCTTTTAACAAATTTGTAAATTATTCGTTTGTCATAATTTAACCAATATTATAGCCCCCCCTATACACAAATACCATCCCCTATCAGCTCCCAATGGCATCCACCTTTATACAGCCCCCTTCCCTCCCTCCCTCCACTATTCCCCATTTTTTTTATAGCACCCCTCTCTCCTTGCCTGTACCCACACGCCATCCATATTTTTTCAGCTGCCCCTGCACTCACCCGTGAGGTAGGAGAAGGAGGAGCTGCATCAAGAGTACCTTTTTTGGACAGGAAAGAACCCCACTCTTTCCATGCCACTGCTCTGGGCCAGTGCTGCTGCTTTTTACAAATGGCCGCCGAGACTTCCTGCAGCAGTCTCACAAGATTACCACTTGAAGTCTTGGTGGCCATTTTGAAGAAGTGGCGACAACATTCAGAGAGTGACGGCAGTGGGGAGGAAAGAGTGGGGCCTCTAGACCACCAGGACATGCTCAGAGAGACCCAGGGAAGGCCCACCAAGGCTCAGGGGCAGTGGCAGCAGGGGCCAGCAGCCAGCCAATTCCACTCAGAGCACAGATTCTGCACAAAAATGTTGAATTCTGCATGGCTAGGGAATTCTGCACAAATTATGCACTCCGCAGTTGGCAGAATTCCAGCAGGAGTAAAACTACAGCAGGTGAATCCACTGAGTTCTTACAATAAAGAAACATTTAAACCAAGCAATAAAGCTCAGGTAGTTCAAATGAAAGGTATTCACCTTTACCTGATGCTAGGGTTCACCTTGGGGAGTCAGCACCCAAGAAAAAGATCTAGGTGTCATTGTAGACAATATGCTGAAATCTTCTGCCCAGTGTACAGCGGCAGCCAAAAAGGCAAACTTGATGATAGGAATCTTTAGGAAAGGGATGGTAATTAAGACCAAAAATATTATAATGCCTCTGTATCGCTCCATGGTGCTACCTCACCTTGAGTACTGTGTCCAGTTTTGGTCACAGTATCTCAAAAAAAGATATAGCGGAATTAGAAAAGGTTCATAGAAGAGCAACCAAAATGATAAAGTGGATGGAACTCCTCTTATATGAGGAAAGGCTAAAGGTTAAGTCTCTTCAGCTTGGAAGAGACGGCTGAGGAGTGATATGACTGAGGTCTGCAAAATCCTGAGTGGTGTAGAAAAAATAGAAGTGAATTGTTTTTTTACTCTTTCAAAAAGTACAAAGACTAGGGAACACTCAATGAAGTTACATAGAAAAGTTTTTAAAACAAATAGGAGGAAATGTTTTTTCACTCATCGAATAGTTAAGCTCTGGAACACTTTGCCAGAGGATGTAATAACAGTGGTTAGCATATCTGGTTTTAAAAAAGGTCCTAGAGGAAATGTTCATAATCTGCTATTGAGACAGACATGGGAAATTCACTACTTGCCCTGGGATCAGTAGCATGGAATGTTACTACTATTTGAAGTTTCTCCGAGGATGAGCAGGCATAGTTGTTCCTACATGTGGGTGGCGTCATCCTACAGAGCCCCAGTGCGGATGCTGAATCACTAGCAATAAAGAAAATTCTAGCAGCATCCCACCATGCATTCTCTGGTGCCTTCCTGCTCGAGCACGGGTCTCTTTAGTCTGTGTTTTTGGTAATTTTTTCGCTTTTGCGAGTGCCTTCCCCAGTGGGTAATTATCTCCCTTAATTTATTTTTCCTATTTTCCCTTCCTCATATGTTTCAATAGTTTTTCAGCATTTTTTTTAGTTTCCTTTATTTTTTGTGAGTTGCTGCACGGTTAGTCTGCAACCCCAGCCTCAGTTTGAATGCTTTCCTTTTTTACTTGTTCAAAATTGAGGAGTTTAATTTAGCCAAAATTCTTTTCTCAGTGTCCCAGAAGAGACCCCTAGTGGTTTCAAGCGATGTGCTAAGTGCCAACAAGTTATTTCTCTCACAGACCCGCACAACTGGTGCATTGGGTGTCTTGGGTCAAACCATGACCCCTCTTTGTGATGATTGTCTTTGTCCACGATTGGCTCCTGTTGAGCTAATCACAGAGATTGTGACTGGCTTAACAGGAGAAGCTTTTTGGCTCTTCGAAGATCAGATCATTGTCTTTGGCACCAGCAACATTGACCTCCATGGCTGCTCTGACAACGGTAACCACTGGGAGTGCACCAGCATCAAGTGGATTTCCACCTGCCTTGACACCAGGCACTATTAGCAGGCACTGGGACCGGTCAGCATTAGATCCCACACTGGAGAGATGCTTGGATTTGGCAGTGTCCTCATTGGCACTGAGGGATCAAGGCTGTATGCATTGGGGGAAGTCCAAGAAGCATAAGCATCGGTCCTCCTCGACACATGGCGCTGGGAGCACTGGGCATTAGACTCTCCAATATCTGAGAAGCACCGGCATCAAGAGTAGTGCACCCCTTCTTTGGAAGAGGTGCCAGTGTGTCAGTCATCAAGCAGCCAGGTCCCCGACACCAGTTCGGCACAGATGACTTCCCAGGCTGCCTCCACACCGGCTCCCATTCCTTTGCTGATGACCACCCTCGATGAGCGGTTACAGAACATGATCCGAGAAGAGCTGGCGCAGTTGCTGTAGAGTGCTTCTGCTTTGGCATCGAGGGTGCTTGCTCCCTCAGCTGAGCAGCCCCATCCCTTCTCTGAGGCTCCACCGATGCCAGTGTTCAGATCAACCCACTCAAAGGCAGTATTACATCATTTTTCTTGATGATGAATCTACTTATGTAAGCAGTGCAAGCAGTCGTACTGTTGGATTTTTCAGTTGTTTTGTTACATTGGCTGGCTACATGGAAGTCATCCGAGATGATTTCTTCTAGATCTCCTACTTGTCCATCTGATTTGATATGTTTAGAGAATCTTTGCATCTCAAACACATTTTTATTTTACACTTTTAGCACTGAAGATCATTTTCTAAACCCTTAGCTATTTTTTTCCAGTTTTTGAAAGTTCTCTTTTATTTTTTTTCATCCATTCTGGCAACTGTTCTCTCTGCTATAGATTTTTGTTTATCTGCAAACAGGCATATTTCTGCCTCGATTCACTGAGATATTTCAAAGTACTGTTCTTAGTACCAAGTCCCAAGGTACTTCACTGGTCTCTCTGCTTTCACTAAACCAGTTTCTGATCCAGTTAATAACTTTGTCTTATTCCAGTTCTGTCCAGTTTTCTTATCAGTCTTTTGTGTAGAACAGCACCTAAAACCATATAGAAGTCCAGATAGATAATAATACACCTTCCTGATCCACCACTATTATCACTCCAGAATGCCGATGATGGAATAAAAGAGGAAGGTAGATATATACAGCATTTGTGAGCATAATGTATTCACTAGATTAATTGTATTATTTTTAATTTATTAATATAGGAAAGAAATTCTGGCAGACACAGTGGGACATCAATAATATAAAATTTTTCAAGAATAATGAATAGAAGTTCTGCCAGCAGACAGAGGGAAGATGTAAAGCTATTCTTATCTAAAAACAATAACATAAAATTACTTGTCCAGAATTGTGTTAGCATTGTATTAATGAATAATGTATTACATTATATAGAAAGTATTATGGTTTATTGAAATGTTCTTATACTGCCCAATCTAAAACATGGGTCTAGGAGGTTTACATAAAATCAAATTAAAAGCAGGAAAGGAACACCATTTCATAAAAGGAAAGAAAAATAATCCAGATATACAGACAAGGCTAAAGTTCGAAGCTCGGTCATCACCAACACATTCACAACAAGAAACTATAGTAAAGAATTTCAGACAACCTTCCTACCAAGTTAATTCCGCTGGTCTCATAGCAAAGCCCCAAGAAAGGCACAAATAAATAAATGAGCTTTTAAAAGCACTCCAAATTTCTTATAAGATAGCATTTTATGGATCATTACTAGATGATAAGTAAATTTAATGAATTTAGTGTCCTGTTTACTTGTACACTTAGCATGCGCTAACGTTAGAGACACTCATTATATTCCTATGGGTGTCTCTAGCATTAGCTAGAGTGTGCTAAAAGGTTTGCGTGCCTACAGCGTGGCTTAGTAAACAGGGCCCGTAGTGTTTTTTTTTTCTGGCAGTCCACAGCTGTTAATGCGGCACTAATTTTTGTATGTCAGTAGTTTACTGCATAGGGAGTAAATGTTTTCTTCAGCACATGCATTAGAAAGCAATGTGCTGGAGCTTAGCACAGCATTCTAACACAGAGCTTACCACATGAAACCAATGCCCAGATCACTCAGGTCGTTAAGAGCCCTACTTTTAAGCCATGATTCAGTTTGTGGTATTCGTAAATAGGAGTTCATTAAGAATGAATGTTCATGGTCTCAAACATAAGAAATTTAGGGGCCCTTTGACTAAAGCTTAGTGCGCGCAAATGGAATTAGCATCAGCAAAATGCTAAGAAGCTCATAAGTATAAAATGGGCTTCCTAGCATTTAGCAATAGCTAAGCTTTAGTCAAAGGGCCCCTTAGATTGTACTCTAAATACAGATGCTGCATTGAGGGTCCCTTTTGGCAAACTGCAGTAAAAAGTGGCCTTAGCACATGCTTGTGCAGGTCATTCCTGTGCACTAAGGCCATTTTTTTCACATGGGTAAAATGGCTGCTTTTTCTATTTTTTTTTAATTAATCGCCACACCCAAATTTTCCTGTTAGGGCGCCATTAGCACATGAGCCCCTACTGCTACCTATTTTGTAGGTGGTAAGGGCTCACTTGCTAATCACATGCTAATTGGATAGTGTGTGGCATGTAACCAGTTAGCACAGAATACGCTTACTCTCCGCTCCCAGCACTAAAAAATAAAATCTATATTTTAGTGAGTGGGAAGCACGTTCTGATGCCAAAATTACCACTGGATGTCTGAGTGTGCCCCACAGTAAGGCATTTTAAGCTACAGTAAAGTTGCTATTTCCATTCTTTTTATCCTGAGCTGAAAAAGGAGGACAGAGGTCCCATTATTCAATTTTTGGATTCATTAAATGATTTGTGTTCTGTGAAGCAGCTTGTAGCTGATACTGTTGGACTACTTTAAAAAAAAAACCAAAAAAACCTTTTTTCACATTGATGATATGATTGTCCTGTTTTGTTAAAGGAAGTTTTCTTATGCCCATGAAGGAATTTACCCTGAGTTTGTATTCATATAGCAAACAGATGGGGGGGGTGGGGGTCTGAGGCTTTTTTTCCTATTTTCACACTATGGACTAAATTCTGTATATGGAGCCAAAAAAAAAATGAGCACTAAGCATTGTTCTACAAACAGCACTCTGAGTTGGGCACCTTTTATAGAACCGTGTTTGGGATCCATGCTGAAACCAACTGAAACCATCCTCGCACCTAAATTAGGTGCAGATCTTCTGAATTGTGTAACACTGCACACAAATTCCAGGAACTTCCCTGACCTGCCCATGGCCACATCCTTTTTGTATTGCGTATAAAAATGTACGTGTGCACCTTTATAGAATAGTGACTAAGAGATGCGTGTGTAAATTTAAATTATTTCCAATTAGCACCGATAATGATAGTGCCCAGTTATTGGTGCTGATTGGCTTGTCCTGCAGTTCAGTTGCACATCCAAATTGGGCGCACGGTCAAATTTGCATGTGCAGTTTTTTGCACTGTATATAGAATTAGGGGATATATGACTTTACAAAGAGTGTAAATGTTTTCTTGGATCTTTTTCCATATGTGAAGTGTCTTTTTTTTTTTTTTGCATGATTTGAATGTTCTTCACTTTCTCTTTTGTATTATTGATCCTTAAAAAAATTCCTGCAAGCATAATTAGTCTTTTCCAGCTGCACCCTACCCCCCAACCCTAGTTTTACATTGAACTTAGAATCTAAGATTAGATTCTGTTTCAACCTCAATCATTTTTCAGTTTCAAATATCTACTGTTGTGAACAGAACATGTAACTAAACAAAACTTCCTTTCATAAGGCTAACTGCAGGGCATAATAACCAGACCCCAGCACAGCTGTCAAGACAGTTCAGCTCTGCTATAATAGGAATCAAGGTGAGGCCCTAATACATGCACAGTACCTACCGTTACATATTGACTAAATCCTTCAGAGGAGAGAAAATTCCCTTTTGGTTAGAAGCCAAATGCCAAGGAATCAAAGTAAATATTTATGCTGGGCAGTTGTGCAAGTCTCCACCTTCCTCAGCAATGTAGAAGGTGATGTTCCCCCAGAAAGAACACATTAATCAAGGCTGCACAAGCTAGCAGTTGATTTCACCATCTAGTCTCAGAAGTATTGCTCAGCACTATAAAAACTACTCACTTTGACATCTTAAAGGACCATGCTGCATGGTATGAGGAATGCACGATGTGCCAGCTCAGTGGCAGCATTTCACCATCATTGTAATCTCCACATTGACTGCTTGGCCCTACCCATAACTTCTGATAAGATTATAGCTGAAGATTATGCAAACTTGTAGCACAACAGGAAAGTTTGATTTGATTAAGTTGTCTAAGTGCTGAGATAATTGCTATTTCCATTCGTTCCCAAGGTTCAGTCCAGACAAATGGGTTGTGACCATCTGCCAGCAGGTGGAGATCTCTATCTAACTCAGAGTTCTCTGTTATGCCTCATAAACTCCTGCGCTTAGCAACCAAGCCAGTATTCTCTCCAGCAGGCGGGATAACAGGTCCTGTGCACTGTGGTGACTTCGGTGATATATACATATGCAAATGAATATGCTAATATGGAGGAAGGAAGGGGAAAAAAGCTGGCTTTTTTGGGGGGAATAACCATAATGAATATGTATGAGATATCAAGCCAGCTCTTTCTCCCTTCCTTCCTTCTTTCCTCCTTACCCAGCACTCCCTCTTCCACTCCAGTAGTATTTCCTCACCCCCTTTCCCATACCATGCCAGTGTTGACCTTAGAAATGCATAAGCTCTATATGTAGATCCTTCAAGAGGTAGTGTGTCATGATTTAGGCTCTACACCCTTTCTGATGTTTTGGTGCCATCTCAGTAAAGCCAACACACAATCTCTCCACTGCAATACACTATACACAAACTTGTGCAAAAACACACTCATAACCTTTACTAAACCATAAGAGCACTAATTCCAAGGACAGGACGAGCTGCAACCTTATGAGTGAAAAGGCAGAACTGTAATTACACCAGGCTCTAAAACACCAATACACTACCTCGTGAAAAACACATGACACAACAGACATGACACAAGGAACTAGAAAGCAAAAAATATGAAGGCAAAATACTGAACTGGAAAGTTAACTCAAGAAGTCTGACTCAGCATGCAGCAATACCAGAAAAATTGAAACTTACATGCAAAATTTCACAGATGCACATTTCAAAAAGCTGACATATTCCAATTAATAAATTCTGAATAAAATACTTTTTTCTACCTTTATCTGATCATTTAGTTTTTCTATTCGCTTTGGTCCCAGTGTCTTCTGTTTTATGCAGTGTCTTCTTTCCATTTGATATTCCATTTAATAGATTCAAAATAAAATACTTTTTTGTACCTTTGTTGTCTGGACATTTTACTGTTCAATCATGCTGGTTCCAGTTTCCTCTTTTCCTGTCTTTCTGCTAATTCTCCTTCAACTGCTTGCTGTCCATTTGTCTTTTCTCTTCTCTCCTGTCTTATTCCATTCCTTCACTACACCTACCTTTGACACATTATTTCTTTTTTAGCTCATTCCTCTCTGTTTTGTTTCTTTACTGCCTCTTTGTTCACTTAAATTTCACCCTCTTCCTCATCCTTCTCCTTTTTCATTTTCAGCTATCAAATTCCATTTCCTTCTCTCACCCACTAGCTGCCCCATTCCTCTTCTCAGTCCTTCCTCCAACCTTCCATTTCCTTTTATCTTTAATCAACTCTCCATTACCACATTTCTGCCCCCCCCCCCCCCCCCATCACTATCATCCTCTCATTTGTTTCCTTCCCACCTCCCCTTTGGCCTCTCCCAAATAGTTCCACCATTTGCAGCATCTTCCTCCCTCCAACCTTCTAGCCCAGCACGCCTGCTCCCTTTCTCCCCTTGTAGCCTAATATCTCCCTGTCCCTTCCACACACACACCCACACCCCAGCATCTTCCAGCCCCCCCTTCCCTATGGTCCAGCATTTCTTCCTCTCTCTCTCTTCCCTCCCTCCAATTGTCCAGCATTTCTCCCTCACTCCCTGCTGTCCCTGGATCCACAATCTCCCTCTTTTTCTCTTTCCCCTCTAGTGTATATCTATCCCTCCCTCTCATCCATCCCCATGTACAACCTCTCTTCCCTCCTTCTTCTCTCCCACTGCCCACATCACTCTCAGTATCTCCCTTCCTTGCACCCTGGGCCCAACATCTATCTCTTTCGTTCTCTTCCTTCCCCTTTTAGCATCCCTCCCATCCCCATACAGCATCTCTCTCTGTCTCCCTCCCTCCCACTTCCATGTTCCAACATTTCCCCTTTTCTCTTGCTGTCACTCCCTCCTCCTCCACATCCAGCATTATTTCTCCCTCTCTCCCCCCCATGCATCTCCCCCCACCAACATTCCCCACCTCTCTCGCTCACCTCTACCTAGCATTACCCCATCATCCCAACAGTGCTCCTGTGACTGTCTCTCCCTGCCACCAGCCAGCATGCTGCCTCGGTCATCCCCGCCGGCGCTGCCTCGGTCCCCCTGACTCCCTGCAGCATTTTTGTCTTCACCCGTCCTGTACCCGTCACCGTCAGCACTGCCATTCATTCTCACAGGCAGCCTCATTCCCGCTCCCCTTTGCCGCGTCCTCCGGCTCTCTCTGATGCACTTCCTGTTTAACAGGAAGTGCATCAGAGAGAGCTGGAGGACGCGCCAGGGAGCAGGAACGAGGCTGCCTGTGAGAATGAATGGCAGCGTTGACGGCGACCGGTACGGGTGAAGACAAGAATGCTGCAGGAGTCAGGGACCGAGGCAGCGCCGGCGGGGAAGACACAAGCCCCGCCAGTTCGCCGGTGCGACTCGTTTGGGGGGGCAATGCCCCCCTCGCCCCCCCCCCCCAAAATCTACGCCCATGATTAAAGCATTATGTTAAATGAGCAGAGCAACAGTGGTGTCACACAAGATCTCAATCAAGCCTTGCCTTATATAAAATATGTTAAGCAGAAGATAAATTTGCAGTTATTCAGGCTAAATACTATACTAGGTCCTGCACCAATAAGAAAATTGTACAAAACGTTTATTTAGACTAGTCTACAAATTCTTAGTTCTCAAAAAAACAGAAGACAGTTTGATGTTGGTTAATATCTGCTTCCTTTTCTCTTTCTCATACCTTTTCAGTAGTAGTTCAAGGCAAATTACGTTTAGAGTACTGTATTTTTCTGTCCCCAGAATGGAACTGGGTTCAATTCCCACTGCAGCTCTTTGTGACTGTGGGCAAGTCACTTAACCCTCCATTGCCCCAGGTACAAAATAAGTACCTGTATATATGGAAACCGCTTTGAATGTAGTTGCAAAATACCACAGAAAGGTGGTATATCAAGTCCCATTTCCCTTTCCCTTTACAATCTCAGTTTATACCTGAAGAAATAGTGTTGAGGGACCTGCCCCAGGACACAAGGAGAATCAGTGGGATTTGAATCCTGGCTTTTCTGGTTCTCAGCCCCCTGTTCTAACCGTCAGGCTATTCTTCCACTTTATATATTTACATTTTGTGGTCTTCCTTTCCTCCTCATCCTTTCTCTCATAGTTCTTACTGCCCCACAACTGTAACAGTAATAACACAGCACTAACCACAGTAATCTCTCTGTCCTCCTCATGCAGATTATGGCAGAGAGGAAGAATGCCAAAGCTGTGGCTTGCAGCTCTCTACAGGAACGCAATCACATCACCCTAGATGTTCCCCTGCAAGGTACATCAAAATTAACAGTCATACTGCTTTGCATTTCAAGATAACTTATCTCCTGTGTTTGTTTTATTCCTTTATAAGAATGGAGTAGAAAGACAAATGTAAATAGCCAGACCAATATTCCAAAGGGCTTATCGGGTTAGCAGGACCTGCTACTTGGATAAGTCCTACTCAGCCCACTACTCAGCAGCACTATCTGGATAGTGCTAGAGCAGTCTGTGTTGGGGAGGAGTTGGTGCTTGTCTGGATAGTGGTGATTTTCGGCACCACTGTTTGGATAAGAATCCGCATAATTTAGGACAGAGACAATGGCTGTGCTAGGTGCGTGCGATCAGCTATCTGAATAACAGCTGAATAGCGCCACTATCTGCATAACTGCAGTGCTGATCTCGACCTTCAGAGGCAGCCACTATTCTATTTGCTAGTTTTTTACTCCTGGGGGAAATCTGTGCAAAATGTTTAAAAATTGTGCAAAATTCTCTACTGTTTAGTTGTAGCATTCTTTTGCACAGAATTTCTCCATTCTAAGGCCCGAAATTTCCTCCTATTTCCCTCTTCAAGTTCCAGCCTCCCTCAACCTCCCCAGTGGCACACTTACTCTTTGTCTGCTCCCAATGGCATACTCACCTTGGTCTGCTCCCCCTCCCCAATGGCACACCCACCTGTGCTTCCCCTTCCCAATGGCACACTCACCTTTGTCTGCTCCCCCTTCCCCAATGGCACACTTACCTTGGTCTACCCCCTTTCCCCAATGACATAATCACCTTGGTCTGCCGCCCCCCCCCCCCCCCCCCCCCACACACACACACACATGCACACTGCAGAGATTGCGCAGCAGGAGGAAGTGAACTGCTGAACATCGGGTCACTTTCTCCTCTGCCGGCTTAGACTGCATTGTTTATGTGAACCAAGGGATGCCACATGATCTTTGGGGGGACCGGGGGGAGAGACCCAATGCCGACAGCAGAATTCTGCACAATAATTGCAGATCTCTGCACATTCTGCGGAGTGGGGGAATTCTGCACAAATTCTCCGCTATGCAGTTGCAAAGAACTCCTCCAGGAGTAGTATTTATAAACTGCTAAATTCCAATTGGTCCAAAATGATATGCAATAAATTAAAATGTGCCACATTATGTACATATCACAATATTCTATCAGGAAGAACTAACGAAGGGAGGAATTTATCAAGTTGCATTAGGGCCTTAAGTTGTGTTATTTGGGCCTTAATGTGACTTAAGCATCCCTGACACTGCTTGTCTAGCAGTGATATTTAAGCTACCACAGGTTACACAGTAATGATATGCAAAACATGACAGTGTATGTTTTGCATCTCATTACTATGCAAATACAATAACACTGCAATAACAGTGATACACTGCAAGTCACATTATGGGCCAGAAATCACAGTAAAATATCCCTAGTTTTTAGATGGGGTTATTGTACCTCTTGGAAGCTTTGGGCTGCAGTACCGTAGCCCGATGTTCACAGAGTTGCGGGGCAGCATCCATTTCTCCCAATTCCCTCTCCCCCACAGCATCTGTGCCTCACAGTTCCCACCATCCCTTCCCCTTTCTGCAGTATCTTTAAGCTACAGTCCCCACTGCCCCCCCAGAGAGGGCCTCAGGGCCCTTACCTGGTGGTCCAGTGGTTGCCGGGCAGGAGAGCGGTTCCCTCTTGCACCTGCACCACATTCAAAATGGCATGAATACCACTAGGGTCTTATTTCCATTTTGGATGCAGCACAGGCTGTGCAGAATGAAGGGGGGATCACTCCTGCTCAGCAACCACTGGACCACCAGTTAAGGGCCCTGAGGCCCGATCTGGGGGCAATGGGGACTGTGGCTTAAATATGCTGCAGGGAGGGGGGGTGAGTAGGGCAGGAATCAGGAGGCATGGATGCTGCCTGTGGGGGTGGGAAGGGATTGGCTGCATGGAAACTGTGCTCTTAGGCACATAGAATATTGCTGCTTGCGAGGTGTCTGACAAGCAGCATTATCCTTTTATCACGGGATTCAACAACCTGCTGTACCGGGATCCCGCAGGTTGCTGAATCCTGTGGGGAAAAGCGATCTTTTACCACACTTTGATGAATTTCCCTGTAAGAGAAATTTTGAGAATGAGCAAAGTACTTCTGAAATACCATTTTCAAATGTTTGTGAAAATGTATATAAGATTGTCGTTTAACAAGTATTGGGAGATTATAAATTGGCTTGATATAAAAAGAACTATCCAGATACAGACACTGAATATCTGGTTCTTTTTCTATTTGTTTACCCACAGCGACCAATATTTAAAAAAAAAAATCCACTGGCTGCTGCAGGTTCAATATTACTCCCAAATTATTTTCAGTATGCAGCTGTTTTGTATTTTTTTCCTGTTATAACTAAAACATGTTTATTCAAAATGCTTGCAACAGCAAATCACCTTCCTTTCAAAACTTTACTCTCTGGGCTGTTTGAATTCTGTTGTTTTTACCAACTTTTTCACAGCCTGATTTCTGTGTGGAAGCAAGTTCCCTTTGTAGAGGCACTCTTTCTATATGCTGCGTACAAGTATTAATACTATGCCGACTGACCATAGGCCAGTACCAGATACCGTAGGCCATTCCTAGCTTGCTTGTTAAGTGCAAACATTCTTCTGTTTTCATGCAGTAGATTTCCCGACACCAAAAACCGAACTAGTACAGAAGTTCCATGTGCAGTACTTGGGTGTGTTACCTGTAGTGAGGCCAGTGGGTAAGTGACAAACCGTTGTTCTCCACTCACTAAAAAAAATAGTATTAGAAAAAACTCAGAAACATAACAAGGAAAAGTAGCCCGAGTTTGATATGAATTGAGGTGTACTATTGACTAGTCCCACCTGAGCGTGATTTGCTTACAGGGTACATTTCCATTAACTGAGAAACATGCATGTCAAAATGCCTGCTCTGTGTTCAGTTTTGCAAGACCCCTTTGGGTAATCATATTGTACTTTTACCATTTCAGGTATGGATATGTTGAATGGTGCCATAGAAAATCTGACGGCTTCATCCAGTAAAGAAGACTGGACTGCAGTTATTATGAATGTTGCGGATGCTACTGTGACAGTCATCAAGGAAAACGTAAGGCGGAAGTATTTAATGCAGGGGAAATAGCATGGATTTCAGGAAATAAAGAAAAGAAGCTATGAGACCTTGTCTTTTTAAAATTGGAATTTAATATAGGCAATAATACAGAAAAAGTAGACCTCATTAAAAAAAAAAGTAGTCAAACATGTTATGGAATTATTTCTTTTTTTGTCAGGTTTCCATGTGGTTGTTACCTAAGATCATTTTCTAATGGAGGCAGGGATTGAAAGAGAAATCTTGCTCATATTTATTGTAAGTCGGGTCGATGTTCAAAGTGACTTAACTAGCCAGAAACGGCTCCTAGCTAGTTAAATCGCCTGTTAAGGGCTAACCGCTAATTTTCCATGGCACTTAACCAGTTAGCACCGAAATGCAAACTGGCATTCCAGGGGCAGAGTTGACACTGGGCCAGTTAAGTGCCAATATTCAGCACTTAACTGGCTAGGTTAACTGCACAAATAGGACCTCATAAAAAGCAGTCCTATCTTTAGGAAGTAAACCATAGCCACTTAATTGCTGAATATCGCACTTAACTGGCTATGCGTTAAGTGGCTCCACAAAAATGGATATTCAGTGCCGAAACCCAGACAGGACCCAGCATTGAATATCCAGGAATAATGCCAGTGGCGGTGGGCAGCCAAATGCCGAGCGCTGCTGGCTGGATATTAACCCCAGTATGTTCTCTGCTTCTGTAGAAATGTTCCTCATATCTGAAGAATTGAGTGAAATAATGTAGATCCTTTTTGAAACAGATATTTTTCTCTAGATGCACTCACTCCTTGCTCATTTTATGTGGCTTATGCTGCACGGCTCTGTCCTTTCCTTGTGTGGTTGCTCCTGAGATCGATCTTGTAATGAGCAGCTGCAGCACGAAGAGAAATTGTGCACAACCATGATTAGCTGAAGTACAGAACTAGTGAATGATCAGAATGGTTCCTACAGCAGGAATCATGGTAATTTGTAACACAGCTGTAAATATGTAGAAAAGAGGCATTGACATTAATTTAAAAACCAAACATTGAAATATGACCTCTTCTATTTGGCTGGGCCAGGGCAGTCTCTGTGACCATTATTTCTGTCTGTTTACTGAGAGAACAGCACTCTGCTTCTGGCTTCACCTTGTACATTGGGAAACTTGCATGGGCTTGTCTTCATATCAAAGAAAATACTCCCCAGGAGAGGCTGTGACATCTAAATCTTCTAGATCTGTCAGAAGTGCTTTAGATCATTTCAGAATTCGCAGTACATCAAAAAAATATGTGTTGCTAAGATCAAACAGTTGTTCCCATCAACCAGTCAGGAAGAACAAGACCAAATACCTTTAAATAGTGTCTTATACTAAGTGGGCAGAGATTTATCTTCAGTCACAAAAAGCAGTCCTTGTACCTGGAAAAAAATTAACTGTACGTGTAGAATGGATTCCACAGAGTTGAGTTCACGAGAACAGTCTCAATCATGTGTCAGAAAAAAAAATGATGGCGGATATTGCAGTAGATACCAAGAAAAATACATAGATTTAAGTCCACCTGTGCACCTAGGCACATCAAGCAGCAAGTTTTCAGCGTGTTCAGTCAGCCACAACAGTTTCCATCTCTTCTCAGTTGGTACCAGAAAAATAGGCAATGGCAAAAGAGATCTATTCAGTGAATTATTCTTTTCTTCAACCATTGTCTTTTCCCTGAATCCTCTGATTTTTAGGGTACTATGAAGATGAAAGAGTAGCAAATGCAGAGGAGATCCAGGAAATTATAGACCGGTGAGTCTGACGTCGGTGCCGGGCAAGATGGTGGAGGCTATTATTAAGAATAAAATTGCAGAGCATATACAAAAACATGGACTGATGAGACAAAGTCAGCACGGATTTAGTGAAGGGAAGTCTTGCCTCACCAATCTAATGCATTTTTTTGAGGGGGTAAGCAAACATGTGGACAATGGGGAGCCGGTTGATATTGTATATCTGGATTTTCAGAAGGCGTTTGACAAAGTGCCGCACGAAAGACTCCTGAAGAAATTGCAGAGTCATGGAATCGGAGGTAGGGTATTATTATGGATTAAGAACTGGTTGAAAGATAGGAAGCAGAGAGTAGGATTGCGTGGCCAGTATTCTCAGTGGAGGAGGGTAGTTAGTGGGGTCCCGCAGGGGTCTGTGCTGGGTCCGTTGCTTTTTAATGTATTTATAAATGACCTAGAGATGGGAATAACTAGTGAGGTAATTAAATTCGCCGATGACACAAAATTATTCAGGGTCGTCAAGTCGCAGGAGGAATGTGAACGATTACAGGAGGACCTTGCGAGACTGGGAGAATGGGCGTGCAAGTGGCAGATGAAGTTCAATGTTGACAAGTGCAAAGTGATGCATGTGGGTAAGAGGAACCCGAATTATAGCTACGTCTTGCAAGGTTCCGCGTTAGGAGTTACGGATCAAGAAAGGGATCTGGGTGTCGTCGTCGATGATACGCTGAAACCTTCTGCTCAGTGTGCTGCTGCGGCTAGGAAAGCAAATAGAATGTTGGGTGTTATTAGGAAGGGTATGGAGTCCAGGTGTGCGGATGTTATAATGCCGTTGTATCGCTCCATGGTGCGACCGCACCTGGAGTATTGTGTTCAGTACTGGTCTCCGTATCTCAAAAAAGATATAGTAGAATTGGAAAAGGTACAGCGAAGGGCGACGAAAATGATAGTGGGGATGGGACGACTTTCCTATGAAGAGAGGCTGAGAAGGCTAGGGCTTTTCAGCTTGGAGAAGAGACGGCTGAGGGGAGATATGATAGAAGTGTATAAAATAATGAGTGGAATGGATCGGGTGGATGTGAAGCGACTGTTCACGCTATCCAAAAATACTAGGACTAGAGGGCATGAGTTGAAGCTACAGTGTGGTAAATTTAAAACGAATCGGAGAAAATATTTCTTCACCCAACGTGTAATTAGACTCTGGAATTCGTTGCCGGAGAACGTGGTACGGGCGGTTAGCTTGACGGAGTTTAAAAAGGGGTTAGATAGATTCCTAAAGGACAAGTCCATAGACCGCTATTAAATGGACTTGGAAAAATTCCGCATTTTTAGGTATAACTTGTCTGGAATGTTTTTACGTTTGGGGAGCGTGCCAGGTGCCCTTGACCTGGATTGGCCACTGTCGGTGACAGGATGCTGGGCTAGATGGACCTTTGGTCTTTCCCAGTATGGCACTACTTATGTACTTATGTACTTATGTACTAACTCCCAGCTAGCCCAGTTGAGCCTGGTATATAGCCCCAGTGAAAATGTTAGTAGTTCCCTCTTTCGTTTTTCGATATGCCATCATAGAGACCTGTCCTTCATCTACATCCCTAAGATTTTATGTTAGAGGTCTGGCTTTCTAGAAAGACATTATGTCCTCTAAAGCTTTAGTTTTTTTATTCCCCAGTTTCCAAAATCGTCTACCCCTACTTTTAGTTTACATTAGATTTCAGAGAATGTTTGCCTTTTTGTTACTTGAAATCCAGTATCTGAAGTGCATAGTAATATAGTATATTCTGATATATAGATCATTCCTTTGTGTGTTCATATTTATTGTAAGTCGGGATGATATTCAAAGTGGTTGAGGTTTCTTCTTTGGTTTTACAGGCATCAAGGTATGTAAGTTTTAGACATTTTTCTTAAAACATCCTTGTTTCTTTGATTGTCATTAAATTATGTGTTCCTGGCTTGTTCAGCTTCTTGTTTTGTAATCCACATTGAACTGTGCAGTATTGCGGGCTATACAAATTAAAAAATTGTTATTTGGCTCAGCCAGTGTGCCCAGTTTCCCTTGCTTCAGAATATATCAGAGTTCTGCTGCTATTTAAATGTTGGTTGATCTTGCTGCCTCCTCTTGGAAGCTTAATGCAGCAGTACCAGCACTCTATGTGCACTCGCTTTGTCTTCTGCACTTTTTGACCCTCTGTTTCATATTTCTTCTGATTGAGCATATGGAATTCTTCAATATATACATCCATTACTCAGGTCCTAGAGTGTTTTAAAATAGACAAGTCTATGGAAACCTAAATCTAGTATTAAAGTATCGGTGTAAGCTCTAGAAACTCTTCTCTTTACTGTTTTTATTGTTGTTCTCTAAGGGCCACCTTTTTAGTAGTCTTACATCAGGAAGGAGAGTGGGAGAATTATTGTGGTCCTGTTAAAAATTGAGATGATCACAGTTCAACCACATTCATTTCCTTTGGGTTGTTGGTATGACAGAGTGTGTATGAGGTAGCACAAGATACAGAAAAAAAATAGTTTATTAATAGAATTGGTTTCTAAGGTTTTTTTTTGTCCTCCACCAACGAAGATAAACCAACCTCAATAACCATGAACAAATGAATAGCAGCACAGAATAGGTTGTAAATTAGTATTTGTGATTTTTGCCTTGACCACTAACTCAGATGGCTTTCCTTTTCCAGTCTGACAGTACAAGTTGTAGATAGGATAAAGGTTTCCGACTGTTTTAGTAACTTTGAAAGTATGTACTTGGAGAAGGTGTTAGTCTGTCACCTTCTGTTTATTCAGAGGAGAAATTTGTTTTTGATGTTTCCACCTGTTAGATAGAAGAGAATATTAACTTGCTAATTTGTGTTGATGTATTAAAATCACAAGAACATTTACCAAGTAAGAATTGAATGTGTGTTGATTGGTGTTTCTCTTTTTATCCCAATGGAAGTTGGAATAATTATACAGAAGGAGTTAAAAATGTCTGTCCATCTGTTTGGGGACAAAATAAGACTCTGAGGGCCAGATGCACTAAACTTAACGAGCCATTAACAAACCCTGGCATGCACTAAAGACTTTTTTCCGACGACGGTAGCAGCTAACGAAAACGGAATGCAGATGAGCAAATTGTGTAGAAACCCTATTGTAATGAGATGCACCAACCTTTTCTGATTGCCTCAATGCAGGAAAATCTAACGAGAGGTCTGTACCTCTCGTTGGGGCTGCGCGGGATTGAAAAACCGCTACAAAAGTAAAAAAAACCAAAAAATCGGGGAAAAAAAGTCAAGTGCTCATCAGTGCAATAATAAAAACATCTATATTGGCCATCATTCCCCCCCCCCCCCCCGAAGACGCCGCACTGCTCACCCCCTCCGATGCACCTCGATCCAGAGGACAGTGCAGTTGAGGATGCCTATCCAATAAAAACGCCCATTTTGGCTGCCTTTCCCCCCACCCCAGCAATAATAAAAATGTCTTTTTTGGCAGTGCTTCACTCAGCTGAGAGACCAGGAAGTCTCTGAGCCAATCACAGCTCGTTTAGCTGGTCTCTCAGCTGAGTGAAGCACTGCCAAAAAAGATGTTTTTGTTATTGCAGGGGGGGAAGGCGGCCAAAATGGGCGCCCATCCAAAAAAAACGTAAATTCTATATTGGCAATTGTCATTAAGTACATAAGCATTGCCATACTGGGAAAGACCAATGGTCCATCGAGCCCAGCATCCTGTTTCCAATAGTGGCCAATCCAGGTCACAAATACCCAGCAAGATCCCAAAAATGTACAAAACATATTTTATACTGCTTATCCCAGAAATAGTGGATATTCCCCGAGTCCATTTAATAACGGTCTATGCACTTTTCCTTTAGGAAGCCGTCCAAACCTTTTTTAAACTCCGCTAAGCCTTTACCACATTCTCTGGCAACGAATTCCAGAGTTTAATTACACGTTGAATGAAGAAAAAATTTCTACGATTTGTTTTAAATTTACTACATTGTAGCTTCATCACATGCCCCCTAGTCCTAGTATTTTTGGAAAGCGTGAACAGATGCTTCACATCTACCCGTTCAACTCCACTCATTATTTTATAGACCTCTACCATATCTCCTCTCAGCTGCCTTTTCTCCAAGCTGAAGAGCCCTAGCCGCTTTAGCCTTTCCTCATAGGGAAATTGTCCCATCCCCTTAATCATTTTCATCGCCCTTCTCTGCACCTTTTCTAATTCCACTATATTTTTTTTTAGATGTGGCGACCAGAATTGAACACAATATTCAAGGTGTGGTCGCACCATGGAGTGATACAAAGGCATTATGACATCCTCATTTTTGTTTTCCATTCCTTTCCTAATAATACCTAACATTCTATTTGCTTTCTTAGCCGCAGCAGCACACTGAGCAGAAGGTTTCAAAGTATCATCAATGACGACACCTAGATCCCTTTCTTGGTCCGTGACTCCTAACGAGGAACCTTGCATGACATAGCTATAATTTGGGTTCCTCTTTCCCACATGCATCACTTTGCACTTGCTCACATTAAACATCATCTGCCATTTAGACGCCCAGTCTCGTAAGGTCCGCTTGTAATTTTTAACAATCCTCCCGCGATTTAACGACTTTGAATAACTTTATAGAATACTAGTGTAAGTCCACATTTACTACTACTACTACTAATCATTTCTATAGCGCTAATAGACTGTACTTTCTCTGTCCCTAGGGGGCTCACAATCTAAATTTTTTGTACCTGGGGCAATGGAGGGTTAAGTGACTTACCCAAGGTCACAAGGGAGCTGCAGGTTGCCAGGATCAAAGCCTTTTTCACTAACCATTAGGCTACTCCTAACTTTAGACACAAGCACGTACACTAGCTCAGTGGCTGCTATAAATGCTCCCATCTAAATATAGGCAGGTGCATAAATGCTAGTATTAAGTTCTAAGCACACTCCTGACCCACCTGTGCCCCTCCCAGGTCCACATGCCCTTGCAACTGCGCGCTATGCATTTTGTGCGTGTAGTTCGCAGAATCCTGGCTAAGGGCAGTTACATATGTAACTGCTAAATTGTGGCCAATAATTGGTTAGTTCCAATTGGCAGTTATTTCTCGATTTTACTTTGTGATTGCTGAGCAGTGCTTTTAAGGAACTATTGTTCTTTTATTTGACATAGCTCTGTAGTTTCTTAGAAGGTTTGAGCATTGTATTGTGCTCTGTGCAATCCTGAGGAAGGCTGTTATGCTGAAACACAGTTTGTGTCTACTCCTATGTGTGAATTTTTATAATGAAGAGCTATTTTGTGTGGACTATTTGCTCATTTGCCTGGCAATTCCCACTGTATTTTGTTGCTTTTTGCAGTTTATGGGATTTTTTGTTTGTTTGATTTCTCTCTTCTGTACTAACAGTAATATGAAATGATCTTTATTTTTCCATGATAGAATGAAGAAGAGATCCTGTTAGAATGCAGAGTACGTTTCCTATCATTTATGGGAGTGGGGAAGGACATCCATACATTTGCCTTCATTATGGACACAGGGAACCAACATTTTGAGTGCCACGTTTTCTGGTGTGAACCAAATGCAGGCAATGTATCAGAAGCTGTGCAAGCTGCTTGTATGGTAAGATTATTATAAAGAGAAACATTTTAAAGCATACTGCTCATATTTCTTACACTAAGCTAAGTAGGTCATTTTCAAAGCAGATAGATGTCTCAAAATGGCCAAAACATGTCCGTCTGCCCAAAACATCTAAATCACAATTTTCTTAAAGGCGGAATTTGGACATTTTCTACTGAGTTCATCCAAATAACAAAGGGGCATGTTGTGATCATGTTTTAGGCGGGACTAGGGCTGGTCCAAAATCAGGACATCTTTCAGTGATGATAGAACAGGAAGGGAAAGGGAAATGGGACTTGATATACCGCCTTTCTGAGTTTTTTTGCAACTACATTCAAAGCGGTTTACATATATTCAGGTACTTAGTTTGTACCAGGGGCAATGGAGGGCCTGCAGTGGGAATTGAACTCAGTTCCCCACAAACATCTGCACCCCCTTTTGGTGCAGGTGCTTTTCCCAGGTCAAATAACCTACACACTTTTGAAAATTCAAAAGAATGCGTTCATTTCCAAACCCATGTCGATGAGCACACACACAAGTACTATCAACAACATTTTACCCATGTATCAGGCTGGGCAATTTCCACCAGTAAACACTATTGTACCTGTGGAAATGGCTTTGAAAATTGCATTCCCTGTGCATAAATTTGGCAACATAAAATAGAAGCATTCCAGGGTGCACTATGAATCTTCATTTGTAACTTTTTATTTTCAAACTGTTTGCCATCATTTTCATACGTAAGGTTATGCACTTACAGTTTGCTGCACAACAACCCAATATTCATACACAATTTATGTGATTATGTTTTGAAAACAAGGGGGCCTTTTGTATACTTAAAGACTGTATCTAATTTTGCAGTTAATATATGTACTGAAAAATTATCCCAGTGTGTTCTGGCATTGTAAAATCATAATTGTTGTGAAAATGTCTGTTTTATTTCAGTTACGATATCAGAAGTGCTTGGTAGCCAGACCTCCTTCACAAAAAATGCGACCTCCACCTCCTCCCGCAGACTCAGTGACGCGAAGAGTCACAACCAGTGTAAAGCGAGGAGTCTTGTCTCTCATTGACACTTTGAAACAGAAACACCCTGTTCCTGAAATGCCATAGCTGAATAAGTGAAAGCCTCCTTGAACACTTATGTTAATCCTTTACTGAAGATGTAGTAGCTACGCTAAAAAAAGAAAAGAAAAAAAGAAAACAAACTCCAGCCTTCCATTCAATTACTGCTGCTTTGTCTTCAGACAATTTAATCTTATAAAAACAATGTTAGACAAGCATGTTCTCTCGTTCTTGGTCACCTCTGTGTGATATGAAAAGAAGCATGAATATATCAAATTTTTTAATTTTTATTTTATGCTGTCAGTGAGTTACATTACGAGCAGTGGAAGGTCGGTTTCTGATTGTAAATACAACAAACATTACTGATGTTTGCAAGAACAAGAATATATGGCCCATCCACCCGGTGAACAAATGCTGAAGTCCTTGGAGTGAATGATGTCTGTCTAAATATTTTCAGTTTTCTTGAGCTGGATGTGGCACAAGTAGTCCTTAAATCCCTACAGCACTTTGCACAGTTTTCAGCACTGGAGTGAATACCATAAAATTGGAAGTGACACCATTTTGTTACCATTGTATAGCAGCCATATTTTAATTCCACCTCTCATTTGATAACGTTGTCCATCACCGTTGAGCCATTTACTCCCTGAAGACATTCCCTCAATGTGCTTTGAATCCAAGGTGATGTCATGTCATATGTATCACTTCCACAAAGTTTTGTTACAGACTAAGTTCTCTCTGAGGTGGTTTTCAGACTCTTTGAAAATCAAAGGCAATGTAAGAGTTTGGAAAAGGAAATGTCAGAATACTGTACTGACTGTGTGACATTATAAAAGTCTTATTGCAAGATAAAATTATAAATAGGGCAGCCTGTAGGATTATAAAAGATAGTCATTCAGATGCATTCGGAAGGTGAGCATTCCAAATTGTGACCATCAGAACACTTGTTGATCAAGGGAAAGAGAAATGGGACTTGATATACCTCCTTTCTGAGGTTTTTGCAACTACATTCAAAGCGGTTTACATATATTCAGGTACTTATTTTGTACCAGGGGCAGTGGAGGGTTAAGTGACTTGCACAGAGTCACAAGGAGCTGCAATGGGAATCGAACTCAGTTCCACAGGATCAAAGTCCACTGCACTAACCCCAAGGCTACTCCTCCACACACTTGGCACAAAGGGGTCTATTTATTAAAATGTGGTAAATATTTTGCACTTACAGTGTGTTAAGTGCAACAGTTGTGCAGTAACTGTTGGGTTATGTCCTCTACAGTTACCACACAGAAGTGTTCCTTATCATGCATTAAGTTCATTTGCAATTAGCATGATGCACTTGATGTCACCTCTGGAGGAAGTGTTAAGTGACAGTGTATGTTAATTACTATATGCTAACTGGAATGTGCAGTTCATGCTCTGCCCACGGTTCATCCACTCTCTGCCCCATCCCAAGCTAAGCAGCATGGGATTTTTAGCGTAGAGCACGTGGTAGCTGCTAGCATGGGCCAGTGCTAACAGTGCATCCTAAATCCCAAACTAACTACTTAGCACACTTTAGTAACTGTGCCCCAAAGTTTTCTGATGGGTATCAAGCATGTATAAAGTTTAAAACAAATTGGAGAAAATATTTCTTCATTCAATATGTAATTAAACTCTAGAATTCATTGCTAGAGAATGTGGTAAAAGGAGTTAATTTAGCAAGGTTTAAAAAAGGTTTGGATAATTTCCTAAAAGAAAAGTCCATAAACCATTATTAAGGCGGACTTAGGAAAATCCACTGCTGATTTCTAGGATAAGCAACATAATATCTATTTTACTCTTTTGGGATCTTGCCAGGTACTTGTGACCTGAATTGGCCACTGTTGGAAACAGGATACTGGGCTTCATTGACCTTCCGTCTGCCCCAGTATGGCAATGCTTATATACTTATGCAATGAGTGTGTTTTGATGAATGCCACTAAACTGTGGGGATGACTCTTTGGCAGTTGACTCACTTGTGGAAGCAATTGTACAATAGCAAAAATGTTTAATTACATATGTACACCAGAATTTTAATTACATTTGGAAATCTGTCTCCAATTGCATCTCAATGAGGATTTAATATCAGCAGTAATTTAGTAATTAGTTATAATAGTCTTTCATCATTAAAGAGATAGCAGAATATAGCTGATGCCATCAGATGAACTGTTCAACATTCTGGATTCTAGCTAGACAAGTACTGTAAACTTTACTTCTCTGTAAAACACACACACACACACATCAAAGGCAAATATGAAGCTAATATAATGTTTTAACATGACACACTGTACTATTCAGAGTGGTGAAGAACCATTTGTTCAATTCACTGTTCAGTTATCACAAGATTATGAAATATATCTTTCACAAATATTGTACAATTTTTGCTGTCACCACAGGATCTGCAAAAGTTGAATTCTTAGTTAAGTACTTAAAGTGATACACTAGGCTTTAGCCTTCAAATGTAGAACTGAAGATATGATTATTTGTGACTTGAAGTGTGAATCACATTTCTAAGGTAAGTTAGTTTACACTACAAGTCTCATCATGCATAAGACACCATCTTTTCACTGCTTTGAAGAGGAAGTCTTGTAAAACTGTATCTGCTGTTTCGGACATTGTGTCACTGTGCTGATCTGCTAAAGGAGGCTTGACTTCATTTCTGATTTCCCTTGCATTGGTGAGAACTGGTTTCAGTGTCATTGTAAAGCAAGATTGTGTATTGTTTCAGAGCAAACAGAGAGATCCTATTTCTTGGCAGGTGGAAGCAGTCATTCCTGATGGCTTTGGCAGTATGCATGAGTTTCATGTGCTTTGCATACGTTTCTCACAAGTTAAGTGGTCTATTGTAAAATTATCCTCTCCATGTCTAGGGAGGAAACCTTCATAAATCAGACCCTAAATATCAGTTTATTTTACCTTAGGAGCAACATCCTCATCTATAGTGTGTTGTGGGTGTTTGGTGCGTTTGGAGCCAATATGGCCAAGCCATCTGCACCAGAAAAGAATGCAAATCACCTGAGAGATACAAAATGATGCCCTGGAATTTGTATTTGATGTGTTGCAGTTTTTCTCAGGTCTCCCTTTTTAACACTTTAAAATTGTTGCTTTGAACAGCTCCAGCTGTAGAGGCAATTCACTTATATAATTCAGGACAGCAAATTATGCACAGGTACAAAATAGTACCAGTACTTTCAGTTTCTACATAGCCTTTAAAACATTTGCGTTCTAACTTCCCCTGAATTATATTGACCTTTCGCTATGCTAATAGTTGAAAGCTGAAAGGACCTTTCAGTGAAGGTCTTATGAGCATAAATGACTTTTACATTCTTTTTAGATGCCAGCTGTGAGGGATACAATGGCTTGCATACCTGCTTAAGCCTGATAAGAACAACACTTGAATGTCATTGCCAGAACTTGCATTTATAGTTCATATGAGGAAAAAGAGAGCATGATCATAAGAATAAACAAAGTCTTTAGTAGTCTGATAAGGACAAACCGTTGCCCAAGAATATCATGAAGGTGGTAGGCTAGCCCGTTCTGTTGTACAACTTTCCTTACAGCATACCTGTTTTGATTTTTTTTTACTAGCAATGCTGATACCACATTCAAACAAAGACAGGTTTATTCCAAGTGCTACACTTTTCACTCGCTCTGCTTCCAGTGCACGTTAATTTTGCTGTCCGAGCAGCAGACTCAATACACACATATATGCAATGAAAATCAAAGCAGTAGGAAAACATTTGCTGAAAACAAAAGAGAACAACCAGTAGCAGAGATTTTGTTTTAAAAAGAGCTTTGCATATTTTACCAAAATGCAGATTAATTTTATAAAAAATAGTAATTTTAAGTATGTTAAGTCACTTTCTTGTACCATGGCCAAAAAGTATGTATGTATGTAATAATATGTGTGAAGAAATGCCAGTGTTTTAGTAAGACTTCAGTTATCTATGCATTCTCTATATCCAGTGCTCCTATGAGCCGGCAGCCATGTTCAGAAAACATACAAGGCCTTGTCTTTATTTTATTTATTATTAATCTGTCAAATACAGCTTAAATATTTGTATTTTATTTATTCTATTTTTACTGAAATATCCTGTATTATTATGTTGGTGTATTATCATTACTGGATATCCTCTTGCAAGGTTTCTGGTACTAATTAATCTCCGTGTATTATAGATTGGTTAAAAGTGGTTTTTGTAAGTCACATTTTTATTGGAAAACGTAGAACAAATTTTTATTTTAAAATGCAAACTGATAGACACTGACCTCTCAAGTCTCCTCATTAATATGCACCTTTGCATAGGCAAGGAGAGAGGAGGAGTCGCATGCTGAGGTCAATAACTTTACATTTCATCCTTGCAATGCAAAACTACAAAAATTGGTTGAATCCGTTTTTATAGTATCTTTATTTAAACCACATGCTGCCTCAAGAAAAACAACTTTTATGTAAGGAAACCTTGCCGGATACTTAGTGAAGTAACAAACTTTATGTGTAATGTTGCCTATACCTATAAAACAGATTGCCCATTCATCTTTTCTTTTCTTTTTTTCTTTTTTTTTGTCTTTCCACATGTTCTGATTGAGCAGTTTCTGCTACCTGTGCCCTCTTAGACAGCATACCTGGGCAGTTCAGGTGACCCTCACTGGTTCAAGGAGCGCCTTCTATACCATTCAATGGCCAGCAGGGGCTGCCACAGAAACAACAGCTGTCTTCCCTTGCTCCTTAGGCCTGAGTGCACAAATGCACTATGGCCTGAGTCACGGGGCTGGCCCCATTGATCTCACTTTTGAAGTGAGTAAAAGTGTATTGTAGCATCCCTTACTCTTTAGCGTAATTCACTTTATTTCTACCCCTCATCTCCATGTAGAAGGGCTCGACCTTGGGATTAGGTGATTCTACCTTTTCCAGCAGACCCTCTGTTGAGGGGCAATGTACTCATGTAAATCTTGAGTCTTTTAAGATGCTGGGTTCTTTGAAAGCTGTGATATGTCTATTGTTGCATCTGAAGAAGGGTCTGATGTGGTCTCAAACTCACATACCTCCACTACTCCCCCTCATAAAATCTAAAAATCTTAATGTCTTTATCAAATATTCACCATTTCATAAAGCTGTGGGTCTATGAATATAAAACCATTGCTAAATGATTTTCAAAGAACTAAGATATTCTGACTCCTGTGGCTGATAAAAACCCCACCTGTAGAGAGCAGTACTAGAACCATTAGTTCTTTACGGACAGTCTTCATTATCTCAGTGCATCGCTACAACATGTGCTGTGCTATCAGCCAAAGGAGAGTTGAGGAGCTGTATGAGGGGAAAAGCACTTGCTGCAGAGAAGTCTTAAAACTTGGTGTTATACAACATGGATAATTCATCTGGAAGAGGACTTTTTCACCCTGCTGTTGACCACTTTTACACATTTAAATGTAATCTGTTGTGAGAATAAACTTAATTACTTCAACCGCTTGCCTTGTTATTTGTTTGCTATCTGATAAATAAAACAGGAAAATCAGTACTTTTCAGGATTATTTAAAAAATGCAGCAGATGTTTCAGAAATATAAAGATAGCAACAACTACCACTGAATAATTCAATACATCCATTCCCATTCGGAATAAAATTATTTGTAAAAAGAAATGCACATTTTCTACTATTCCTGCACTACCATTGTTAGAACAAAAATATCCTCTCGATCTTAAACTGTAATGGTGAAGCTGTATGTGTGAGCGCAGAGGCAGGCAACTGGCTTTCATCTTCCAGAGGTGCTGCATATGTGTGTAAATAGGTAACTAAGGGAAATGGGAGGGAGCAGGATCCGCCACTATCCAAAGCAGAGTTTGGGAAGGATTGATTTGCCTCAGAACATTAGAGTTTATGGAACTCAGAGCTGCTGTTTGCTTCAGCTGTTGCAATGCCCTTCAAGATTTCTACTATCAGTGAAACTCTTAGATTTATAATTAATAAGCTAGTGAACAAATGCATTGCTTTTCCAAGAGAATAAACAAAGTAATCTAGCGTTGCAACAATGTGTGAGATGGAGGAGCCATGTTCAAATCTAAACCTAGAGCTTCCAAAGGAGATATTTAAAACAATCCCCCTTGCTCCCATATTAACATTACCGAAGTGATGTGTTTCTCCACACAGATAGGTAGAGATAAAGGTCAGCAAAGACAAGGGCCAATAAGGGCTTTTTAGTCTGTCTAATTGATGTTACATTACCAGAGAACCATCTTAATATTCCTGGGGAATCCTGTACCACTGTGCAATGCTGGATTTTGCATCTAGGTAGAATCTGGCAGAGTGGCTGCATGTTCAGCTCACCAGGGCCAAACGGAGATCTCTCAGCTGGCAATGAGCTGCATGAAATCTATTTTACTCTGTATCGGCCACTTGGAAACAGGATATTGGGTCCCAAAGGATCTTTGGCTTCTTCCAGTATGGCAATGCTTATGTATAAAAAAATTTATGGGAACAATACTGGCAGGAGTAGGACAGGGGGACTGATCAGGACAGGCCGGTGGGGAGAGACCTGAAAAGAAATGAGGACTAGTCAAGGGGAGTTCACTGCTTTTGTATGTATTTATGGAAAATTCTGCTCAAAAAGGTTAAAATTCTCTACCTTGAGTAGTATATTTTTTAAATAGTTAAATGTGTGGGGTGGGGGGAAGGGAAGGATTTGTATGAGTGGCAAATAAAGGTGGTTAACAGGGGGTCTGCATCCGGAAGGCACTATTTACTTATTCCACCATATTGGGAAGGGGAAGATCTTGTGGAGGGATGGGAAAAGTTGGATTGAGGTAAAAGTGAGGGGAAGGAGGGGGGAGAAATTTCATAGCTCTTTATTGCGTAGGAGATCATGAGTCCTGATCAAACTGTGACCTGGAACATTGGGGTTGCCTGTTAAAAGAAAAACGCTTTAAAATGATTAGAGGTGGGAATAGCTTTCTTCCAGGAAACACTAGACCGTAAGCATGAAAAATTAGTAAGGGATTGGGTGGGTAAATGCTATGTGTCCTGTTAATAGAAGTGCAGAGGTTGTGCTTTTATTTCATAAAGCCATATCATTTGTAGAACACAGGGTACTGAAGGATTATGCAATGAACCATGTGGTAAGAGAGATTTTTCCATGCACTATTTAGTTGCATAACACTGTGGCATTCAATCTGTAAATCAGTCATTTTAGTACACAGTGGCCATTGAATAGGAAAAAGCTGCTGGGCATAACTGAACCTGATCAGGCATTCCAACTTTATTGCCTACTTTTGGTTATTTCACTAATATACTTGCTCTGCTGTGAGGACAAACGGTGGCAGGTGAGCAGCAGCTTAATATAGATGATTCACTTTGAACATTTTTATCTGCTCCTTAGTAGCATCCACTTCATCATGGCCTTGGTCTTCAGGAATTGGGGGCTCCAGAGCTATCGTTAAATTGAGATATGAGCAAAAGTGTGGGTTTTTTTCTAATAAAATCTAACTGTGGTATTTGTTACCCGCTTAACCCCAAGTTCTAGGCAGGTTACATAAGACTGAATATGCAAATTTTCCTCAAACACATTTTCACACATTATAAAATAATGTTTAAAAACAATTTGATTAGGAAAATTATAACACTAAATAAAAAATTCCTATTTAAAATATAAAATAACCAGGTTTTTACCGATCATCAGAAACTCATGCAATCGGAGAGAAGCCCCAAGTTTTTGTTAGAATTTAAATTATTTAGTTTGAGGTTTAACTTGCTTTAGTGACTGGCTGACTAACCTTCCTTTCAGGACAATTGTTATGCATGGGGCCCTGTTTACTAAACCGTGCTGTAGGCGTGCTAGCGTTTTTAGCGTGTGCTAAAAATTGGCACGTGCTAATGCTAGACACCCATATATTCCTATGGATGTCTCTAGCATTAGTGTGCGCTAATGCTAGCGCACCTTAGTAAACAGGGCCTATAGACTCATATGTTTCTTTGACCTTTTTTTACTTATTGTCTTTCTTTAAGATGGAGAACTTCGGAACCACAATGTTAAGGAACAGGCGTTTCTAGTTTTACCCTTCTGCTATACATTTATGATTTGTATACAGCCTACCTTTCAGTGGTGTAGCCAGACAGCCAATTTTGGGTGTGACTGAGCTCAAAATTTTCTTTGCTCATGCCCAGTGGTGTACCAAGGGGGGGCGGTCCACCCCGGGTGCACGCCGCTGGGGGGGTGCCGCGTGCCACTCAGCGTCGTTTGGTTTCCATGCTCCCTCTGCCCCGGAACAGGAAGTAACCTGTTCCGGGGCAGAGGGAGCATGGAAACCAACGACGCTGACCAGCGCGTGGGCGGCACCCCCCAGCGGCATGCACCCGGGGGGGTTCTTTTGCTGGGGTGGGGGGGGTGTCCCTTCGAAGGCAAAAAAGGAGGTAAAAAATCCTCACGACACCGTGAAGATGAAACAAAAAAGTGAGGAGAATGGATGAGGATACCAACTGTTTTATATTTATTCACTTAAAAAATTCACTTAAAAAATTACATGTGCATAAACAGCGACCCGACACGGCCGTGTTTCGGCACAATGGCCTGCTTCAGGGGTCTTTATAACCTTGAATGATGTAGTTTAGAATGTTTGTTCCAAGGGAAATAACAGGAAACAAATCTCTCTGGTCTCCTCTCTTCAAAAATAATATATATGAGATATATATATTTTTTTAAAAACGAGCATCTAAATACTCCTCTCCTAAGAGTTATCGGCAAATTGTGAAAAAGCTGTTCCGGGGCAGAGGGAGCATGGAAACCAACGACGCTGACCAGCGCGTGGGCGGCACCCCCCAGCGGCATGCACCCGGGGGGGTTCTTTTGCTGGGGTGGGGGGGGTGTCCCTTCACCATGGGGAGTCACACTGCACCCAGGGGAGCGCATCGGCGATCTGCCCCGGGTGTCAGCGCCCCTCGGACTGCCACTGCTCATGCCCTTCCCCAACTCTTCACCCCTCCCCTGGCACCTCACAATTCATCATATAAATACTATTGCTAATGAGGATCCCCAAGCTCTGAAAGCTGAACACTTCTTCTGAAGGTGGCCAAAACGCCCTTTTACCAAGCTTGGCAGGCAGCAGCAGCCGCCGCCCTGAGCTACCGATGTCACAACCCCAAGCATGTGTAGTTGTTGACTCAAGTTTGGTGCTTCATACTGCAGAACTTGGCAGAAGGGAAGTCTGCCTACCTTTGGAGAAGGTCATCAGCTAGTGATGCTTGGAAATCCTTACCAGCTATTGCAAGGGTCAGAGCGGGTGTTAAACATGCTGGGGCCCAGGTCAGGAAATAAAAGAGGGGGCCCTCCTGATCCCCTCTCTTCACTGCCTCCCTGCCAATCTCCCAGCTGCCATTATTATAATACCATAGCCACCGGCTTTCTATTTTACTGAGAACTTAAATCAAAAATCATGAAAGACTGGTGTTCATCAGCATAAAATAAATTTAGATAACGATGCTTTCAGTAGTGTGGCTTTCAGTATCATGTGTTCATAGTGAAAGACAGCATGTCACTCGTCACTGACCAAAAGATCCAAAAGTTCTATGTTCATAAATTCACTCACAATAACGTTCAAATATTTAGACTTTTTAAGTATTTAGGTAATATCTTTAAAGTATTTCCTGCATATACTCATCTGGATAATAGAGAGTGTGAGGTCGGGTACTTAACCATCTGACATGTTTCGCTAAGTGCTGTATCAAGGATATGTCCCCTGAAACAAAAAAGGAGAAAGAAAACTAAATTCTCCTAAAATACTTACAAAAAGTATACAAAAAAACTTTCAAGAGTCATACCTAATAGATAACTGCCAGCTATCTAATAACAACCATTTTAAACATTAGAAAAGATGGTGGTGGTGTCTTTTGGAAGCTATTTAAACCACCCACACAAACTTCATTAGCTGATATTAATGAACAGAAACTCCTCCCACAAACCTCCCTCTAAACTAACATCATCCATGCTACTTCCTGATGCAAACCCCTAGGGGCAACAGAATTAAGAGAAAAAAATCCATTTTTGCTCCCTAAAGTTCAACAACTTCTCAGCAGAACCACCCTCCCACCCTACAGTAGCAGTTTCAATCACACGCCATTCTAAATCAGAGATAGAATGAGATTTCTCTTCCCAATGAACTACCAAAGGGGCCTGTTATGAGTCAAAATATGAGATTTGTGTTCAGTCAGTCTGGTTTTCTTACTGCGTCCAACGTAAATCAAGCCGCACGGACAAGTAATCACATATACTACATTTGCACTAAGGTAGGAAGAGTCCTCTCTGGCTCGGATCCTGTAATTAGTTTGAGGATCTCTCTATTCAGTGCCAGCTAATGTAGTCTGGCACCACTGGCAGTTGCTACAGGGTTCATGGGAAAAATGTGTCTTGAGAATTGTCCAAGGTGTAATAGTGGGTTGTTGTCAGATCTTCACCAATAGTTTTGCCCCGTTTGTAAGATACAATAGGAAAGCCTTCAAAAATAAGATATAATTGCATGACATGCCAGTGTTGCCGCATAATCTGTACTAGATGTTGACTCATCCTAGTAAAAAGAAGACAACAGACAGGGTTTGCCTTCTCTGCTCATTAGTTTGATGCAGCAAAGGCATTTGGCCAAGTTATATGGGATTTTATTTTTATTTACAGTGCTATGGTAGTATGGCATAGATGGGTTTTTTTAGGGATGCAGTGGGCTTTCTATACTCGGATCCCACAGCAACACTCTGGGTAAATAGGATGAACTCACAACCATTTGAGGTCCAGGGCTGCCCATTGTTGCCTCTATTCCTTGTTCTTACCTTGGATTCTTTAATAAGAGATATATGGTTAAATTCCAGAAATTGAGAGTGTTTGTTTTAAAAATTCAGATTTAAGATTTCAGCATTTGCTGATGATTTATTGGTTCACATTACTAATCCCCAAGTTTCTCTTTTGGCATCAATGGAGGCTTTTTGGGAATTTGAGATTTTGGGGGTTTCAAATTGAATTTTTCAAAGTCCTTGGCATTGGCCTCTTCAGATATCATACAAAGGGAGTGAAAGCGGCAACTTCTTTTTCAATGGGAGTGTGGTAATGTGAGCAAGGGCAGACCGTAGAGCCAGGTAAGACAAGCCACACACACTCAGCAGGTTATAGTGGCAGCAAATAACATTTATTAAAGGTGTTTAGTTAAGGGCTCCTGTTCACTGGAAGGGGAGAGAGGAATACTCAAAAACTAATTCTGTAAACATAACAGTATGTCCTCAGATGGCCTGTTCCTGCAGGGCCACAGCTTACTTGAATGAGTCTCAGCTCAGCAGCAACTCTTGCTGGGCCCCTGGATCCAGAGTTACCAGCACAGCTCTAGTGGGTACACAAGGCTGCCTGTAGCTGGCCAGGTCAAAACAAACACTCTTCAAGATTCCAAGTTGAGCTTGGCCTACCTGAATATAGTGATTGTAGTTTCTCACTTTCAAGGTGGAGGCATCTGCAGTGGGCATCACTGCTTCCTTCTCTCCCCCTCCCCCTCTGTGGTGGGTTTCCTTTTAGATCGATTTGAGGGGTTGAGTGCAGACCAGGTGGGGCCATTTGCTTATATGAATGGCTGGAATAATTGGCAAAAAAAAAGTCATCCTTAGTGTATGGATGAGTACAGATCATCCAGCATTTTGGAATTGGCACAATAAGTTGCACAATTTAATGTTAATGGAATGAAATTGGGTCTGAATCCTCCCAAAAAAGCAAAAATCGTTTCCTTAATACATGGGAGGTATAGTATCACCTCCTAGAGTTTGCAGTTTGATCCTCAACACATTGTAAACATATAGTAACTAGTAAAAAAAAGGCCCATTTCTGTATGAAAGGAAACGGGCGCTAGCAAGGTTTCCCCCCCCCCTCCCTCCCTCTCTCCCTCTGTCCCCTCCAAGTCCCACGGCCCCCTTTCCTTCCCTCCAATTTCCATGGCTTCCTCTCTCCCTCTGTCACTCTCCTTCACTCTGTCCTCCCTCCGAGTTCCAGTCCCCCTCCCCCAACGTGCACGTCACCCCCCCTCCAAAATCGCCAACCCCCCTCTCTTACCGGGGTCCTGAGCTCCTCTGACTCTGGTCCCGCCCTAATTTCCTGTTTCCGCAAGGGTGGGACCAGAGTCAGAGCTCAGAGAAGGGAAGGCAGCAGACTCGCTGAGCCTGCTCGCTCTTCAATGCTTCCGCCGGGACCCCGGTAAGAGGAGGAGGAGGAGGGGGGGGTAGGTAGCCTCCTGCACGCAGGGATGCCGCTTCCACAGTTTTTTTTCCGCTTGTGTTTCAGCTGTTCCTGTGGTCCCGGAAGAAAAGGCTGTCGGTAGCGGCATCCCTGCGTGGAGGAGTTAAGAACTTTTAAACAGGTGGCTGTTATGAAGGGGAGAGTGAGAGAAGGGTGGAGTGGGGGTGGGGTCCTGAAATGTCAGAAGGGGGTTTGGGGGGGGTGTTTGCAGCGCCATTACCATCATCAGAGCTCCAGCAGCACTACCAGTAGTTTTCATCTCTAACGTTCTGTTTTGCCTGTGTCCGTAGTTGGTCTGCTGGGATCTCGTCATAATGCAGTCAGTGACGTCAGTGTGTTCTAATGTGCCTAGCAGACCAACTCCGAGGGAGCCACGGTCCCAGGCAGGTTAGAACGTTGGAGGTGAGAATTATTATATAGGATAAGGAGTTCTTTGTTGTAAGATTGTCTGCCTAGATTTGTTAGGTTTTGTTTTGGGTTTTTTTTTTTTAAATAAACTCCTTGGATTGTTTTGGGGTTAGTTATCTTGATTTGGGTGTTTAGGTTTCAGTTCTCTAGCTGAAACCTGGTTTATTTCTCTCAGGGAGGTATAGGAATCCAGTCTCCCTGGCACATTATTGCTGATTACTATACCAGCTGTTCATACTTGCCAGAAGGGTGGCCAGATTGTTTTTTTCCCTTTCTTTCTGGTGAAACTTTTATGGAAAGGTTTTTTGGATGAGGTTTTGGGTTTTCTAGGGTTAAGGGCGGGGAGGAAGAGGAATGCAAGGTTTATATAAATTAATACACACAATTTAAGGTTTCTTCAACTTCTTTGATTCATCACAGCTTGGTAGACTATTACCAACATGATCATTCAATCATTTTTATTGATGACAAAACCTGAACATTATACATGAAAGTTACAGTCTGTCAGAGCCAGAGTCAAAATAGATTGAATAACAACAAGAACAGAACAGAACATCAGCCATCAAATACAAATGTTTCCTCCTCCCTTTAATTTCCCCCCTCCCTACCACAAACAAGTATCCTACCCCCTCCCCTATTCCCCGTCCCTACTCCCCTTCCTCTGCACGCTATTCATTGCTTGTTACAATATACAATTTCGCAAAAATAATTGAAGCCAGACATCTCTAAAAAGAAAATAAACAATCATGTTCAAAAACCACCTGGGACTTCTGCACTGCATTCTAGCTTAAGTTCTCACCTTCCCCAGCCGAGGACCCCCCTCCCCTCCTAAAGCCCCTCCCCATTCCCCTTCCCTTCATATAACATGTTATGCATGCTAAGAGTTTAGAATTCTGCTCCGTGCCACTGCTGTCAACGAGTCCCAAAAAGGGGCCCACATACGGCAAAAGGCATCCGCCCTAGTTGAGGCCAAATCTCCAACCTCTCTATGTTCCAGGGAACAAAGGAAAATCATTCTGGACCGCCATTGGGACAACTCCAGACATTCAGCCGTTATCCCAGGGGCGTAGCCACGGGCGGGCCTGGGTGGGCCCAGGCCCACCCACTTTTGCCCAAGGCCCACCCAGGAATGGTGCACTGACTCGCTGTCCCCAAGTTGCATCCGTAGCTGGTTCGCTCCCTTCCCTCCGCTCCCACAGCGAGTCCTTCAATTGTTTTGTTTTTTTATTCAGTAGCGGTGCTTCCAACTTAAGACCCCCCCCCCCCCCGCCCGGAAGGTCATGTGTGTCTTTTTCCTCCCTTCTGTTGCTCCTTTCCCTGTGCTCCCACCTCGTTCCGCGAGTCCGCCACTTCAGGTTTTTTTTCTCCCTGCTTCTGCCGCGGTGCTTCTAACTGGCGTGCGCAGGCGATTCACACACACAGGGTGGGCTTCAGGGTTCGCTCTTCCGCATCCCGCCCTCTTCGATGCAACTTCCTGTTAGGGCAGGACGCACGCGGCAGAGGGAACCTCGGAGCTGGCCCGTGTCTGTGAATCGCTGTGCAGTGCACGCCAGCAGCACCGCGGCAGAAGCAGGGAGAAAAAGAAAACTGAAGTGCCGGACTCGCGGAACGAGGTGGGAGCACAGGGAAAGGAGCAACAGAAGGGAGGAAAAAGACACAGATGACCTTCCGGGCAGGGGGGGGGGGGTCTGGAGGGAAGGGAGAGAAGTGCTGCCCTGTGGGAGTGGCTGGCTGGGTCCTGGACATATGGGGGGCTGTAGGGAGAGAGGGGCTGGAGCTGTGGGGGGAGGGGCTGGAGGGAAGGGAGGGGGGTACTGGACTTAGGGGGGGGTCTGGAGGGAAGGGAGAGAAGTGCTGCCCTGTGGGAGTGGCTGGCTGGGTCCTGGACATATGGGGGGCTGTAGGGAGAGAGGAGCTGGAGCAGTGGGGGGAGGGGCTGGAGGGAAAGAGATGCTGGAGCTGTTGGGGGAGGGGCTGGAGGGAAGGGAGGGAAGTGCTGGATCCATGGGGGTAGGCTGGAGAGAAGGGAGGGGGGTACTGGACTTGAGGGGGGTCTGGAGGGAAGGGAGAGAAGTGCTGCCCTGTGGGAGTGGCTGGCTGGGTCCTGGACATATTGGGGGGCTGTAGGGAGAGAGGAGCTGGAGCTGTGGGGGTAGGGGCTGGAAGGAAAGAGATGCTGGAGCTGTTGGGGGAGGGGCTGGATGGAAGGGAGAGAAGTGCTGGACCCATGGGGGTAGGCTGGAAAGAAAGGAGAGGGGTACTGGACTTGTGGGGGGGTCTGAAGGGAAGGGAGAGAAGTGCTGGACCCATGGGGGTAGGCTGGAGAGAAGGGAGAGGGGTACTGGACTTGTGGGGGGGGGGGGGTTCTGGAGGGAAGGGAGAAAGGTGTTAGACCTTTTGGGGGGTCAGGGGAAGGGAGAGAGGTGTTGTACTCATGGGAGGTGGCGACTGATTGGCAGGAAGGAAGAGAGGTGCTGAACCTGGGAGAAGGGAAGGGAAGGGAAAGGAAAGAGGTACTGAAGGCAAGGGTTGAAAGAACAGGGAGTCAAATACTAAACACACAGAACAAGTGAGAAAAGGCAGGAGGGCAGGCAAGCCAAATGCGGGCGGGGGGAAAGAGGGAGGGGAGAGAAGCTGGATGGGGAAAGATAGTGGCACAAAGATGGATGGTGAGCATGAAGAGAAAAGAAATGCCAAATGGACAGAAGACCCTAGCGAGAGAAGAGAAGTCAGTGGTTAACAGAAACCAGAGCCTGGTATGAACATTATTTGGAGAAAAAAAAATGACCAAACAACAAAAGGTAGAAAAATATTTTTATTTTCTATTTTGTGATTAGAATATGTCAGATTTGAAATGTACATCTTGCCAGATGTGATGTTAGATATGGCTGGGGCCCAGGGCAGAAATCTAGGAGGGACCCCAGAGCACATTATCAGGCTGCACCTTCTTCAAGTTTTGGCAGGCTTGGGGCTCTCTCTGGCCAGGTGGCCAAGGGCAGTTACCCTAGCTGCACTCCTCTAACACCATCCCTGGCATGTGTCATCTTTATTTTTTGCACAGTATAGGCATAGGAGCTAACTTTTCAAAATTATTGGGGGTGCTAAGCCCAGTGTAAATAACCCCTCCCTGGACACATACAAGGAATTTTCTCAATATCGGGGGGTGCTCAAGCACCCACAGCACCCACAGAGTCAGCTCCTATGAGTATAGGAGGAAATGCATCTCTTTCTATTTCTCTGGTATTGTACTACATGAAAAGGCTGGCTTCTTGGGATTTCGGTTTAATTGATGTTTATATTTGTGGTCACCTATTCTGTATTTGGCATTTGTGTTCTGTGTGTGTGACCAAGGTATTCGTATAGTATGAATTTTCTATGTAGCATTCTGTAGTAATTTGGCTTGTTCAGTTTTCCTAATAGATGTTGATATTTTAGGGCATCACTGTAATATTTAGGGCCCTAAAATATCATAGGTGGAATCCTTGTTTTGGGAGCTAGTTCTAGAATGATAGATTTGATCTAGGTTCTGAGTAGCTTGAATTACTTTATACGTCTGTTATTGAGATTACACAAGAGACAAATATGTATTTGGTGAGTTTTATGGGGAAGTGTCCTAGCCCTGCTCTGCATCCACTGTTGGGGAAGGGCCAGGGGGTTCTGTGGATGCAGAATGTATTTGGCTTCAATACCATATAAGACAGAGCTTCCGAAACTGTGGGTTGGGATACCAAAATGGGGTCACAAAACCCACATTTGGGGTCACAACTTGAGTGGGCTGTCTATGGTACATTGTTCTGCACCTCCAGGGGGGGTCACATAATTTTATTTGGCCACTATTATGGGGATGTGGCCACAAAAGAATTGACAAACCCTGATACAGGAGAAGCATAAATGTGTTGGGGGACCATGGCTCAATGAGGACTGAAGAGTGCAGTCTTTTGGACTTCCCTCTAGCTTCAGTGTGGCCTGCACTGCTACCCTCATTGAAGTTATTGGGAGCGAAGTAGGGGTGGAGCATGGGGTGAGGCAGAGCACGGGTGCATCAGGTGGTGGGTTTTTCTCTTTCAGAAAGTTGGTAACCCTAGTGCCCACCCATCCAACCTGTTGGCCCACCCAAAAATTGCCTTCTGGCTACGCCACTGCGTTATCCACAGGTGAAGAATAGATTTCCTCCCCATCAGGACAGTTTTTTTTAAGAAAGGGCTTAAACCCCTTCGGTGGCGGTTGTACAAACTGAAATTTATTAAATAACAACATTGGCCTGCGACGCCAGGTGACCCCCCACAGTTGGGACACATGTTGACACACTTGGGTCCAAAAGTCCAAAACCTGGACAGCTCCAGAACATATGTCCCAGGTCCGCAGGTGAGTGACCACATTTCAAGCAGCGATCATCTTCCCTTATAGAAGCTCTCCACGCCCTCTGTGGTGAAATAAACATTCGGATAAAGAATTTGTAGGAAGCTTCCTGCAAAGCCACATTTACCGAGATCTTGACAACATCTAAAATGCATACCTTCAATTGCTCTGCCTAGACACCCACCATTAACTCCCCATTCCATTGAGCCGCCAGCCGGGCATAGTCAAATTCCCCCAGCTGCTCTCTAAGACCCACATGAAAATATTTTAGGGGGACTGCCAATTGAGCATCCAAAGCCAAAACAGATAACAATCGATCCCAGGCTATCGGACTCATGGAGGAGGGAGGGAGTGACTTTAAATAATGGCGTAATTGAAAGATTGCAAAAAGATCCCTCCGCAGTGTTTTAAATTCTAATGTTAATTCCTCAAAAGTCTTTTAAGTACTACTACTATTTAGCATTTCTATAGCGCTACAAGCGTACGCAGCGCTGCACAAACATAGAAGAAAGACAGTCCCTGCTCAAGGAGCTTACAATCTAATAGACAAAAAATAAAGTAAGCAAATCAAATCAATTTATGTGTACAGGAAGGAGAGGAGGGTAGGTGGAGGCGAGTGGTTACAAGTCAAAAGCAATGTTAAAGAGGTGGGCTTTCAGTCTAGATTTAAAGGTGGCCAAGGATGGGGCAAGACGTAGGGGCTCAGGAAGTTTATTCCAGGCGTAGGGTGCAGCGAGACAGAAGGCGCGAAATCTGGAGTTGGCAGTAGTGGAGAAGGGAACAGATAAGAAGGATTTATCCATGGAGCGGAGTGCACGGGAAGGGGTGTAATGTCCCCTCCTCTGTATAGAATTGATGAAGATATACTATACCATGACTAATCCAATTTGCGAAGGTGGCCGAGGTAGAGCCAGGAGCAAAGCGTGGGTTCCCTTCCACCGGCAACAGGGGCGAGCAAACAGATGAGATTCCATAAAATCTACAAATCCACCTCCAAGTCTTCCATAAAGGCATCAGGAACAAGCCAGCAAACCGCGGCGTTCGCAACTCCTTCTACGAGGCATGCAGCCAAAAACTAAAATGGTGTGGAGACAATAGCTCAGTTTCTATCTCTGTACACGAAAAATAAATTGTTCCGCAGAACCAGTCTGAGAGGTGCCGTAGATTACTAGCTATTGACATGAACTTCACATTCAATAAACCTAGGCCACCTTGCGCTCGTGGTAGGTACAGCTTTGCCGATGCTGCTCTAGGATTTGTATCTTGCCAGATATATCGAGTGACAATCTGAGTCATCAAATGTTCATCTTTTCAGGTTAGTAATATGGGCAGCATCTGCAAGATGTAAGTCCATTGAGGTACTAAAATCATATTATAAAGCGCTATCCTGCCCTTAACAAAGGCAAGGACTTCCATATCTGTAATCCACATCTTGTACGGTCTCTCAAAGGGCCTATATTCAATTCGTACAGGCACGCCAAGTTCGCCGGTATCAAAACGCCCAAGTATTTCAGCAGTCCAGTCGCCCATGCTAAAGGAAATGCCCCTTCCCAGGATTCCCTGATCTGAGCCTGAATCGGTAAAGCCACTGATTTTGGAACACAAACAGAGCAGATCATTTAAAGAACACAAATGGATTTATTAATTGAAAAACAAATTGCACAATATGTATACACACAAACAGCCCGACACAGGCCGTGTTTCACCCAACAGGGCTGCTTCAGGGGCTATAAAATAATAATGAGATAATGAATTAAAAAATAATAATAATAAACAAATAATAACATATATATTGTTCGTACTACATATATACAGCTGATTTCGAAATGGTATCAGAACATATAACAATATATAGACACATCATACACAAATATGTGTATAAAATATATGTGTGATTATATAACACCAAAATCCCAGCATAAATTATATTTAACGTGACATAACTAGACAGACATATACAATTGGTGCTTTATAGTTTATGCCTTAACTAAAACCATAAAAGCCATGCATTATGTATAGAATATAGTGAGGATTGTCGGGCTGTTTGTGTGTATACATATTGTGCAATTTGTTTTTCAATTAATAAATCCATTTGTGTTCTTTAAACGATCTGCTCTGTTCGTGTTCCATCTTGGAGTTTGCAGACCGTCTGCCTTTGTGCTTTCTTGAAGCCACTGATTTTTCCATATTTAGAGAGAAACCAGAATAATAGCCAAATTCCTCCACGGCACTAAGTAGATGCGGCAACGACCGCTGCGGTTTAGTCAGAGTCACAAGAACATCATCCGCGAATGCCAACATTTTGATCTCTGCTGTCCGCAAACGTGCCCCAGCGATGTCTGGATCTCTCTGAACCATCCTTAACAGTGACTCTAAGTACAAGAGAAATAAGAGGGGAGAGAGCGGACATCCTTGACGTGTTCCACATGCTACCGGAAAGGAGCCAGAGCGTATTCCATTTACCATGAGAGACGCCTGTGGTCGTGTATATAGAGTCTCTATCGCCTGCAAAAACCAGCCCTGCAGGCCCACATATTCCAACACGGAAAACAAATAGTCCCATCTCACCTTATCGAAGGCCTTTTCTGCATCTAAGCTGACCAACAATAAAGGATCTTTAGTGAGATGGCTTTCAACCATGGCTAAGCAGATCTTCCGGACATTAATACATGAATGACGGCCCCTTACAAATCCTACCTGACCCTCGGCTATCAACTCCGACATCAAAGGGGCCAAACGCTCCGCCAAAACTTTCGCCAGAATTTTCAAATCTACATTTATTAGCGAGATTGGTCTGTAAAAGCCTGGATGGTCCAACGGCTTACCCTCCTTGGGAATTAAAGTAATTAGAGCTTCATTTGAATGCTTAGGAAATGCTTTCTGAGAGATCAAGTCCTCTAAGTATGCCAACAGCGGGCCACAAAGTTTGGGAAACATCAGTTGGTAATATTCCGCCCCAAATCCATCTGGGCCCGGGGCCGACCCCCTTTTTAACAACTTCACTATTCCTTGCAATTCCCTGGCCTGCAGAGGAGCGTTCAGCTTCTCCAAAGTCCCTAGAGGAAGCCGCGGCAATCCAGAGTCAACCAAATATTCCTCTATTGAAGGTCCTGCACGGGGTTCTGGGTGGGCATATAGCGCCGCATAGTATTCTTGTAAAATCTTGACCACCCCTGCAACACTGTTGGTCCGTGCCCCCCGCAGGGCCCTGCAAACAGGGGATGAATCTATTACCTCCCCAGGATTTGTTGATTCTTGCCAACAATTTACCAGATTTATTCCCAAATTTATGGAAAGAGTAAGATCTGTAAAAGAAATGCTTTTTTGTTTTTTCATGGATCATGGCATTTAGCGCTGCCAGAGAGGCAGACACCACTTCTCTAGTCTCAACAGAGGGTCTGGCCATATGGGCCTGCTTCGCTGCTCAATATGCCTTTTCTAGCTGAATTATCCCCTGAGATAGTCGTCGAGCGCGACTGCACATATAAGCAATGATATCCCCTCGCAAGACAGCCTTCGAAGTTTCCCAGTATAATTGCGCGTCTTGCTCGTGGATACCATTCACATCCTCGAAGTAGGACCATCTCTGTTGGAAGTACTCACTAAATTTCTCATCAGTTTTTAGATATGCAGGGAATCTCCACGATACATATCAGAGTTTTGTCATCCCCAAGTCCATGTCCACCCAAATAAGAGTGTGGTCCGAAACCTCTATCGGGCCAATCTCCGCACATTGCAACTGTGGCTACAGAGTTGAGGATAACAGAATATAATCTAACCAGGACCATGTACCATGGGCTCTAGACATATGGGTGTAATCTCTCACCGTGGGATTGCTTAGCCTCCAGGGGTCCACTAATTGTAGAGCACCACACAAAAATGATAGCCCTTTCCCTCTACCCATCGCTGAACCCGCAGTGGGGTGTGACCTATCCTGCTGCCCATCCATGACTTGGTTAAAGTCGTCCAGCACTATCCATGGGCCGTCGCGTGTTGGATCCCTAGCCGGACCAGATGTTTGAACAAGGAATGGTCGTATACATTAGGTCCATAAACATTAAGAAGAAATATCTCTTGACCCATTATATTCAAATTGAGTAATATGTAGTGGCCTTCTTTATCCCGTTCTACCACCCTAGAGGTACACTGCAAACTCTTATGTATCAATACCGCCACTCCCCCCTTCTTACCCCCAGAAGAGGCAAAATAACAGTCCCCCACCCATCTCTGTTTCAGCTTCAGATGCTCAATGTCCGTGAGTTTGGTTTCTTGAAGGCATGCAATGGCGGCTTTGTGGCGTTGCAGGGCAGTCAAAACTTTTGTTCTCTTTACCGGGGAAGAGATGCCAGAAACATTCCAGGAAATGATCCTTGGGAGTGGCCGTCTAGCCATGTTCCCAGATTTCTAACCTAGAAGAAAAAAAATTTTTCTGCCAAAATCTCACCCCTAGGTGCCCAGCCTTCACCCAGGGGTCTTTCTCATCTCTCAGCAGCAGCACGGAGACAAGTCCCAAAAAACATTCGCTCCCCACCCCCATGGCAGCAGAACCCCATTCTCCCCCTAATACTAGGACACGCAATCTCAACAAAAACACTATTACAACTGCCAACTTTCCCCCTTCCCTAACCCCCTCTCTCTCTTCCCGCCCTCTCCACCCCATCCCCCGAACATTCCACACACTCTCCACATGGGTCTTTACCCACCCAAAAGACCACTTACCAACGCCTATCAGTTTCCATCCCTCCTAATATAATCACAAGTACTGAAACTTTACTATTCATCTCCTATGCATCAACCGTACTTCTCTGTTTTGTGCAGGCACATACATTTTCCCCTCTTCTGCCATCCATTCCATACACTCCGGCCAGGCCATACAATCCATTCACAGTCCCCTAACATATATGCTGGTACCCCTGCTGACAAGCAAATGCTGCCTCCCAAATGCAAAGGGAAATGCTTTCTCAAATGTTTGTATCACCTCAATGTAAGTCTGCACATTAACTTTTTCAAAGTTCTTTTTGTCCTCCATCAGTCTGTACCAACACAAATTTTTTTCCCCCAACTTCCATCACAAAACAGACAAGTCGCACCTAGGTTCAATAGTGCTAGAGTCAGCGTGATCCAGGGCCTGTCAACCCAAGTTCTGTGGGGCGGTACTCGCCGCTTCCTCCTTTACCAACATGATATTACAGGGTGTTCAATTATTTGACCATGGTGAATACAATTAAGGAAATGAGGGAAAAGATTCACAAGTTATAACAAATATGTGATTTATGAGACTTCTTTCTTGTATGTTATTATGTTTCATTGTTTTACTTTGTTCCATTTTAATAAAAAAATATTTAAATACTAAATCCTGCACGCACCCCCCCCCCCCCAAAAAAAAAAATAAGATACTTTTACCTAGTTGGCTTTATTTATTCCAAAATCTTCCCATACGAATTAAAGAAGAGGACTTAAAGTGATGGCATAAACTTATGTCACTTCCTTTGGAAGGGGAAAAAAACCATGGATGCAATTGCGGCTGTTGCAAATTTCCAAAGAGGAAGGAGAGCTAGGTCTTCCAGACATTAAGGCCTCTAACATAGCTTGTTTAATGAAACACACAAGAAACTGGGGTTCAAGAGATTAATAACTTTTGTAATTATATAGTAGAGCAACAAATTGTTAGACCATACAAATTGTCTTATTTGTTGTATGCCCGAGGTAAGGATTTGAACAGCTGAGATAACAATCAGTAAGGTGGGCCTGGAAGATAAGTAAGCATAGATTTTCTGTACCTGTACGTCTTCCTCTGATTGGTAATAGGGATTTTCAACACGGAATGCAGGGGATGGGGTTTACTACTTGCAATAAGAAAGGTATCACATCACTCAGTTGAAGGAGGTTGGTTCCTTGCAGCTCCTTTCTTTTAATTAACTAAAGCAAAAGTTCAGGTTAGGGAACACGGATTGTTATAGATATCTGCAGCTAAAACATTATGTCCAGCCTCTGAGCAAAATCCAGGGGCATGGGATGTAAAACCAAGTGAGAACTGAAAGTATGGCAGCCTTCTGGGATATACTATGGCATCATTTAGAGTCACTCATGGGTCAGATTTTTAATAAATATAAAGAACTGTGTTTGTTAGATTTGGAGGATGATCTGGAATTAGAGAAAGATGAATACTGTTTGTCTGAAAGACCTGTTTGATAATGAATTGCTTAATAGACAGATCCATCAACATTAATGTTATGGAGAAACCAAATGCATCAGTTGTTGAGATTTGTATGCACTGTTGGGTACATTGAATTGAAGTTTATAGACTTTGCTTGACAGGGATGTTTCTCCTTAGGTAGGATATGGGGTGGGTGGGGGGGTGGGAGGAGAGGCAGGGAGGGAGATGAGAGGAAAGGGATTAAGGGAGGATCAGAAGTTTGTATTATTGTTTATCAAGGGTATCGGAGATTTGAAGTGTATGCACTGTTGGGTACGTTGAATTGAAGTTTATAGATATTTGGGGAGATTTATATTGAAAACAAGATTTTTTTTCATAAAAATGTACATTAACTGGTTAACATGTATTACTTTGCTTTATCACACATTTAAATAATGCAAATCCTGTTATTCTTGGTGGGGCCTATTAACTATGTACATAACTCATATTAATATGTTAACTGGTTATTGGATATTCATAAATAGAGCCTTAATTCTGATTAACAATCATTTCCAAAAGCTACAAAACAACCATACTGGGTCAGACCAATGGCCCATCTAGCCCAGTATCTTGCTTCCAACAGTGGCCAATCCAGGTCACAAGTACCTGGCAGAATTCCAAATAGTAGCAAGATTTCATGCTACTGATCCCAGAGATAAATAGTGGCTTACCCCATGTCTATCAACAGCAGATTATGGACCTTTCCTCCAGGAATTTGTCCAAAACGTTTTTAAACCCAGTTATGCTAAATGCATAGCCGCATCCCAGAGTTTAACTATTTGTTGAATAAACAAATATTTTTCCTATTCATTTAAAAAGTATTTCCATTTAACTTCATGGCACGTCTCCTAGTCTTTGTACTTTGAAAGGGTAAACAATTGATTCACTTTTACCCGTTCTACTCCATTTAGGATTTTATTATCTCTATCATATCACCCCTGAACCATCTCTTTTCCAAGCCCTAACCTCTTAAGCCTTTCCTGAACACTCGTAACATTCCAATCACCTACATATGAAACAGGTTCCCCTTGTTACCTTACACATAATCACACACACAAAAAAAATATCCACCACTACTACCCAGGCTGAACTTATACAGCAAGACAATATGAACTACCCTCAGGAAACCCAAAGTGGACTACTAAGCGATATTGTGACTCAACAGGAACCTTAAGCCAAAGTGCCAGGCCTCTTGGAAATGGCTCTCAGACAGGACCTGCCTGAAGAGCAGCTTTTAGTATGATGTAGAAGCCAGGAAGTGAGGTCAGCACATCAGTGGGGGGGGGGGGGGGGGGGGGGTAACTAAGATACTTACCTGTAGCAGGTATTCTCCGCGGACATCATGTATATATTGTCACATGTAGGTGATGTCATCCATGGAGCCCAGTGCACACACTGCCATATATATCCAGATCCATTCTCTGTTACCCACTCAGAATCTCCTTATACATCATCTCAAACAGTATATATATATATATATATATATATATATATATATATATATATATATATACACACACACACACACCCCTACTCACTTATTTCTGTGCAAAAAAAACAGGTAATTCTGCTAGCTGGAAAGGGAGGTGTGATAAGAGGCATGGCAAAGGAAGAGAATAAAAGACAATGGGCCAAGTGTGCTCTACACCAGTATGTCTCAAACTTGTCCTGGAAGTATTCCAGCCAGTCATGTTTTCAGGATATCCACAATGAACATGCATGAGAGACATTTGCATGCCTACTATCTCCATTATAGGTAAATCTCTCATGTATATTCATTAATCTTCTCAAAATAGGATGACTAAACCATTCCATATATCTTTACAAACTTTATTAGAAATTACATAACATATAAAATCTATTGCACTTAATACATAACAAATAAAAGCACACAAAGTACTTATGATCATATCCACTGCAGATTGTCTCTGGTAATCTGATTAATTCTGATGATCAATGAGTATCTAATATCAATACTCCCTTTTCCTGATAATTATCTTCTCAATTGAAACAAATATATTCAAAAGCTGAACATGCAAAAATTCATATTCAAGAAAAGTTCAAAATATAAGATGATGTTGTCCTTATGGATGTTAAAACTGGACCAAAATATCACAATAGGTCATCAGTGGTTTCCTTGCTTCCAACTTTTCATCTAGAAATCAATGCTGAGGATCTTTAAAATGCATAGTCTAAATAGCGTGTATGCAGCATTAACTCGATCTCTACAGGACCCGTTTCACTACATGCTTTATCAGGAGACCTTGCTAAAATTAACAAAACATCAACATCACAGTGTATAAACGCCAACCACTATATAACATAATACAAAAGAAAGATGTAAATGTTTTTTCATATTTTTATTCTGCCTATCATTAACCTACAGTGCCTCCTTTAAACTAACTACATGAATAACCTCATTGACTTCCCAACCAGAAATAGATCATCGTCTTCTCGCATTACCTCAATTTACACCTTCCCAACTGCAAAGGTATTAAATATAAGACCTCCTATGCATCCAATTTCTCCTTTTTGGGCAGCCAGCTTTGGAACGCTCTGTCAAGATCCATCCGAACAATCAACGACCATCTACCATTCAGAAAAATGTTGAAGACCCATCTCTTCGAGAAAGTTTATCCTAATGACCCAGCTTAACTTTTTAAGCCCACCCACATGATTCCTGTCCCGACAATTATTATACCTTTGACCATGTCTCACAATCTCCTTATGTTCATTCCTCAATCTCTTCCTCTCCCTACTCCTTACCCCTCCCAATCTCTTCTTCTTTTGCTCATCCTATCTTTGTTTACCTCTCCATGCTCAATTTACATATCCTCAAAACCCCACTACTACTATGTTTACTACAACTTGTAACATTTTCCTGCAAGACTTTGTAATTCTATGTAAGCCGTATTGAACATGCTAAGTGTGGGAAAGAGCGGGGTACAAATGTAATTAATAATAATAATAAACCCCAATCTTTAAGTTCCCAAAGCACAAAGCAAATAATGTTCACTTACCAGAGAAATGTCCTCTTCTCTCAGAACTTCTCAGAAAGAAAGTTCAGTGGGACCTTTCCTTGTTTTATAGTTTTGAATCTAAGGGAACTGCTTCAAACAGGCCCTTTCAAGCTATCTCAGTAATCAGGTTGCCCTTAGTAACCTCTGCAAATATTCTACTTCCTCACAACTTAATTAACACCTAATTGAGGTCAGTAGCAGTGCTACCTCTCCAGCAACCAAAGAACAGAAAATAATTGTCTTTTAGAACAAGATTTGAGCCTTCCTTCTATCCTTTTAAAGTTCTTTGGCTGTTAAGTTTCTACCTCTAGAAAAGGTTTCAGTTTAAAACTATGGGAAAAGTGTCTATTTCTAGAGAAAATTTCAGCTTAAAATTATGGGAAAAGGGTTATACACTATAGAAACTAATTAATAATGCTGCCTTTTCTCTCTTCCTCTCCTCCTCCCCTAATACTAAACTAGGTCCTGCAGTGCCTGCTAGAGGCTATCTGTTAATGCTGTGGTACAAAGTTCAAGTTTTAAAACTAGTTGATAAAGTTTGGTTTTTTTATATTTTTATTCTGCCTACCATTAACCTACAGGTCCTCCTTAAACTCCAATCTTTAAGTTCCCAAAGCACAAAGCAAAATAATTTATTATTTGTTGCACTTGTATCCCACATTTTCCCACCTATTTGCAGGCTCAATGTGGCTTACAGAGATCTGTTATGGCTTCGCCATACCAGGGCAAGAAAACAGTTGGTATTATACAGAAGTCAAGGAAAACAAGTAGTTATAGAAAGATACATTCTGAGTAGAGGTAGATAGGTGTTTCGTAGGTAGTTATGGGTTCTCCTGGTAGGCCTTGTTAAATAGGTATGTTTTCAGGGATTTGCGGAAGTTGGTTAATTCGTTTATCGTTTTCAGGTGCTTTGGGAGTGAATTCCACAACTGCGTACTTTTGTAGGAAAAGCTGGTTGCGTGTGTTATTTTGTATTTTACTCATTTGCAGCTGGGGAAGTGTAAGTTAAGAAAGGTGCGGGAGGATCTCTTAGCATTTCTTGGTGGTAGATCCACAAGGTCTAGCATGTAAGTTGGGGCGTCTCCATAAATGATTTTATGGACCATTGTACAGATCTTGAATGTGATACGTTCTTTAAGTGGAAGCCAGTGTAGATTCTTTCTTAAGGGTTTTTCACTTTCATATTTTGTCTTTCCAAATATGAGTCTGGCTGCGGTAATGTTTGAAGTTTCTTGATGGTCTGTTCTTTGCAGCTGGCATAGAGTGCATTGCAATAGTCCAAGTGACTTAGTACTAGTGATTGTACCAGTGTTCGAAAAATGGCTCTTGGGAAGAAAGATTTTATTCTTTTGAGTTTCCACATGGAGTGGAACATTTTCTTAGTTGTATTCTTTAAGTGATTTTCAAGTATTAGATTTCGATCAATGGTCACTCCTAGAATTTTTAGATTGTTTGAAACGGGGAGGGAGAGGTTTGGGGTGGTTATGGTGGTGAATTTATTTGTGTTGTATTGTGAGGTGAGTAGGCATTGTGTTTTTTCTGCATTGAGTTTTAGCTGAAATGCATCCACCCAAGAGTTAAGGATTTGGAAACTTTTGTTGATTTCGTTGGTGATTTCCTTTGGGTCATGTTTGAACGGAATGTAGATTGTGACATCGTCTGCATATATGTATGGATTGAGATTCTGATTGTCTAATAGCTTTGCTAGGGGTATCATTATTAGGTTAAAGAGTGTTGGTGAAAAGGGGGATCCCTGGGGGACTCCACAGTCAGGTATCCATGGGGGTGATGTCGCCGTTTTGGTTGTTACTTGGTATGATCTTGTTGTCAGGAATCCTTTAAACCAGTTAAGCACGTTGCCTCCAACTCCAAAGTAGTCCAGTATGTGTAATAATATTCCATGGTTGACCATGTCGAAGGCACTGGACATGTCAAATTGTAAGAGAAGTATGTTATTACCAGTTGCAATGGTTTGTTTGAATTTATTCATTAAAGTTACTAGTACTGTTTCTGTGCTGTAGTTCGATCGAAATCCTGATTGGCATTCATGCAGAATTGAGTATTTATTAAGGTGGTTAGTGAGCTGTTTCATCACTACTCCTTCCATAAGTTTGGTAATCAGCGGGATAGATGCTACTGGTTGATAATTGCTTACGTCACTTGTACCTTTCTTTGCGTCTTTAGGTAAAGGAGTGAGTAGAATATTCCCTTTGTCCTTTGGGAAAAGACCGTTTTGTAGCATGTAGTTTATATGTCTCGTGAGGTCTGTTATGAATTGTTGAGGGGCAGATCTTATAAGGTTACTAGAACAAATGTCTAGTTTGCATTGCGATTTGGCATATTTTTTGAGTGATTGAGAGATGTTTTCAATCGATAGTGGGTCAAAGTTGGTCCATGATCGGTTTGCTGGATATTCCCCATGTGTTGGGTCTAGACATTCAAGGAGGTTTATATAATCAATTGTAGTGCTGGGTATCATGGTGTGTAGCTTTGTAATTTTCTTTTTGAAGTAGTTTGCCAGGTTGTTTGCTGATGGGGTATCTATGTTATTAAAAGTAACCGGTGTGGTATTTATTAGGTTACTAACGAGTTGGAAAAGTTTATGTGTGTCATTGTATCCTGGTCCGATTTTAGTTTTATAATATGATCTTTTAGTGTGTCTGATGGCGTATTTGTATTTTCTATGTAGTTGTTTCCATTCATTGAAAGTGGGGTCGTCTTTTTGTCTTAATCCAGGCTCGTTCCAGTCTTCTAACTTGTGTTTTTAGTTCTTTCAGCTCTTCATTAAACCATGGTATTGAGTTTTTTCTGTGTGAGGTTCTGATTTGGGTTGGTGCTATATTGTCTAGTATGCTTCTGCATTTGTTATCCCAATCGTGGAGAAACTGGGGTGATTCTGTTGGTGTTGTCCATTCGCTGTCATAGAATTGTTGCCAAAATGTCAGTGGGTCGATTTTGCCTCTCGTGGTGTAGGTTGATTGTTCTCGTTTGTGTTGTGTTTTGTTCTCCAATGAAGGGAGAGGTTTGCTTTGTAGTGATCGGACCAAGGTATGGCTGTCCATTTTGTTTTCTTTAGTTTGAGGTATGTAATTATGTCTAGTGTGTGTCCTTTAGTGTGCGTGGGTTGTATGTTTGGCCACTGAAACTCCCAAAGTTGAAGGAAGACTTTGCATTCATTCACGTTTGTTGAATTAATATCCTCAAGGTGGAGGTTGATGTCGCCTACTATAAGAAGGTTTTGGGAGGAGATACACGTGTTCGATATGAAATCCATAAAGTGTGTTTGACAGTCCTGCCAATTGCCTGGTGGTCTGTAGAATAGGATGAGGTTGGGTGGGGGTCTGTAGGGTTGGGTGGTTGATTCTGACTGAGGCAATTTCAAGGTGGGGTAGTATGGATTCGGCTGTTGTTGTGACAGTGAATTGGGATCTATATATTATAGCTATGCCTCCTCCTCTTTTTCCATGCCTTGTCCAATGGGTGATTTTGTATCCTGGAGGGCATAGTTCTAGGATTATGGGGTCTATGAGGTCATGGATCCAGGTTTTGCTTATAAATAGAAAGTCGAGTTTGTCTGTTGTGATCCAGTCGGTTATTGTCATAGTTTTGTTGACTGCAGATCTGGTGTTTATATAGCCCATTTGTATTAGTCTATGGGGTTCGGTTAGGGTCTGGGATGTGGTGATTTTTATTAGTTGTCTATTTTCTTGGACTTTGAGTTTGTTGTGTCCCTTCTTTTCTTTCTGTTGGTAGTTTCCGTAGGTGGTATGTTGTCCGTTCCATTTTTTGGTCTTTTGGTTAGTTGTGTTGTATTTGGGTTGTGTGGATGGTTCGTGTATTGTGGGGAGATTATTGTCTGCGAGAGGGGTTGCCAGTGCGTGGTGAATTAGGTAAAGACAGTAAATGGTTAGGAGTAGTTGGTTTGTATTCATGTTGACGTTAGTGTAATTAGTGTTCAGTCGTGCAGTTGAGTGTGTTATAAATAGATCGTAGGTGAGTAGTGTGATCCGCTTTGGCAGGTTACAGCTCTAGGCTTCGTACCATGCTATGAGATGCTTAGTAAGTCATCAAACAATACTGTGCTATGGTGACTCAGTAGTTTAACCCTATCTAGATTATATAGAGTACTGACTAGAAAGTTAGATATAAAAAAGTCATCAAACAGTACAGTGCTACGGTGACTCAGTAAGTTAACCCTACCTATAGAGTACTGACTAGAAAGTTAGGTACAGAAAAGTCACTGCACTATACAATGCTATGGTGAATTAGTACACATTTGGAGGCTAGAGTTCGTCCGGTGTTTCAATGCTGCAATAACTCACTGATTTAACCTTAAATAAAAATTGTATAGAATATTGTACTATAAAGTTTGTTCATGAGGTTGCTCTGCATGCATCAAAATAAGTAGCTAATTTTTGCAATTATTTTATCTCACAGGATTAGGTTTGTTGATAGTTTGACCCTACCTAGATTATACAGAGTACTGTCTGGAAAGTTAGAAACAGAAAAGGCTTATAAAAAAAAGCATTTGGAGGCTAGAGTTCGTCAGATGGATCAATGCTACATTACCGCGATGATTTAACCTTGAATAAATTGTATAGAATATTGAACTATAAAGTTTGTTCAGGAAACCATTCTGCATGCAACAGAATGAGGAGCTAGTTTGTGCAGTTATTTACCCCACAGGATTAGGTTAGTCGGGACAGTCAGGACAAAGCTAGTATGTCCTTCCTTGGCTGCGTAGTGCAATGCCGTTAGGCAGATGTCTGTTGTCCTTGTGGTCACATCGGTGCTCAGATCACTGACTGGGAGTCGGGTCGTTTCATCCTGTGCTGTTACGGCTGGCCGGTTTAGAGGTTGTGCACCCACTTTATCTACAGCTGCGTAATGGCTAAGGTACAGGGTGAGGAGATAGTTGGTGCAGGTATGCGCAGGAGTTCCTGCTTTACACGGACTTGCTGCAGATCTTTCCCTTCGCTGTTGTTGTGGCCGCGATGGCTTGCAGTGGTCAACTGCGGGTCAGGTCGGTCTTGGAACACCGTCAGGGTTTATACCTCAAGGTGGTCTCCCAACGTGCATCCGCTTGCACGGTAATTCTTTTCTCCTCCGTTCTGTGCAGTCGCATCCGGCGGTTAGCTGCTCAGCTTTCCTCGTTTCGCAGTGTGTAGCAGTTCGCCGATGTCTGGTCCAGGTCCGGTAGGAGTTCGTATAAGCAACGACTTGCCCGGGAGTACCGTCGGTTGATGCCTGCAATCGCACAGTTAGCGAGTGAGGTTGTCGGTCTCCAGTTCGGGTGGGTCGGGTTCAGCCAGGGTAGTGGCGCGGCCACGAGGTGGACAAGGTTTCGTTGTTGGTCCCTCGCACTGTCTTTTTCGCTCTGGAAGCTTGCAAAAGTGCCAGCAAAAAGCGTCAAAGATGTTCTGCGTTCGGCGGTACCCTCTCCTCGCTGGCCAGATATCTAAATGGTCTCGTTCCTGTCCGTCCGCCGGGTTCAACCAGGATAGTAACGCGGCCATGAGGTGGGCCGGGGTTCGCTGTTGGTCCCTCGCACAATCTTTTTTGCTCTGGAAGCCTGCAAAGTGCGTTGGGGACGTTCTGCGTTCAGCGGTACCCTTTCCGGTCCGGTCGAGGATGGCCCAGGTAGGTCTGTTCACTCGGGACCTCGTTTACGGAGCTCCTTACCTGTCGCCCATCTTATCAGATGTTATCAGATGTTAATACAAAAAAAGCAAAACAAGGCTAATATAGGCGGTATATCAAGCACAAAATAAACAAACATTATTTACCAGTTTTGCATCTTTTTCTGGATGAAAGACTTTAAACAATTGCCAGTTTTGACATCAAAAAGTTGCAGATTAGGTACCCCCCGAGTGCCATCTTTACCTGAGCTGTATGTTTGCCACGTTGCCAAAACAGTCTTCTTTGGAGAAAATTCAAGGCCAATAGCTTTGGGGAGATCAAATGACTGCAGAACTCTGCCATCAGCAACATTTACAATATTTATTGTTTCTCCGTTAGACCAACCAAAGAAGCTTCCATCCTTACTGAAAGTAGAAACCTTGCAATTTTTCCTGGAATCCCTTGGGAATGCTTCATGTTCTGCAAAACTTGGGGGGGCCATTTATCATGTAGATCCCCTCAGAATCCCGGACATTTACTACAAAAGCTGTCAGCCAGAAACTAACAACACATTAATTCATATCGTAGGGAGAAGAATGTGTATGTATGAAGCAAGTTACATCTACATCTCTCATGGGTCACGATCTGCTTAAACCGCTAGCACTGAAACTTTAATGTGATTTAAACTGTTCATTCCTGAAATGTCTTCACACTTTCAGAGGCTCGGTCACTTGAGTTACACAACCCACCTGCCAAAAGTGGTGTGCCAGAGAAATTACCAGAGAAATGTCCTCTTCTCTCAAAAAGAAACTAAAAGGATTGGCTGCAAAGGTTAGGACACTAAATCAGGCATGGACGTTATTCAAAAATACCTTCTTGGAAGCCCAGTCCAGATGTATTCCTAGTATTTGCAAAGGTGGAAAGAAGATAAAACGTTAGCCTGCATGGTTAAAAGGTGAAGTAAAAGAGGCCATTGCAGCCAAAAGATTGTCCTTTAAAGAATGAAAAAAGGACTCAAACGAAGAAAATAAGAAGCAACATAAGCATTGGCAAGTCAGATGCAAAGCATTAATAAAGAAGGCTAAAAGAGAAGATGAAGAGAAACTTGCCGCAGAGGCTAAAACTCACAGTAAGAACTTTTCCAGGTACATCAGAAGCAGAACGCCTGCGAGGGAATCCATGGGACCGTTAGATCATGAAGGAGCAAAAGGGGCGATCTGGAAGGACAAGGCCATAGCGGAGAAACTGAATGAATTCTTTGCTTTTGTCTTTATGGAAGAAGGTGTTAAGAGATCTGCCAAATTAAAGAGTAGTAAATCACCTGGACTGGATGGTATACATCTAAGGGTACTCAAAGAACTCAAGAATGAAATTGCTGATTTGCTGTTAGTAATATGTAACCTTTTGTTAAAATCATCCGTAGTACCTGAAGATTGGAGGGTGGCCAATGTGACACTGATTTTTTAAAAAGGCTTCTAGGGATGATCTGGGAAATTATAGTCCGGTAAGCTTGACGTTGGTGCTGGGCAAAATAGTGTAAACCATTATAAAGAATAAAATTGTAGAACACGTCGACAAATATGGGACAGAATCAGCATGGGTTCAGCAGAGGGAAGTTTTGCCTCACCATTTTGTTTCATTTTTTTGAAGGCATGAATAAACATGTGGATAAAGGTGAGCCGGTTGATGTAGTGTATCGAGATTTTCAGAAAGCTTTTGATAAAGTTCCTCATGAGAGACTCCTGAGAAAATTTAAGGAGTAATGGGATAGGAGGCAAGGTTCTGGTGTAGATTAGGAATTGGTTATTGGACAGAAAACAAAGGGTAGGGTTAAATGGTAATTTCTCTCAATGGAGGGTGAACAGTGGAGTGCCACAGGGATCTATACTGGGACCGGGACTATTTAATATATTTATAAATGATATGGAAATCAGAATGACGAGTGAGGTGTTCAAATTTGCAGATGATACTAAACTATTCAAGGTTGTTAAAACACTTGCGGATTGTGAAATATTGCAGAAACACCTTAGGAAATTGGAAGACTGGGCGTTCAAATGGCAGGCAAAATTTAATTGTGGACAAATGTGAGGTGATGCACTTTGGAAAGAATAATCCGAATCATAGTTACCTGATGCTAGGGTCCACCTTGGGGATCAGCGCTCAAGAAAATGATCTGGGTGTCATTGTAGATAATATGCTGAAATCTTCTGCTGTGTGGGGCGGCAGTCAAATAAAGCAAACAGGATGTTAGGAATTATTAGAATGAGATGATGAATAAGACCAAAATTACTGTAATGCCTTTGTATCACTCCATGGTGCATCTGCACCTTGAGTATTGCATTCAGTTTTGGTTGCAGTATCTCAAAAAAGATATAGCGGAATTAGAAAACGTTCAAAGAAGAGCTACCAAAATGATAAAGGGGATGGAACTCCTCTCGAATGAGGAAAGGCTAAAGAGGTTAGGGTTCTTCAGCTTGGAAAAGAGACGAATGAAGGGAGATATGATTGAGGTCTACAAAATCCTGAGTGGTGTAGAACGAGTAGAAGTAAATCGATTTTTTTACTCATTCCATAAGTAGAAAGACTAGGGGACACTCGAGGAAGTTACATGGAAATATTTTTAAATTTCAACAATTCTTATTGATGACAAATCAATACAATACAGCCATGGTCAAGCAATGGTTCCAATGACAAGACATGTAGAAAAGGAGACACTTTACCACCAGTCATCAGTCTTTTTTATATTCCCCCCCCCCTTTTTGATCTTCCCTCCTCCCTTCCCCTATTGGAAAAAACCCTATCTTACACCCCATCAATTGGCATCATAGCTTCAAATGCAATAACCCCCCAAAACACAACAACTGTGCTCTGATAGCCCTCCTACCCCCTCCCCGGGGATTTGTTTATCAAAATAGGGTAAGTGCTGATATACACCCAAATGAACTCCCCCCCTGCTATCCCCCAATCTCCTAACCCCCTTCCTCCCCCCTCCCATGTCTGCTCTACCCTCTTATTCCCAATTCCAAAGAAGTAAAGAAAGGAAACCCTTAATCCCAGTCAATTACCATTAGTTGCCGAGGGAAAATTAGTCAATGCTCCAAGTTTGTTGATAATATGACTCTTCACCCTATGAGGTAATATGTTAATATATCCTTCCCAAGTAAGGTAAAAATTACTTTGTGTTTTATGATTAAGCAAGGAGTCCTGGAGTTCCATCAAAAGTAATTCATGTAAACGGTTCCTCCATTGCCAAAAGGAGGGGTTCACTTCTTGTGTCCAATTAACAAGTATGCACTTCATACCAACCAGGAAAGCCTTATGAGCCATTACATTCTGATACATCGTGCCTCCCTCCACTGGTGGTTGACATCCTAATAGAATGCACATAGGCAGCTGGTTAACCTTCCTCCCTCCAATCCTTTCTAGGAACTTGACTATCCTAGTCCAGAAAGCTGTTATAGCTGAACATTTCCAAAAGGCATGGTAAAAGTAATTATGTGTTGCTCCACAGCGTCTACATTGAGCTGATTCTATGTACCCCATTCAACACATCCGAGATTGAGAGGTATAGGCCCTATATATCACTCTAATTTGACACTCTCGAAGATTTGCATTTTGTGTCCATTTCAAAACCCCTCTCCAACCCCTCATCAAATCTCTCGGAGTGACCTCCCTCTGTAAATCTGCTGTCCACCTTGCTGCCACTTGTGTGAGGTCTCCCTGCGGCCTGGCCAGTAGCAACCTTTTATGTAGTACAGATATCGAGATAGGATCCCATGACACCATCTCGAATAAGTTCTCCAGCCTAGTGGTCAAATCAACACCAAGTGCTGCTCGGGGTAATGAGGCTATATAGTGTCTAAGCTGTTCATATGCAAAACATGCCCCCCAGTCCGCCGCATCTAATCGCAGTTCGGCCATCGTCTTGAGACTGCCATTGGGTTCCAATAAATGATGTAAAAAATACACGCTCCCCCTCCCCCCAAGACCTCAGTACAGGGTTTTCTCCTCCCGGGCGGAATGCCTCATTCCCTTGAAGGGGTAATAATCTGCTACACCTATGATCAAAGGACCACAGCCTAGCCAAGTCTTTCCATATGGCCTTCAAGGGTTCCATATGGCCTTCAAGGGCCACACTAAAACACTAGACCACAACCTTACAGGCAGGTCTTTCAATGCCACATGCAAAACATAAAACAAACTCAAGGGGCTGCACCATGCTTGTTCTAACACTAGCGGGGTGTAATCTTCCATCTGCTGGTACCAGTCCCCTAAGTGGCGTAGTAAACATGCTATATTGTAGAGTTTTATGTCTGGCACTCCCATCTCCCCACTTCTCCAGGGCCCCACTAGCTGTGAGAACCGTATCTGTGGTCTTTTCCTTGCCCCCCAAAAATTTGAAAGTAGCTTTTGCAAAGCTCTCATTTCCCGGTGTTTGAGGTATAACGGTATTGTTTGCAGAAAGTATAGCCATTTAGGGAAAAGCATCATGTTGAACAATGAGATGTGGCCCACCAATGATATCGGTAGCCCTTCCCATCTTCCCAATGTTCTCTTGGTGTTTTCTAGCAGATACTCTATATTAGTTCTATAAAGCTGCTTGGGGTCTTTAGTAAGCTGGATCCCCAGGTATGTAAATACACTCCCCGCTCTTTTAAATGGGCAATGTAGACTTTCCCATTGTTCCTCTCCCATGTAAAGTGTCATAACCTCAGATTTGTCTAGATTAAGACGGAATCCCGAATAATCCCCAAATTCAGCAAAAATATCCAGCAGGGACGGCAAGGACACCTGGGGGTCCTGTATCATCCTTAGGAAGTCATCGGCAAAGGCAGAGATCTTAAAGGAAGTAGTCTGTATCTGTACCCCTCTCACCTCCTCCATGCCCTGAATTTCTCTAATGAGGGGGTCTAGTACCATCACGAAAAGAAGAGGCGAGAGGGGACACCCCTGTTCAGTACCCCTGGCAATCTCAAATGTTCCAGAGACCTGCCCATTAACCAAAACCTCCGCAGTAGGTCTCTGGTATAAAGTCTCTATGGCTTTCAAAAAGAACCCCTCCATCCCAAAGGCCCTCAGGGTGGCAAACATAAAATCCCATTTGACACGGTCAAATGCCTTTTCGGCATCAAAGCTAATTATTAAAGCAGGGGATGATGAATCATGTAAGCTTTCCAGTGCCCCCAAGATCCGTCTGATATTGCGGGCTACTGATCTTTCTCGTACGAAACCACCTGGGACTCCTCTATCATCCCTGGCAATATCCGTGCCAGTCTGTTTGCCAGAAACTTTGCCAATAATTTTGTTTCAAATGAGAGTAAAGAAATAGGTCTATATGAACTAGCTAGGAGAGGATCACGGCCTGGCTTTAGCAAGACCACTATTTGTGCTTTCCGCAAAGAATCTGGCAAAATTCCCATTTCTACAAATCGATTGAAGACCTCTGTCAGGCAAAGTACAATATCCAAGCTAAGAAGCTTATAGAACTCAGAAGAGGACTTCCGGTGACGTCATGAGCTAAGGAGCAGCACTACCGAAGCTCCGAGACACCCAGCACCGAAATATCGCTGAATAAAAGGAAAAGAAGCCCCAAGGATCCAAATTAGTATATGGAAAAGTTCCTTCTTACTTCACCTACAGGAATGGCGCAAAAAAGCTTAAAAAAAGAAAAAACAAAAGCAATCAGCGGAGACGCCAAGATGGCGGACGATTCGGCCCCGCCAGGAGCCTCATTCACGGAGGCACAACTTACACAGCTGACACAGGCGACTGAAAAAGCATGGACGCCAAAATGGTCCGAATTAACAGCCAAGTTAGAAGCTTATCAAACTAAACTAGATGGTATTGAGATTCGAGTGGGGGACTTGGAAGCGAGAACGTCGGCAACGGAAGATGAAACAAGGGAGTATGGACCAGACATTGCCAACTTGCGCCAGCAGCTGAAAGAACAAAAGGACTTACTTGACGAATATGAAAACAGAGCGCGCAGGAATAATATCAGGATCGTAGGACTCGACGAAGGTCTTCCAGAACGGAACTTGGACACATGGTTAGAAAATTGGTTATCTAAAGAACTTGCGATAACAGACACTATGGGCCCCTTTGTGATTGAACGAGCACACCGGGTGGGCCGGAAGATGCCAGATCGAAACAGACCGAGGGTCATTGTTGCAAAACTTCTGAACTACAAACACAAGGTAGAAGTCATCCAAGGCTTCAAAATTAAAAGAAACACTCTCAAATATAATGGCCAGAGTGTCCTAATAATTCAAGACTTCTCATCGCTGGTACAAGAAAAACGGAAGTTATACCACCCATTGTGTGCAAAATTAGCAAATCAGAAAGTAAAATTTGCTTTGCAGTATCCAACCCAACTAAAAGTTTTCTATCAGGATAAATGGCAAACTTTTACAACAGTGCAAGAAGCCCGAAAGCAACTGACAGAAAACAAGGTAATAGAAGTAGAATGAAACGGTCCTAAGTGCACAACGACAAAATGGTCCTTGGGGTAAAAGTAACAAAGTGATATAGCAATGGACACGAGTACATATAAAGTTATAGTAAAAGCGGGGCTGGGGTCTCTGGCCGAATCCGGGGTCACTCTCATCTTACTAAGGGAACTTGGGGGATGAGACAGGGTTCTAGTGGGGTAGGGGAGAATTTGGAAAAGGGGGGTTGGGCAAGGGTGGGAAAAGGCGGGATCTCTCTGCAGGATCAAGGGTGCACAACATCGATAGATTTCAGACATTTAAAAAGGTTTAATGGAATAAAGAGCAGAAAATATCAAGAAAAAAGCCGAACTTACTTTACTAATGAGATAAAAGATGATTTTGAAAACAGAAATAATAACTACAGAGTAACATTATGCCAGTGAGGATAATAACTTGGAACGTGGGGGGCATAACGTCCCCCATAAAAAGAAATAAAATACTACAATCTTTAAAAAGACATAAAGCGGACATAGCCTGTCTACAAGAAACAAGATTAAGCGATTTAGAACACGCAAAGTTACAACGGAATTGGGTGGGCGAGTATTATGCGGTGGCCTCTAAGGGACGGAAAGGTAGAATAGCAATATTATTCAGGAAAGGACTATCATATAAAGTAACTAAGGTGGAAAAAGGGGAGAGGGGGCGAACTATTATATTGAAAATATGGCTGCACGGGGTGGAAATTTCGTTGGTGGTGGTCTATGGCCCCAACGAACATGATCCAAAATTTTTTGGTTCCCTAGGGAACAAATGCTTGCAAAGTAAAAACCTAATAGTTTTAGGAGACTTTAACTTAGTTCGGGATCCTAAGGAAGATTCCTCTAAACCAAACTCAGTACACTATTCAGGACAGAGGGCTGGGGAACTTCAGAGGTTCACGAAGACATTGAATTTGGTAGATGTCTGGAGAACTTTTCACCCTGGAGAAAGAGACTTTACCCATAGATCGCGGGCTCATGGTACATTAGCAAGATTAGATTACATATTCATGGAACACCCAATATTCTCAATGGTGAAGGCAGCTTCAATAGGGCCAGAGGAAATTTCAGACCACGCCCCTGTATGGGTGGACCTGGAAGCTCCGATGGATAAGTTGGGAGGTGCAGGATGGAGATATCCAGCATACTTACATACAGACCCACAACTAAGGAAGTACTTAATAGACAGATGGGAAGAATATGGAAAACACAATGGAGAACATGCTCTAGTAGACCCCACATTGTATTGGTCGGCCTCTAAGGCGGTCCTCAGAGGAGATATTATTGCATACTGTAGCGCAAGAAAAAAAGCGCAGGGCGGCTAGTATATTGCAACTGGAAAAACAGTTTCGAAAAGCCAAAAATACATACATACGTCACCCCTCACCAGGATCACTGGAGACACTGAAAACAATACAGAACACTCTAAACTCACTAATCCATGAAACTGAAACCAGAGCCCTCATTTTTTACAAATATAGGCTACATCGCTATGGCAATAAATCAGGCAGATTATTAGCAAAGGTGATAAAAAATTGGGGAGGGACGCGAACGGGTGGCTTCATTAAAAGACGGCACGGGTAAACTCACAACAAATCAAAAAGAAATTGGGCAACTTTTCACGAAATATTTTACCTCCCTATATAGCGCTGCAACACCACCAAACACACAGGAAATACAAACCTATTTGCAAAATGCAGGACTTAAGACCCTGGCGCAGGAGGAAATTGATAGCCTTAATGCTCCCCTAACAATAAAAGAACTACAACAGGCTATTAAGAGATTGAAATTAAGATCTGCCCCTGGCCCAGATGGGTACACGGGAGAATACTATAAAGCCATACCGGCAGAGGCCTATGTGGCATTGTTAGCCTATTATGAAACGGTTATAGACAAAGGACAATTCCCACAATATGCCAACAAGGCCCTCATTACCTTAATACCGAAACCCGGAAAAACCTTAGATAAGCCAGAAGATTACAGACCTATCTCGTTACTGAACGTAGATATCAAATTGCTGGCAGGCATGTTAGCTGCCAGACTCGCTCAATATTTGCCTAAGCTGGTGGGTAAAGATCAGGTGGGGTTCATCAAAGGAAGGCAGGCGACACACAATGTTAGACGTCTATTACTAGCAATGGCAACATGCCAGGAAAATAGAACACCGGCAGTAGTAGTCAGCCTAGACGCTGACAAGGCATTCGACCTTGTCGGATGGGAATACCTATTTCATACATTAACAGCAATGGGAATAACGGGATGGTTCCAACAAGCGGTACAAGCCCTGTATAGCAACCCTGGGGCAAATGTGTTAGTAAATGGTATAAAGGAACCTGAGTTTGATATAATGAGGGGCACAAGGCAGGGCTGTCCCCTCTCGCCTGCGCTATTTGTGTTGTCAATAGAACCATTATTATGTGCACTTAGGACCCAGAAAGATATCAAGGGAGTCCAAGTGGCAGGAAAGGAGGTAAAAGTATTGGCATTTGCGGACGACCTACTAATGACGATGATGGACCCAACAAGATCTATAGAAAAACTACTGGAAGAACTAGAAGTATTCGGCCAATTATCAGGATTTAAACTAAACCTAACAAAGTCATCAGCTCTGGAAGTGGTAGCGGACAGTAACACCAACTGGAAACATACAATACCGTTCACATGGGCGGCTACACACATCAAATATTTGGGAGTGTGTGTCCCAGCTAGATTAGAAGATCTATATGAGTTAAACATACAACGATTGATGTCAGACAGTAAAACGAAGCTGCAAGCCTGGACTGAACTGCCTATATCGCTGCTGGGACGCATAGCCCTATATAACATGATAATAGCACCAAAATGGACATATATCTTTCAAACGATTCCAATATACTTGAAGCAAAGGGATGAACGTACCTTCAATACAATGTTACAAAAGTTTCTTTGGAAAAAGAAGAAGGCTCGTCTTTCCATTTCAATTTTAAGTATCCCAGTAGAATATGGAGGCCTGGGGTTGCTAAATCTAAGGTACCTAGGCATAGCCGCAGGCATGAGGGTTATCAATGACTGGTACTGGACAACTAAGGACTATACAAATACCAGTATGGAGCTGGAACTACTACCAAAGATTCATTTCAGCAATTTCCTGCACGGGACCGAGACGAGAGCACCATATGCTCTACAGCACTCTGGAATTATGGGAAATGCACGGGCAACTTGGAAATGGATATGTCGCCTATATGGCTTCTCAGCAAAAGTTACACCGTTTTTGTCAATATGTGACAATCCAGCCTTTGCACCTGGTCAGATGTATGCCACCTTTAAAAACTGGCGAAAGAAAGGAGTTGTCTATCTACTGCAGGTAGTAACTAGGGAAGGCCATATGAGGTCATTTGCGGACTTACAGCGGGAATATGACATACCAAATAAAGACAAATTTTATTATATGCAGCTGAGCCATTACGTGTCTACTTTGCCATGGACATCATTAACAGAAGACGTTCAGGAGGAGTTATCCTCAGTTTTTTCTTTAGGATCGCAACAAAGAGTGCCCATGTCGTTTCACCATCGGCAGATACGAGAGATAACGCCGGAATTGGAGTTCCACAGATTGGCACAACGGTGGTCCATGGATTTGCAAGCAACGGTACCAGAGACATTGTTCAAAGCGCACTTATTGGAGATTAGAAAAACTACAAATTGGACCTCACATTGGGAATTGCAGTATAAAATGGCTTTGCGCATATATATACCACCAAGACGGGCATTCCATATGGGACTCTCCCCATGGGGGGAATGCCCAAAATGTGGACAGAGTGGAGCAACGTTGGGCCACATGTTCTGGGCATGCATAGGTATCCAGAAATTTTGGTCACTGATAACAGCATATGTTTCTGGTATGTGGGGGCAGACCTGGAGAAGCGACCCGACCATGCTGTTCGGAGGCCTAGACCTTGGTCCTTCGTTGAGGAAAGGATACAAGGCATTTGTGAAGAGATCTGTAATAATTGGAAAACAAATCATTTTGGCTGAATGGCTAACAAATAGATACCCAACGAAACAACAATGGCGCACACGTATGCTAGTTTTGGTGCGTATGGAGAGACTTGGTGCAACGCCACTTGACTCTGAGCAAGGGAAAAAATTTCAACAAAGGTGGAGTCCGTTTTGGGACACAATGAGCCCAGCGGCTAGAAGTTACCTGTTAAACATTTGATTGAAATGTTGATTGAGCTCAATGCAGGAAGATAATTAACAATGCAGAGAGAGGGGTAGGGGGGAAGGGTGGGTAGTTGTGCTGTTAAGATGAAAAGGAAAAGGGGAGTTAGACAATTGAACCACCAACAGGAAAAGAACTAGTTTGCTGTAAATTGAAGTTAAAAGATTTAAATACTGTTGTTAACAAAAATTACAATGGCAAGGTGGGTAAATCGATGTTAGTTGACTGGTGGGGAGCGGGGGGGGGGGGGGGGGGGAAAGCGATGAAGTGTTTCTTTTGCTTTGCCAGGAAAGATCTGTTATAAATGATCACGTGCAATGAATGTTGATTGGTTCATGTGAAATGTTTTGAATAAAAAATTATTGAAACATAGAACTCAGAAGAGAGCCCATCCACTCCCTGTGATTTGTGCAGCGGGCTGGCACTTATACCCCAGCTTACCTCATCTTCTAAAATTACCATATTGAGGCTGACTTTTTGCGTCTCTGTAAGCTTGGGAAGTTGTTGTTGTGCTAAATACCACTCGGCCTGGAGCCCCTGGTACTCTGGAGGGGAATACAGATTCTCATAGAACGGCTGGAATACCTCATTCACACCCTCCAAAGAATGCTGAATACCTCCCCGTGCATCCCTAATTTGTGACATGTACCTTGAGCCCCCCACCTGCTTCACCAGTCTCGCCAGTAATTTCCCTTGCTTGTTCGCATGTTTGTATAGCTAATAGCGATAGTAATAATTAGATTTTTTTGCTTTGGCATGGATTAACTGGTTCAAAGATGTCTGAGCCTCCAATAGCCTAGATTTATTAAAGTTCGTTGGGCTATTTCCAAACCGCTCGCGTGCCTGCTCCACTACTTTCCCCATCCTAATTATCTCTCTCTCTCGGGATCTTTTCTTATAGGAATAATATGAGATGATGGCTCCTCTCAACACGGCTTTGGCCGCTTCCCAAAATAGTACCGGGTCTTCATGGTAACTAGTCTCATTGAACTCTGAGTATTCTCTGCTTTGGGACTGTATATAGGGGGTGAACTGGGGGTTGTAGTAAAGTTCTCTGGGAAACCTCCAGCGAGCTCTCGGGATGCCATCCCCCCCCCCCCCCCCCACACACACACACAAATGAAATCCACACAAAAGCATGGTCCGACACCTATGGCGGCCCTATCTCCGCCTGTTGTAACCAGGGTACCCTATTTGCCGAAACCAGAATGTAGTCAATGCGCGATAGTGTGTCATGCGCTCTAGAGAGATGAGTATAGTCCCTCTCTCCCGGGTGATATAAACGCCATGCATCAACTAGATCTAACATAGAACACAACCGTGGGACTCCCTTTGTCAAGATCACAGGTCCCACTCTGGAGGCACCAGTACTATCCAATAACGGGTCATAGACTGAGTTAAAGTCCCCTCCCTCCCATGATTATAGGCAACTGGTCAAAGGAGTGCACGTCTCACCAGGGTCTGATAAAACCTCCTGTTATATTGATTCGGTGCATACACATTAATTAGTAGAAAAGGTTGGTTGTTCACATGGGCCTCTAAAAAAACATATCGTCCCATCGGGTCCACAATTACCCGCTTCTTAGAAATATGGAGCCCCTTGCGGAATAAAATGATAACTCCCGCCTTCCTGTTCGGCGATGGACTCTCCAAATAAATCCCCCACCCACCATTTACATAGCTTCTTATGTTCCACTGCTGTTAAGTGTGTCTCCTGTAGCATTGCTATATGTACTTTTTGTCTATTTAAAGTCTGTAAGATCTTACTCCTTTTAATTGGGGAGGGAATACTCCCCATGTTCCAAGATACGAGCTTAACCACATCCTGTCAGAATTAGCCTAAATATGTTGTTAAATGTGTAGTAAAGAGAGAGGCGTCCCAGCCTACACCTCTCTCTTTTTCTTTTTTCTCCCTCAGCAACTCCTAGTTGTCGTCCCCTACCCCTTTTGGCACCTGTAAATGAGCAGACCCTCCCCCCTCCCTTATTCTCCCACTCCCCTTCAACTCCCCTCAAGTTCTTCCCTCTTTCCCCTCCAAACCCCAAACCCTTGTGTTCCAAGAGGGAACTCATCACGTATTGGTGCCCCTTTCCCCTCCTTGTCATTCATCCATCTACTCCTTAGGGAATACCAGAACATGTGCAATTAATGCCTAACCCCATTTATTGAGACCAGATCTGCTCCCTTAACCCCACTTCCAACTCCTCCACTTGAGACATGGGCACAAATATTAACATTCAGTCCCCAAGCATACTCATCAATCTCCCGATCCCAGATTTATCAGTCCAACGCAAGTCTCGGGGTTCCTGTTCAATTCACTGAACCAGAAGGAAGTCTTCCATTTATTAAGCAACCTTCTCCGCAATCCTTTGAATATCAAGCTGCGGACTCCTGTGACAAACCTTTAAGAAAGTCTTTAGCTGCAGACACTTCTTCAAAGAATTTCTCCGCGCCCTCATGTTGGACCTTCAATTTCGCGGGGTAAATCAGTGCAAACCTGATTCTTTTCTCATGTAGGGCCGCACACACGGGAGCAAACTCCTTTCGCGCCGCGGCCACACATGCAGAATAATCCTGGAAGCAGAGGATTCTTTGTCCTTCGTGGCTGAGCTCTCCTCCGGCCCGTACAGCCTGCAATATCGTCTGTTTGTGCCCATAGTGAAGAATCTTCAATATTACCGCCCGCGGTCTCGCCGCTCCCTGTCGCCTTGGCCCCAGCCGGTGCGCTCCCGGTAAGTTGTTCAGCTTTAATGTGCTCGGGAGCCAGGTCTCTAAAAAAAAACCTCAGCTCAGAGTCCTTGATCTGTTCTGAGAGCCCAATTAGTCGTAAGTTATTACGACGAGACCTGTTCTCTAGGTCATCCAGTTTATTTTCTAGCTCCATGATTTTCTTCTGTAGGGCCTCTGCAGGTTGTTCTGAGGCTGCTGCTTGGTCTTCTAGATCACTGACCCGCTGCTGCATGTGGTCCAGGTCAAGGTGAAACCTGTCTAGGCGTTCATGGGCGGATTCTGCTCGGTCAAACAGCGCTTGCAATTTTTTATCGAGAGCCGCCTCTACCGCCGCTGTTACCTCTGCGGTAATTTCAGCTGTCCATGCCGAGCAAACACTCGAATTCGGCGATTGCTGCCAGGCACCATTTTAGGTTCCGCGGCCTTGCCTTTCTCTTTTCTAATCATTTTTGCCGCCATTCTTCGTACTCGAGACTGTCTGGTAAACCTCCACTCGGTCTCCAAATTGTTATGTTGACAATACAAGGGCTCGTTTTTCCCCTTTGAGGCTGATAATAGCGTTAGATGAGAGGGAATAGGAGGAGCTCTGTTCGAACGCGACTTCACTCCTGCATCACACCACTTGATCTCTCCTACATGGAAATATTTTTAAAACAAATAGGAGGAAATATGTTTTCACTCAACAAATAGTTAAGCTGTGGAACTCTTTGCCGGAGGATGTGGTAACAGCGGTTTGCAATTTGGGTTTAAAAAAGGTTTGAAGAAATTCCTGGATAAAATGTCCATAGTCTGTATTGAGACAGACATGGGAAGCAACTATTTACCCTGGAATTTGTAGAATGGAGTGTTGCCACAATTTGGGTTGCTGCCAGGTACTTATGACCTGGATTGGCCACTGTTTGGAAAACAGGATACTGGGCTAGATGGACCACTGGTCTGACCCAGTATGACTACTCTCATGTCCTTATGACTGGCTTACCTGCTGGTGACTCTCACTGGGTTTCAAAAAATGGCAGCCATTGTGCTTAAACGCCTAGACATACGCATTTGCAAGAGCAATATATAACACTGAGAATACAAGTGCCACAGCATACCTCATCTAGGATAGGCTAATAATAAACTCTAATCAACCTCTTTGTATATTCTATTGGGGGGGTGACAGTGTTCCATTCAAAAATCAATCGTCGTTCATGAAAAAACATTCTCTGCTGGACACTGCCCCCTCCACAAGGATCAAAACGCATGAGAACCACAAAACGTAGGTCCTGTACTCGATGAGATTGCTGCATCCTGTGTGCCACCAGCAGTGCCTCCATCCGCTGAAGCTGAATATTACTTAGATGTTGTGCAATGTGATATTTAATTTTCCTCATTGTTTTGTCAATATATCAATGGGCACAAGGATATTGAATACCTTATACCACAAAGTCAGAATCGCAATCAGTGAATGGTTTTAAAATATGATAACTATTTGACTGCCAGATCCAGATTTTGTCCGTGTCCAAGGCATACTGGCAATACACACAGTAACCTCATTTACCATGATTACCCTTCACTAACTCATTCCTCTTCAAATTCCTATTACACCTGAGCTCTTCCCCCAGATTAGGTCCTCTAGTATAAGCAAATCTGGGGTTATGTTCAAACCCTTTACTGTATGAAAGCAAAGGCCAATGTTTAATCAGAAGTAGCTGAACCTGATAAACTTGAATGTAATATGGCAAGACACAAGTTAGTCTCACATCAGTACATTTCTTAGAACGGCTCAGCAACCACTGCCTTTGAACATTATTAGCGCATTTATACGCTTGCGTTATCACTGTATTAGGATACCCCCCTAGTTTGAAACAGAGCATACATATCAGCGGAATGAGTTTTAAATTGACTATCAGATGTACAGAACACTTAAACTTCATAAACTGTCCTATGGGAATACTATTTTTTAATTGTTTAGGGTGATGGCTAGAAAAATGAAGCAATGCATTTCTGTCTGTAGGCTTTTAAAAATCTGAGTATAAAATTGTCCATGCTCATATTGGATCAATATATCCAAAAATTCAACACTATGCATGCCAATATGGCTTGTGAATTGGATGTTCTCATCACAACTATTTAAGTATTCAAAAAATGCAGAAAGTTGAAGATTGTTCCATGAACACATCAAAAGAATGTCATCAATGTAACATTTCCAGGTCACAATATGACTCATAAAGGTATTCTGATAAACACATTTCTTCTCAAAATGATCCATAAACAAGCTACTGTGGGGGCTAAGTAGCCCCCATGGCTACTCCCTTGGTCTGCAAGAAAAACTTATTTTGAAACTGGAAACATTTTTTTTGTAATCACCAATTCAGCTAAGGCATTAACAAATGTAATTTTGTTATGGGAAAGTTGTAAAAAAAATCAAGAGAATTCCTAATTAAATCTAAAGAAGCATTCTGAGGTACATTAGTGTACAAAGCTGTGACATCCAAAGTTGCCAAAATGATTTCCTAACCTAAGGGTATATCTATTTCAGCCAAATATTAAGTAAATCACAAGAGTCCCTAACATAGGGTTGGATTTTGGGGACCAGTGGCTGTAAATGAAAACCTATATATTGTGATAAATGCTCTAAAATCGAAGCTCAGTCCAATACAATAGGGTGACCAAGGGTTTTTAAACAACTGTTTATGAATTTTCGAAAAGAAGTAAATATCCAGAGCCTGAGATGCAGATCTATACAGGTATTTACATTCCTGATATGAAATAACACCCTCCTTATGAGCTATAATAACTATAGACCATATCTGTTGTTGAATCTCATTTGTGGGGTCAGTCAGTAGTTCTAAATAAAATTCCAAATTACCCAATTGAGTTCATGCTTGTAAACAATAATCTTCAATGACAACACCCCCACCCTTATCTGCCCTAGTTACAATTATAGTATGGTCATACTGTAATTGTTTTAACGCAATTTTCTGTTCCTTTGTTAAATTATTAAGAATGAAACCACAATTTTGTTCCAAACTAGATAAATCCTTCAAAACAAGCTTTTGAAAGGTTTCCAAAATGGGGTCTATTGGACCAAAGGCGATATTGTTGCATAAAAGTATGCTGATCCTCCAGCCTCTGTATTATCTATTGCATGGGAACAAAACTCGATCCTAACCCCCAAACCTGTTCCTGAATAGGAGACAATACTTTGGAAGGCAAATTATAAACCAAAGCTAAATATTTTGTTGTACCGCTTTGGACGGGTGGACAACACACTGGTCAATGTTGGCACACTGGATGATAGCGCTGTTGTTGACAAAAAAGGGGGAGGTTCTAACAACGGTTTTTGCACCCCTTCCGTAGCCTTATTTTGTAATCTAAGTTCACTTCATCCCCTGAGGAATCACTAGATGAATTCAGGAAATTAACCTTCTTGTTTTTTCTTATTTCTTCTGGATTGCCGATTGTGGTCCATCCAGGGGTAAAGGGTATGATACATACCTGTAGCAGTTGTTCTCCGAGGACAGCAGGCTGATTGTTCTCACGACTGGGTGACGTCCGCGGCAGCCCCCACCAACCGGAAATAAGCTTCGCGGGACGGTCGACACGCAGGGCACGCCCACCGCGCATGCGCGGCCGTCTTCCCGCCCGTGCGCGACCGCTCCCGCCAGTTGAATGACTAGCAAAAATATGAAATACACAACTCCAAAGGGGAGGAGGGAGGGAAGGTGAGAACAATCAGCCTGCTGTCCTCGGAGAACAACTGCTACAGGTATGTATCATACCCTTTCTCCGAGGACAAGCAGGCTGCTTGTTCTCACGACTGGGGTATCCCTAGCTCTCAGGCTCACTCAAAACAAGAACCCAGGTCAATTGAACCTCGCAACGGCGAGGAAACAACAGAAATTGACCTACGAAGAACAACTAACTGAGAGTGCAGCCTGACCAGAATAAATTCGGGTCCTGGAGGGTGGAGTTGGATTTACACCCCAAACAGATTCTGCAGCACCGACTGCCCGAACCGACTGTCGCGTCGGGTATCCTGCTGGAGGCAGTAATGTGATGTGAATGTGTGGACAGATGACCACGTCGCAGCCTTGCAAATCTCTTCAATAGTGGCTGACTTCAAGTGGGCCACTGACGCTGCCATGGCTCTAACACTATGAGCCGTGACATGACCCTCAAGAGTCAGCCCAGCCTGGGCGTAAGTGAAGGAAATGCAATCTGCTAGCCAATTGGAGATGGTGCGTTTCCCGACAGCGACCCCTAGCCTGTTAGGGTCGAAAGAAACAAACAATTGGGCGGACTGTCTGTGGGGCTGTGTCCGCTCCAAGTAGAAGGCCAATGCTCTCTTGCAGTCCAATGTGTGCAACTGACGTTCAGCAGGGCGGGTATGCGGCCTGGGGAAGAATGTTGGCAAGACAATTGACTGGTTAAGATGGAACTCCGACACCACCTTCGGCAGGAACTTTGGGTGGGTGCGGAGCACTACTCTGTTGTGATGAAATTTGGTATATGGAGCATGAGCTACTAGGGCTTGAAGCTCACTGACCCTACGAGCTGAAGTAACTGCCACCAAGAAAATGACCTTCCAGGTCAAGTACTTCAGATGGCAGGTATTCAGTGGCTCAAAAGGAGGTTTCATCAGCTGGGTGAGGACGACGTTGAGATCCCATGACACAACAGGAGGCTTGATAGGGGGCTTTGACAAAAGCAAGCCTCTCATGAATCGAACGACTAAAGGCTCTCCAGAGATGGCTTTTCCTTCCACACGATAATGGTAAGCACTAATCGCACTAAGGTGATTCCTTACTGAGTTGGTCTTGAGGCCAGACTCTGATAAGTGCAGAAGGTATTCAAGCAGGTTCTGTGCAGGGCAAGAACGAGGTTCTAGGGCCATGCTCTCACACCACACGACAAACCTCCTCCACTTGAAAAAGTAACTCTTTTTAGTGGAATCCTTCCTAGAGGCAAGCAAGACCCGGGAGACACCCTCAGACAGACCCAACGCAGTGAAGTCTACGCCCTCAACATCCAGGCCGTGAGAGCCAGAGACTGGAGGTTGGGGTGCAGCAACGCTCCGTCGTTCTGCGAAATGAGAGTCGGAAAACACTCCAATCTCCACGGCTCTTCGGAGGACAACTCCAGAAGAAGAGGGAACCAGATCTGGCGGGGCCAAAAGGGCGCGATCAGAATCATGGTGCCGCGGTCTTGCTTGAGCTTCAGTAAGGTCTTCCCCACCAAAGGTATGGGAGGATAAGCATACAGGAGGCCGGTCCCCCAATGGAGGAGAAAGGCATCCGACGCTAGCCTGCCGTGTGCCTGAAGTCTGGAACAGAACAGAGGCAGCTTGTGGTTGGTCTGAGAGGCGAAAAGGTCCACCGAGGGGGTGCCCCACGCTCGGAAGATCTTGCGTACCACTCTGGCATGGAGCGACCACTCGTGCGGTTGCATGACTCTGCTCAGTCTGTCGGCCAGACTGTTGTTTACGCCTGCCAGGTACGTGGCTTGGAGGAGCATGCCGAACCGACACGCCCAACGCCACATCCCGACGGCCTCCTGGCACAGGGGGCGAGATCCGGTGCCCCCCTGCTTGTTGACGTAATACATTGCAACCTGATTGTCTGTCCGAATTTGGATAATTTGACAGGACAGCCGATCTCTGAAAGCCTTCAGTGCGTTCCAGATCGCTCGGAGCTCCAGGAGGTTGATCTGCAGATCCTTTTCCTGGAGGGACCACAGACCCTGAGTGTGGAGCCCATCGACATGGGCTCCCCACCCCAGGCGAGATGCATCCGTCGTCAGCACTTTCGTGGGCTGCGGAATTTGGAATGGACGTCCCAGGGTCAAATTGGTCCGGATGGTCCACCAGAGCAGTGAAGTGCGGCAACTGGTGGAGAGGCGGATGACATCTTCTAGATTCCCGGTGACTTGAAACCACTGGGAAGCTAGGGTCCATTGAGCAGATCTCATGTGAAGACGAGCCATGGGAGTCACATGAACTGTGGAGGCCATATGACCCAGAAGTCTCAACATCTGCCGAGCTGTGACCTGCTGAGACGCTCTGGTCTGCGAAGCCAGGGCCAAGAGATTGGTAGCCCTCGCTTCGGGAAGGTAGGCCTGAGCCGTCTGGGTATTCAGCAGCGCTCCTATGAATTCCAGAGACTGAGTAGGCTGGAGATGGGACTTTGGGTAATTTATCACAAACCCCAGCAGCTCCAGAAGTTGAATAGTGCACTGCATGGACCGGAGGGCTCCTGCCTCCGAGGTGCTCTTGACCAGCCAATCGTCGAGATATGGGAACACGTGCACTCCCAGCTTGCGTAGATACGCCGCCACCACCACGAGGCACTTTGTAAACACTCGTGGGGCAGAGGCGAGCCCAAAGGGCAGCACACAATACTGAAAGTGCCGTGCGCCCAGGCGGAATCTGAGATACTGTCTGTGAGCTGGCAGTATCGGGATGTGAGTGTATGCGTCCTTTAAATCCAGGGAACATAGCCAATCGTTTTTCTGAATCATTGGCAGAAGGGTGCCCAAGGAAAGCATCCTGAACTTTTCTTTGACCAGGAATTTGTTCAGGCCTCTCAGGTCTAGGATGGGACGCATCCCCCCTGTTTTCTTTTCCACAAGGAAGTACCTAGAATAGAATCCCTGCCCTTCCTGCCCGGGTGGTACGGGCTCGACCGCATTGGCGCTGAGAAGGGCGGAGAGTTCCTCTGCAAGTACCTGCTTGTGAAGGGAGCTGAAAGACTGAGCTCCCGAAGGACAATTTGGAGGCAGGGAGGCCAAATTCAGGGCGTATCCGCACCGCACTATTTGGAGAACCCACTGGTCGGAGGTTATGAGAGGCCACCTTTGGTGAAAAAATTTTAACCTCCCTCCGACCGGCAGATCGTCCGGTACGGACACTTGTAGGGCGGCTATGTTCCCGTGGATCCAGTCAAAAGCCCGTCCCCGGCTTTTGCTGTGGAGGCGCAGGGGGCTGCTTAGGCGCACGCTGTTGACGAGAACGAGCGCGCTGGGGCTGTCCCTGTGCCTGGCGAGGCCTTCGGGCCGGCTGGTTGTACCTACGCTTTGCAAAAGAATAGGGTGCAGCCTGCCGTGCCCGGGAAAAACGCCCACCCGTGGGGGCGGGTGCTGAAGGCGCCCGGTGGGAGAGCTTGTCGAGAGCGGTTTCCCGCTGATGCAGTTGGTCCACCATCTGCTCGACCTTCTCACCGAAAATGTTATCCCCCCGGCAAGGGACGTCAGCCAGTCTCTGCTGGGTGCGGTTGTCCAGGTCAGAGGCACGCAGCCATGAGAGCCTGCGCATCACTATACCTTGGGCCGCAGCACGAGATGCCACGTCACAGGTGTCAAAAATCCCCCTGGACAGGAACTTTCTGCACGCCTTCAGCTGCCTGACCACCTCCTGATAAGGCCTGGACTGCTCCGGCGGGAGCTTATCGACCAGGTCCGCCAGCTGTTGCACATTGGTCCGCATGTGGATGCTCATATAGAGCAGGTAAGATTGGATGCGGGTCACGAGCATGGAGGATTGGTAGGCCTTCCTCCCAAATGAGTCCAGAGTGCGAGACTCCCGCCCCGGGGGCGCCGAGGCGGTATCCCTCGAACTCCGTGCCCTCTTGAGAGCAGAATCCACGACCGCTGAGTCATGGGGCAACTGGGGCCGCATGAGCTCTGGGTCAGAGTGGATCCTGTACTGGGACTCTGCTTTCTTGGGAATGGTGGGATTAGTTAGTGGTCGCACCCAGTTCCGGAGCAGCGTCTCCTTCAGGACATTGTGCAGCGGTACCGTGGAGGACTCTCTAGGTGGTGATGGATAGTCGAGGACCTCGAGCATCTCGGCCCTCGGCTCTTCCACAGAGACCACGGGAAAGGGAATGCTTATAGACATATCCCGCACAAAGGAGGCAAAGGAGAGACTCTCAGGAGGTGAGAGCTTCCTCTCCGGTGACGGCGTGGGGTCCGAGGGAAGGCCCGTAGACTCCTCTGAGGAGAAATATCTCGGGTCCTCCTCTTCCCCCCACGAGTCCTCATCCTCGGTATCGGACATTAGCTCATGTAGCTGCGTCCGGTACCGGGCCCGGCTCGACGTCGAGGCACCGAGGTCTCGGTGTCGTCGAGCGGTGGACTCCCGCGCCGGCGGGGACGGAGCTCCCTCCATCGACGTCGACGGGGACTCCACCTGCGTGGCTGTCGAGACCGGCACCGCAAGCGGCGGCGGTGTCGACTGCCCCGGCGCCGGGCTAGAGCTCGCCGGCGCCACAGTCATCGGCGCCGAGGGCGCAAGCACCCCCGGCGCCGGCACAGCCTGGCGCATCAGCCCTTCCAGGATCCCCGGAAGGATGGCTCTGAGGCACTCGTCCAGGCCCGCTGCCGGGAAAGGCGGTGGGGCCGGTAAGGGTGTCGGTGCCGGAAGCTGCTGGGGGCCAGGAGACGGCACCGAGGTGCCGGAACCCCGACGCGTCGGTACCTCCACCACCGACGGAGATCTCTCCTCTCTGCGATGACGCTTCGGCGTCGACTCCTCTTCAGGGTGCACCGAGGGCTCCCGGTGACGGCGCTTCTTGTCTTTTTTCCGGTGCACGTCACCGGTGCCGGAGGGCATGGAGGAGGAGGAGGTCGATCCCCCTCGGTCTCGGGGTACCGGGTCCGACAGGGTTCGGTCCCGTGGCTCACGAGTTGAGGGAGTGACCGGGGCCGACTGCCCACGCGGTCTCTCTACCCCACTCTCGCCGGCGGACCGGCGGGCCGACGGGACCTGTTCTCCTGGGGTCGCTGCCATCGGTGCCGATGTCTCGGGCATCGATACCGGTACCGAAGAACCGGTCTTCGATACCGATGCCGTCGAGGTCGACGTCGAGGGGCCGGCGCAAGTTCCAAAAAGACGGTCCCGCAGAACTTGCCTCGCAACCTGAGTCCGTTTCCGGAGACCGAGACACAAAACACACGACTTGAGATTGTGCTCCGGCCCGAGGCACTGGAGGCACCAAGCGTGGGTGTCGGTCTGCGAGATCGGCCGGCCGCAGCGACCACACTTTTTAAATCCACTCGGGACCTTCGAGGACATCGACGGAAAAATCGCGTCGGCGAAGTCAAAGTCGGCAATGGTGGCTAAAATCACACCACGAAAACTGAAACCGACCGAGCGGCCACTAGGCCGCAACGAGGCGTCCCCGCTAGAAAGCGAGGGAAAAGAAGGAGCGCGTGCTCCACACGCGCAAAATTCTTTTTTTTTTTTTTTTTTTTTTTAATAAAAGAGAAAGAAGAAGAAGCAGAGGCCGAACAGGCCAAAAGCGACGATCCGCGTAAACGCGGTCGAAAAAATCCGGCGGCTGAAACGAGAGAGAGGGGAAAACACAACTCTCTCAGTCGCGGAAAAAAAGTAACTGGCGGGAGCGGTCGCGCACGGGCGGGAAGACGGCCGCGCATGCGCGGTGGGCGTGCCCTGCGTGTCGACCGTCCCGCGAAGCTTATTTCCGGTTGGTGGGGGCTGCCGCGGACGTCACCCAGTCGTGAGAACAAGCAGCCTGCTTGTCCTCGGAGAAACATATCTCCTGATATAATCTAATTCATCCCTTTTATATTTAGTTATTTTTTCCTAATCTTATTTTTTTATTTCTCTATCAGTTGTACATAATCTTTATATTGCTGATCAAACTAGATCTGATGAATCTGCTGTTTAATAATCTCAAGTTTTTGAGGATATTCTCCTTCATGCCTCTCTACCTCCTTATTTATCTATTGTTAACATCAAATCCAGTGAGCATGTAGAAATAAGCTTGTTCCACTTGGTCACATAATCTAAATCATCAAGGAACCAAGGTTCCTTATAATACAATATCAGCCCTCTTGGTATCCTTTGTCTATTACAATATTCAACTACGGCAGCTGCATGAAATTCCGTTCTAATCACATACTTGAATAACTTTAACCACTCACTCCAATCTATAATTGGATCCTGAAAAGATGACTCAAATAGGTGATTTCCTGTAAGTATTAATTTTTTCCACAGTGAACCCAGTTTTAGAGTCCCAGATAGGTGCCGTCATTATGCTCAATTATCCTGTAATATTACAAAGCAGCACTATGAGCTAAATACTCAACAAATGCCATCAATCAACCTTCTCAACATAGGATGACTAAACCATTCCAAGTATCTTTACAAACTTTATTAGAAATTATATAACATATAAAATCTATCGCACTTAACACATAACAAATATAAAAACACACAAAGTACTTATGATCATATCCACTCCAGATTCTCTCTAGTAATCTGATTAATTCTGATGATCGGTGAATATCTAATATCAATATACCCTTTTCCAGATAATTATCTTCTCAATTGAAACAAATATATTCAAAAGCTGAACATGCAAAAGTGCATACTTGAGAAAAGTTCAAAATGTAAGACATTGTTGTTCTTATTGATGTTAAAGCTGGACCAAAATGTCACGATAGGTCATCAATGCTCTCCTTCTTCCGACTTGTGGAGGGGGCAGTGTCCAGATCAGAATATCTTTTCATAAACAAAAATTGATTTTTGAATGGAACACTGTCACCCCCAATGGACTTAAGCAAAGAGGTTGATTGGAATTTATTATTAGCCTATCTTAGATGAGGTATGCTGTGGCACTAATATTCTCAGTGTTATATATTGCTCTTGTAATTGAGCATGTCTAGGCGTTTAAGCACAATGGCCACCATTTTTTGAAACTCAGTGAGAGTCACCAGCATTCTTTTGTATTATATTGTATAGTGGTTGGAGTTTATACATTGTGATGTTGATGTTTTGTTAATTTTAGCAAAGTCTCCTGATGAAGCATATAGCAAAACGGGTCCTGTAGAGATCGAGTTAATACTACATACACACTACTTAGACTATGCATTTTAAAGATCCTCAGCATTGATTTACGGATGAAAAGTTGGAAGCAAGGAGACCACTGATGACCTATTGTGACATTTTGGTTCAGTTTTAACATCAATAAGGACAACAACGTCTTACATTTTGAACTTTTCTTGAATATGGACTTTGCATGTTCAGCTTTTGAATATATTTGTTTCAATTGAGAAGATAATTATCAGGAAAAAGGAATATTGATATTAGATCTCGTTGATCATCAGAATTAATCAGATTACCACAGACAATTTACAGTGGATACGATCCTGATAAGTACTTTGTGTGCTTTTATATTTGTTATGGTTAAGTGTGATAGATTTTATATGCTATGTAATTTCTAATAAAGTTTGTAAAGATATATGGAATGGTTTAGTCATCTTATATTGAGAAGATTGTTTATTTAATTGATGACATTTGATGAGTATTTAGCTCATAGTGCTGTTATATATATTCATTAGGGATATCTTGAAAACCCGACTGGCTGGTGGTCCCCCAGGACAGGCTTGAGAACCACTGTTCTACACCATGAAACATGTGAATTGTCAAATCTTGCCATTTAAGGGCATTTGCTAGTCATTTTATTTAGCTTTCTTAAATAAAGGTTTTATTCTCACTAAGTGAGAAAATGGGTTTAGAAAACACACAAATGGCAAATTCTTGAGTTGTAAAAATCACTCTGCTAGGTAAACTGTTTATTACATGTAAAAATGTGATATGTAGTCCTAGAGTAACCATTTCAGGCTATTGTGATTGACTGTTTCAGCATCTCTGTGATGTAATAAACCACTGACAGTCATATTTGACAGGTCAATGATAAACCGCTACATTAGTTCATGCCAGATGTACTGTAGGATAATAGATGTTGGCAGAAAATGACCAATTGGCTTATCTAGTCTGACTATATTCCTGTTCATATAGCAAGGATATAGCCCATCTGCCAGCTATAGAAGCTTCACTGTCTTTTTAATTCAATACCCTACTCCCATCCACTCCCCACCCAACCTCCATGTCCTATCACCAGTCTTTGTAATACTATAAACTACTACCAAAACTTGTAGGACAGTTGATCAACCATAGATTTACTGCACAATAACTGGCCACCACCTGGTTGTTGTTTAAACGAACTGCAGCCTACTGCTACCAATCTGGCTGCCCCGTAGCTTGAAAATTGCTAGTCATGCAGCGCTTAAATACCCAAAAACAATTTATGCACTGCTTTGCATAACTTTATTTAATTGTTACCCATGTAAAAGGTTTTATGATGGTTACAGAGTTTATGCATATATATGAATTAAAATTGGTTTTCCAACACTGAATCCTTTGGTTTAGGTTATGGATAGATTATTGGTTTTTTAATCAAAAGACTACCTTGTAGCTACAATCATTAGTCTGAAATTCAGATGTTCCCCCTCTTAAGAATTTACTTCTCTCAGCATATTCATTCTGGAGTACAAGAGGGAAGGCAGATTCATCTGTAGTTCATAGTTGAAGATTTCCTTGATCTAAGTATGTTACACATTATGCCAAGTCTGATTCTCAACTCATATTAAGACGGACTGAATGGAAACTGCTCATCACAGTCCTCGACAGTAGTTTAAAGCTAAAAAATGTTTTTAAAAAAATTAAAAAGAAGACTACAGCACTCTTAAGGACATGAAAAGTTATTTTAAAATGCCCAAGTTTTAAGAGACTAAGTCTTAAACAATGAACCTTCTACAAAAAGCGTCCATGTTCACAGCCAAGGTCGGGGATGCCTAACCACAAAAGGCAAAGTTTCTTTTTGTTTGTTTAATATGGTTAATGATGGTGCTAGTGAGTTTTGTAAGCTGTTCTTTACTCCATTCAGGCGATACAAGCCAGGATATGAATTAGATGGATTTCGTGCTTTGCTTCCTGTTGAATTGTAGAATGGCAACAGTACTGGAGGAAGAACTATTTCTACAGGTTTCAATGCAATCATTTTGTCTTCTGACTTTGGTTTCATATTAGTCTGCTTGTCAAACACCTTTGACATGGATGAAAGACTGTTTGTATTCTTTGCTGTCCCAAGCACAACTGTACTTGTGATCTGCTTGAGTACTCTTTTATTCTGAATGTTACTATTTATTTGACCCATATTTTTCTGTAATAGAGTACTAGGCGGTTTTGATAATGGAATTTTTGTGTTTGAATTACTAGACTCTCTGTTTAGGAACTCTGCAATTTTGGCCTGAGAAACAGAGGCACTAGAAACATTTTTTTGTAATGATGTTTTGGATTTCTTTTTCTTTTCCTCTCTTTTGGGGGGTTTTGCCATCTCAACACCTTCCAGTAGTCCTTTAGCAGCAGCCCGAGCCAACACATCTTTAACAGACACAGTCTCAGATGGATCTCGCTGAAAATTAAAGAAAAAAATGTTACTGGTATTTTACATTAAACAATAGCACTTCTACACCCTGACTACAGCAGGCACAGAATGCTTTCTGAAATGCTAGCATGCACCCTCTCCTTAACTTTCAGCCACAAGGCCTCAAACGTCCTACCATGCAGTACCAGGTTCATTCTCAACCATTATGGACCAGGAAAGGAAGAAAACTTGCTATAAGGAAAGTTAACTTGTTCTTCCTTTCTCACTTGAAGTGGGTCTGCTCTGCCTCCGACTTGGCAGCAACACAAGTCATAGTGATCATGTGCTCCTTTCCCCATGCTGCTCCTTCTCTCCAATCTGTGCGCTTATGTGGAATGAGCTGCTGGCCTCTTGCAATGTTTGTAAGACAAGAGTATGTTCAAAGAAAGGAAAGGGTTAAAACTACAAGAGAGGGACAAGAGAATCACATTAAAAAAAAAGGAAACCAGAAGAGGGAAGGAAGGAACCTGGGTGAGAAGGGAAGAACAACATGGAGAAGGCAGAACGGGGAGCATGAAAGCAAAAGTGGAGAAAAGTGGAACCCTAAGGTACAAATTGCAAAAAAGGCAATGGAAAAAGGCATAGGCCAAATCCTGATGAAACTGTGAAGGGAGAACCGAGGGGACAGATACAACTAGAGGGTCTTTCTGGAAGTTAGAGAGAGATTAGAGAGAGAACTGGGGGGGGGGGGGGGGCTGAAGGCCTCAGACAGAATGCTAGAGGATAGGGAGGGAGAGAACAAGGAGTGCAGAGGAAAAAAGCACTACGAGGCACAGAGAAAAAACTGGAAGGTGTCCACCTTCCAGAAGAAGCAAAGAAAACTGGGGAGTAAACCTACCAAGGAAGGGGGAAGTAAGTTTTCTAGCTAGGCTGAGGTAGATTGAGGTTAGAGAGAGTAGAAACTGGAGAGTGACATTGCTGGGAAAGGCTAAATCTTATAAGGTAAAAGACCGGAGGGGGTGGGAGATTTCAGGCCTGTTGGAGGCATCAAGCCTTAAGATGGGAGGATTCCATACAAATAAAGTAACTATGGTGAACAGAACTTTTTATTTTTTTTTTATAAAATTCCCCCAGCTGCTGAACTGCCTCTCTCTCATAGAAATACATTGGACCATGTTTACAAATGTTTAGCTTATGCTAATGAGCATTTAAAATGCATTAAGTGCTGCATGGTCCATAGAATAAAGTGAGCTGCATGGCACTTAAATCTACACTGTTTGTTAGTGCACACTTAGTCTTTAGTAAACATGGCTCTTTATGTCTCTGGAACCTTTGACGAGAACAGGGAGACTGTGGTTTCACTAAACTATTTAAAAATACAAACAGAATTTCACAGGAAAGTAGGTAAAAAGCTCTCTGTTTGGAGGGAGGGAGTGAGGTCAGCCCTCAAATGGACACTTGAAAATGAGGTCCTGGGCCCCACTTGAAACCCGCGATGTTGAAGAGCGCTACCGCAATTTCACCAGCAGTATACTGAAGATGGGTTGAAGACTAAAGCATACTGTAAAGAGACTGATAGGAACACTTTCCTCCACTATAAAAGTCATCATCCTATCCCTCTGAAAAATAGTATACCTGTTGGCCAATTTTTGCGTATCCGTAAATTGTGCTCAGAAAAAGAAGATTTTGTGATGCAAGCACAAGAGATGAAGTATAGATTTAAACAAAGGGGATACCCATATAAGGTGATAGAAAAAGCATTTAAAAGGGCATATAATGGTTGTTTCAATCTAAACCCAAGATAGAGAAAAATAAAATGACATGTGTTTACCTTAAGTTTCAGCTTCACGGGCGATACAACAAATTGTATGTAAACATTGGCCAATTCTAAATATGGTAGTTACTAGGTATATGTAGCAATGAATATGCATGAGATCTATTTGCATGCAAATAGATCTTATGCATATTCATTGGGGAAATCCAGAAAACCCGTCTAGATTGCAGCCCTTGAAGACCAAGGTTGCCCACCCATGTGCTAGCAGAATCCTCTTACCTGATACAAAATAGGGTACTACAAAAAAAAACATACAGACATAACCTGAAATGGAGACCTCCTCCCCCAAGAAAGCTATAATCTTTAAGCAGGGAAGCATTGGTAAAAAAAAGAAATAGAAATGAATTTTCCTCTGTACTTTCTAAATAAAAATAGAAAAAAATTACATTTTAACATCTCAGGAGTAAATAAAAATAATGTTTTTCTTTTCTTCCTCTGTTGTCTGGGAACTTTATTTTTCGAATTAAGCTGGTCACTGTCTCTTTTCCACTTTCCATAAGTCAGTCTTCTCTCAAATTCTTTTCCAGGTTGACCTTTCCATTTTTTCTCTCGTCTTCTACCTTTCCTTCAGTCTGGAACTGATCTTTCATTTTGTTTTATTCCTACTACTACTTATCATTTCTATAGCCCTACTTTTCTCTTCTCCTGTTTTTATATCCACCCATTTGATTTTACTCTTATTCTCTCTCTCACCTTCTAGTCCTTAGTCTCCTTTTCACAGATTGGCTATTCCCATCTCCCTCATTCCCTCTCCAGCACTCCCTTTGCCCCTCTGTATCTCTCCTGCCTCAGTCTCCTATTCCCCTCCCTCTGTTTCACCCACTTCCTTACTTCCCCAGTCCCATCCTTTTAGTCCTCTTCTACCCTCCATTGCATCCTCTCACCAGCCCCAGCTCTATCCCCGTCTCTCCTTCCTTACCTTGTTTCCAGGCCATACTTCCATCTCTTAAAGCTATACCCCATGTACTATTGCTTCTCTTTCACCATCTCTTTAACCCCACTTCCACCCTCACTCAGCCCCTTCAGAGACCCATTCCCTTCCTTGCATACTGTTAACTATAAAATGATTTGACTATCAATGTTTTTAGTAGGTTGCCAAATGGCCACCAAGTTTCAGAGTTGCTGCCTTTTAGTTTTATTTCCTCTCTCTCTCTCCATCTGCCATGCAGGACTCCCCTCTCCCCACCCCCCCCCCCATCTTCCATGCAGGACCTCCCCTCTCTCTCTCTCTACCCCCCATCTGCCATGAAGGACTCCCCTTCTCTCTCTCTCCAGCCCCCATCTGCCATGCAGGACCCCTCCCCCCCTTATAGCCATTCAGGATCTCTTCTGTCTCTCTCAAGTAAACATCCAACATCACACCACTGTCTTTCACCTCGTCCCCCTCACCAACCAAAATCATTTCCCTCTCTTGCCCATCACATTGCTCTTCTGTCTCTCATCTCCCAGCATCCAGCTTTACCCTGTCTTTCTCTCCTCCTCCCTTCTATCCAGCTTTGCCTATCTTTCTCCCAATACTCCTGTCTCTTTTTTTTCCCCATTCAGCATGCAACATTGTTCCATCTCTCTTCCCCTCATCCCACCATTAGCCCCATCCCCATGCAAGGCTCTATTTGCATGGAGAACTCCCCTCCCTCCCCAGTCATCCAACATCACCTCACTGTCTCTTTCACCCCCTCCAACATCACTTCTCTCTCTTCCCTATCATATCGCACTTCTGTCTCTCATCCCTCAGCATCCAGTTTTACCCCCAGTCCTCCCTCTCCCCTAATGCTCATGTCTTTTTTTTTCCTTGTTCACTACGCATCATCCCATCTCTCTTTCCCTCACCCACCCTTGGCCCCATCTCTCTCTCTCGCTTTCTGCCCCCACCTGGTCACTCACTGACACCTCCTCCTCGAGTTCATGGAGACATGTAACTGTTTTTTTTTTGTTTGGAAAGAGTGCCCATTGTTAAACATGTACAAGCACACCACTGCCTATGCGCCATAGGTTAAGCCTCCCGAGCCCCTGAAGGAACTGCAAGCTTAGCATCCCTTCCCTGCCCCTCACTCACTGGTTCGCATCGCTGCCTCCCCAACTTGGCTGTGAACAAAATAAAGCCGTGCTTGGGGTCATAGCTCTATGTGCACCGCTGCTGGTTTCCCTCCTCTGCCCTCCCCGAAACAGGAAATCTCATCTTGGGAGGGCAGAGGAGGGAACCAGAAGTGGAGCACATAGAGCTTTGACCCCATGTGCAGCTTTATTTTGTTCATAGCTAAATCATGGAGGCAGCAGTGTGAACCAGTGAGTGAGGGGAAGCTAAGCTTGTGGCTCCTTCACGGGCTTGGGAGGCTTAACCTATGGCACACAGGCAGTGGTGTGCTGCTGTAAATGTTTAACGGCTCTCTTTTCAAAAAGAAAAAAAAGCCTGTATATAAGTACAGAACTGTATTATTAATTTTATTGGTACAAAAGATATTTGTAGGCAGCAACCAATTTACAAATAATATTAAAACATATTCTTTACTGTTAATTCTCTATGGTAAATTGATTTTTGCAGAATGCTTTGGTTGATTTTTGCTGCACTTTTGTATCTGTAGCCAACCTATATTTGCTATTCATCCAAGATTTAACAAATGGAGTTGCATCCCAATCTGTTTTTTCCCCAATAAATTTATTGACATTAAATCTGACATATGATTTACTGTCAGACTATTTCTCATCCTATACAATGTTAGATTGTAAGCTGCCCTGATGGTTCTCCACAGGGCTTTTTTTGAGGGGGTACTTGGGGGTACTGAGTACCGGCACCTTTTCCAGTGTCTGCTGAAAATGACCCATGGACCACAAGTTTTAATGAAAGAGCTCAGGCTCAAGACACCAATTCTGCCTTGTCATGGATTCTGTGACTGGTTGCAAGGGGCCTGGCTATTGTGGAGTGAGTCCCTCAGTGATTACCCCACCTCTGAAGGGTGGCCTGGCATTTGAGTACCGGCACCTTTTTTGCTAGGAAAATTGTACTGGTTCTCCAAAAGGTGGGATAGGAAGTTTTGAATAAACTTGGAAACTATATACCAATATACACACTTCTGGGAAACTGGAACAAGTCGGACTGTTACAGATTCCTACACAGACACTACATGCCAGCAGAATCCTTCACCTCAGTCGCACATGTAGAACATGGACAGGACCTCACTTGATACAGAATAGGGGGCCCAAAAAACATGCAGTCCAAAACTGGAGACCTCCAAGAAATCCAGATTCAATAAGCAGGGAAAATACTGGTAAAAGTAATGGAAAAGCATTTTCTTCCATACTCTGCTAAATTAAAAAAAGAAAAACAGAAAAGATGTGTTTCCAAAAAAACAAAACATCCATGAGCAGCATGTCCCCCTTTCCTTTCCCTGCTGTTCATGAGCAGATTGCCCCCTCTCCTCTCCATCCCCTTCTATCCAAGTGATGCATTTCTCCCTTTTCCCTTCCCCTCCCTCTCTCCCGTCCCTCCATGTACAGCATGTCCCCTTTTCCTCTTCCTTCCCTTCCATTCACTTGCAGCTTGTTCCCTTTGCTCCCTCCCACCCATGTACAGCTTGTCCCCTTCTGTCCCTCCCATCCATGTGCAGCTTGGATAGAAAACAGAGTAGGGTTAAATGAAATGGGCAATTCTCTCAATGGAGGAAGGTAAATAGAGGAGTATCATAGTTATCTGCTCTGCAACCAACGCTTATTTATAAATGATTTGGAAAGTGAAAGAATGAGTAAAGTGATTAAATTTGCAGTTGACACAAAATTATTCAAAACTGTTAAACTGCATGTAGATTGTGAGAAATTACTGAAGGTCCTTGGGAGACTGGGCTTCCAAATAGCAGATAAAATGTAATATGGACAAGTATAAAGTGATCCACATAGGGAAGAAAAACCCAAATTATAGATATACAATGCTAGGTTTCAAATTTGGAGTCACCACGCAGGAAACGGATTTTGGTATCATTGTGGATAATATATTGAAATCTTCTGCCCAATGTGCATTGCAGCCAAAAAAGCAAACATGTTAGGAATAAAGAACAATGTCTCTGTATTGTGGTATGATGCCACCACACCTTGAGTAATGTGTGCCATTCAGGTCATCACATCTCAAAAACGATACAGGAGAATTAGAAAATATACAGAGAAGGGTGACCAAAATGATTAAAGGAATGGAATGACTCTTAGATGAACATCTAAAGAGATTGGGGCTCTTCATTTTGGAGAAGAGACAGCTATGAGAAGTCTATAAATCCTGAATTAAATAGAATGGGTAAACATGAATCTATTGTTTACTCTTTCAAAAAGTACAAATCCTAGGATACATGCCATGAAGTTACTAAGTAATACATTTAAAACAAATTGGAGAAAATATTTTTTTCACTATTCGTATCTGGAACTCATTGCTGAAGAAAATGGTAAAAGCAGTTAGCGTAGCTGGGTTTTAAAAAGGTTTGGGCAAATTTCAGGAAGAAAAATCCATAAACTATTATTGAACTAGACTACTGCTTGTCCATGGTGTAAATAGAATAGGATCCTGCTACTTTTGGGATCCTGTCAAGTTTGTGTAACCTGGATTGGCCACTGTTGGAAACAAGATACTATGCTAGACAGACCTTCGGTTTGACCCAGTAAAACAATTCTTATATGTACTGTCCCACTATGGATTGCAATCCCAAGGGAAAGTTAATTGGTTATGTGAGAACCTCTGTCCTCTCAAATGGTATATTAAAGCAAGAAGCCGGCAAAAGAATTGGTTGGACCGCTAGATGACCGAGGGTTAAAAGGGACACTCAGGGAAGACAAAGCCATCGCGGAGAGATTAAATCAATTCTTTGCTTCGGTCTTCACAGAGGAAGATTTGGGACAGATACCTGTGCTAGAAATGGTATTCTTGATTCTCTCACTATCCCTCTATCCCATTGGTGCAGGAGTACTAGGACTCGGGTCAGAAATTACAGACAGCAGCTCAGCAATGAACTGAAAGAGGAAGAGTCTGAGTCTCTCCTTTGTCGGCGTGGTGGCGCTTGGCAGTCAGCACATGCACGGAGAGGGAGGACAGCCGAGTCGGAAAGAGCAGCCAGGCAGCTTGAGACTGACTGACTGAGAGTCTGACTGAGACTTTGTTCTTCCCTAACTCGGAAGACCCAGCCAGCCTGCCTCTTCCTCCTCCTTCCCCGATCTAGCTTGTATCACCAACAATTTGAAGACAGCCCAGGCCAGCAGCTCTGAACTGAACCCAGGGCAGTGAGGGAAGGGAAATTTCAGTCTTAAATTCAAGTTCATTGAGGACGGCTGGAGCTAGTGTGAGTGAGCCAGCCAAGACAACACAACTAGTCCTGACTCTAGGTCAGTTTTATTCATCAATCACTATTGATCATTCACACAGGGCCTTTCTGAAGACCAGTAAGCTACTTTATTCTGCTTGTGCTTAATTTCAAAATGTGTCGGCAACTCTGCATCCAAGAGAGAACTTTTTAGTATAAAAAGATTGAACGTGTGTGTGTGTGTGCACACATGTTTTTTTTCTCTTTCACAACTGGGAACATGTGGGCCATGTGGCAGCTGCAATGCACCAAAATGGGATTTGTTTGTGGTTGTGCTGGACTGGTCAGTCAGGGAGTCAGATTATGATAACTGTTACTCACTCCTGTGTCACTCTCTATGTTACTGATCTGGATTGGAATAAGACAAGAAAGAGTTTGTGTCCTTTTTGATTGGATGTGCTGTAGCAAACTGTTTGCGGCTTCTGTAGATGGGGACAGAGATTGCAGGGACGGGGCCAAACTTTATTCCTGCGTCATTCTTTACTCTTGATCACCCAGCCTAAGCTCTCTAAAAGCTGGATCACTTTGGACATAGCCTTCCTGGCCCCGTCCTCTGGCACCAATTAGCCAGTCATTTAGATTTTAGGTGGACTGATCCCCTCTCTGTGATGAAATACCACCACCAGGACCTTCAATAAGGTCCTGGGCACTGTGGCCAGACCAAAAGACACTGCCCTGAACTGAACATGCTCACCTTGATCACAAAAGCGTAGAAATGTTCGGCAGCCAAGCTGAATTGTGACATGTACATAAGGAACTCCCTCTGCCACAGAATTGTGATCACCGACTGAAAACTTTCCCAAGCAGAACTTTGGAACGGCAGACTCCTTTGAGGTCTAGAATCAGTAAGTCCCCCTTTCTTTGGGACCACAAAGTAGACAGAATAACAGCCTCAGCCCTGTTCCACTGAGGGAACTGGCGCTATAGCTCCCAGCTATTGAAGACTGACCAATGCTCAGCCACAGACTTTTGCTTGGCATCTGACCCACGAGGAGAAACCAAACAGACATTTTAGAGGTTCTGCAAACTCCAAGGCATGCCCAACAGTCTGATGTGACATGAGCCAATTCTGAGGAAAACTGTTTGAGCCATCCTCACATCTCTCCCAGCCCCTTGGAATGGGCCCCACTGGCCTTCATTGGGAACTTTTACTGCTAATCAAGAAACCTTCCCCATCTCGGGGTTGTCCGAGCTCCCCAAAAGGGCTGTGTCTTCTTAAAATGTTCCTGGCCATAGCCAGAATAGCTTGCTGCCTGTCTGCTTGATCGGGCTGTGACATACTGTGTGATCTCCCTGCCAACTTCTGAGGCCTTGACTCACCCAAGTTCTTAACTATCTTCTCCAGGTCCTGTGCAAACAGGAGGTTGCCCATGAATTGAAGTTTACTGAGCCTCAATTTTGAAGCCGCATCCACTGCCCAATTCTGGAGCCTAAGGACTCAATGGGCCACCACCATAGAGCCCATTGATCTTACCCCAATACACACTAGGTCATACAGGACATCTGCCACAAAGGCAGCTCCCAAGTCCAGCAAGACTGCCTTCAATAACTGAGGCGACTGTTGAAACCACTGAAAAAGCACCCTGACCATGTAACCACCACTAATCGCAGCTTGAGTGCCCATGGCCGAGGCAGTGCATCCCTGCTTCAACCACGGTCCTGTTTCTTCAGGGGCACTCCGCCCTCTATGGGGATCATTGGCTTTTTTCACAACTGCCATTACTAGCATGTCTATCCTCAGAAGCTTGAAGAACTGATCGAAATCCTCCTGGGGCAAGGAATAAAGCCTTCCTATGACCTTAGTGCCCCTAACCACCATCCTATGAAGGGCCTTAGGAAGGGAAAATGTCCTTGCCAGTCTCCTCAGATCCTCCAAAATAGGATCTCTCTCTGAGGCTTATTCTATCAGAGCTTGTTATCTTAAATGAGAAAGCCACCTGTGAAAAAAGGGACAAGAGCTCCTCCTGCCTAAACAGGAATACCACTAGAGACTTGCCAAGTTCAGAGGGGATAAGCTCCCCCACCCTCTGGAGACAGGCTACCCAAGGGAGAGAAACCTCCTTCAGAATCACCTGTCAGTCACTTGTCCCCGTGAGCTGAGTCCAGGACTAGGACTTTGGCTCTGCTCCTGTGTATCTGTCTCCTTTCTAGGCGTCTTCTGCCCTCTGGGTTCTGTTCAGAATTCTCTATCAGCCCCCCCTCTCCCCCCAGTTGCCCTGACACAAGCAGGGAAGCCAGAGCCTGCTCCACATAGCTTACTATCGCCTGAAACAGACACTATCTTGGGACTGAAGAACTTGAAGGGACCTAGTCGGATGCCTCCTCCATAGCCAACTGCAATGACTCTGAATGTCTTCAGCTTTGGGAACACTCTTCCCTCCCCCTGCCAGGTCCTACTGCATGGGAGACATATGGCCCTATGCTACATGGCTATGCTTCCCATCGGGGGAAACTTGCCTCATTTGTGGCTGTCAGCTCCTTGATTTCCCCTGGTATTAGCCACCTGCACAGACTGCTGCTTCCAAAGCCGCTAATTGCCCTACTACCGCTTCATCACAGATGGGCTAGAAAGAGCCAGTGGTTCAGCTGACTCTCCGTGCTCACAGGTGCCACAGTACCTGCTGCAGTTTGATATGCTGGGGCTGAGCAAATGCAACAGGTCACTAGCATACTCCCCTTCTCCTAATCAGGCAGGGCCACACTGTATGCCAACTCACATCAGCCTGCCTTTACCTGCCCTGTCCTGTCTGGTCCAGAGCTCCCACTGACAAATCCTCCTGCCTTAGTACCATGCAGCTTGTTTTTTTTTTTTTTAATGCCATAGCCAGGGGAAGGACAGACAGGGGAGAAGGATCAGAGGGGAGCAACTACATACAGATACCTGACAGACACCTGAGAGAGATCCTGAAGTCAGCCACCTTACTGCCCCCACCCCCACCCCCAAGCCCATTAAGGAAGCAGTGTAGCCCAGACCTGTTCAGGGGCTACGACTTCCAATGCTCAGTCATGGAAAGGTCTGTGGACTGACCTCGAGAACCACACCTAAGCTGCTGGCCTGCCCACAGACCTGGAACATAACCCAGCCTCAAGGCTCAGACCTCACAAACTGCTGCTCCACCAATCCAGACAGCAACCATCTGCTGGAGACAGAGAATACTGGAGATTTCTAGGACTGTGTCAATTCTTAGAGTGGCAATAATGTCACTGAAAGTCAATGTACTTTGCTTCCATCTGCTGGCTAGAGAGCACAACTCACAGTCTAGATTTGTCTAACAGGCATATAAGGAATATATGCTTATGAAAGCCTAGCATTTTATATTAGAATAAATACTTACTGTTCTGCTAGTATCTCTATTAAACATATACACACACATTTTCCTTAGGCTTACCTCTCTTGAAAGAACAGCCAGAAAACAGCCATTGGTTAACTCTGATGGTTCCATTTTGAAAAATTTACCAGAAGCCAACATAATTTCTGATGGGTGACAAAGAGGAAGAACAGGAGGGCTAAGCCTGTGTAAAAATACCAACAGTCAAAACAATATGAAAGTATAAATTTTAAAAATGCATATTGTATAAATTATTCCCCAGGCTGAACAGCTGCTTCATATTGTACACTATCATATAGCATATTCAAAATCATACACACAATTTCTATTGAAAATCTAGCCTTAATATTTAAACTCTTATGAGTACATAAAAAAAAATAAACAAGAAAAGCACCTCAGAACTTATGAGAAGCACATTTAACTGCAATGCTTATCAAATCCAGTCATGGCCAAGAAGTCTTATTTAACAGGAGAGAAAAAAAATTTCAACTCATCTCTGAAAAACAGGTCCACTTCCTGCTGAGTTACTGTAGCAGCAATATTCATCTGCTTTTCATATAGCTCAGCGATTTAAAGTATGATTTTTTAATATCAGGTCACCCATTCTTAAATTTTTTGACTATTTAAAAGGCTTGTTTTCCTCCAATTTATGCAGTGAAACCATGCTACTTTCCCTATGGAACCAGAATAGATAAGAAGAGGAGGAGGAGGAGGTGCAGTCGAGGATTGCTCTCTAATGCTCATTCACAAACATGGGGCTCTTGAGCCACCGAAAGTCATCAGTTTATTCTTACTTAGTAACATAGTAGATGACAGCAGATAAAGACCTGCACAGTCCATCCAGTCTGCCCAACAAGGTAAATTCCTGGCATATATGATGCAATATAACGTATGCATACTTGGATCTGTCCTTGCCATTTCCAGGGCACAGGATGTAGAAGTCTGCCTGGCACTGGTCTTATTCCCTATTACTCAGTTTATTCCCCAACAACTTTCATAGGACATCACAAAGGAGAGACCACTCGTGTGGTTCCTTCACAGCAGTCTCATTCTTGCAACATCCCTGAAAATCCCAAGAGCCATCCTCTCCCCCCTCATCCATATTACTCCCCCCAACCCCTCAGGTCAGTGCTCAAAACATTACAGGTTTAAAAACAAACAACCTACCTGTCCCTCCAACTACCGCCCCATCTCCCTCCTACCCTTCTTCTCCAAGATACTTGAACGTGCCGTTCACAGCCGCTGCCTTGATTTCCTCTCCTCCCACGCCATCCTTGATCCGCTTCAATCTGGTTTTCGCCCTCTACACTCGACAGAAACGGCACTCACTAAAGTCTGTAATGACCTGTTCCTTGCCAAATCCAAAGGTCACTACTCCATCCTCATCCTCCTTGACCTACCCACCGCTTTTGACACTGTCAATCATAATTTACTTCTTGCCACACTGTCTTCATTTGGGTTCCAGGGCTCTGTCCTCTCCTGGTTCTCCTCTTATCTCTCCCACCGTACCTTCAGAATACACTCTCATGGATCTTCCTCCACCCCCATCCCGCTCTCTGTTGGGGTTCAAGGATCTGTCCTTGGTCCCCTTCTTTTCTCAATCTACACCTCCTCCCTGGGCTCACTGATCTCATCTCATGGTTTCCAATATCATCTTTATGCCGATGACACTCAGCTTTATCTCTCCACACCAGACATCACTGCGGAAACCCAGGCCAAAGTATCGGCCTACTTATCCGACATTGCTGCCTGGATGTCCAACCGCCACCTGAAACTGAACATGGCCAAGACTGAGCTCATTGTCTTTCCACCCAAACCCAATTGTCCTCTCCCTCCACTCTTTATCTCAGTCGATGGCACCCTCATCCTCCCCGTCTCATCTGCCTGCAACCTTGGAGTCATCTTCGACTCCTCCCTCTCCTTCTCTGCCCATATCCAGCAGACAGCCAAGACCTGTCGCTTCTTTCTCTACAACATCAGCAAAATTCGCCCCGTCCTCTGAACACACCACCCGAACTCTCATCCACGCTCTCATTACCTCTCGCCTTGACTACTGCAACCTACTCCTCACTGGCCTCCCACTTAACCATCTATCCCCCCTTCAATCCATTCAGATCTCGGCTGCGCGTCTTATCTTCCGCCAAAACCGATATGCTCATATCACCCCCCTCCTCAAGTCACTTCACTGGCTTCCGATCAGGTACCGCATACAATTCAAGCGTCTCCTACTAACCTACAAATGCTCTCAATCTGCAGCCCCTCACTACCTCTCTACCCTCATCTCCCCTTACGCCCCTACCCGTAACCTCCGATCACAGGGCAAATCCCTCCTCTCAGTACCCTTCTCCACCGCCGCCAACTCCAGGCTCCGCCCTTTCTGCCTCGCTTCACCCTATGCCTGGAATAAACTCCCTGGGACCATATGCCAAGCACCCTCCCTATCCATCTTCAAATCCTTACTCAAAGCCCACCTCTTCAATGTCACTTTTGGAACCTAACCATTGTACGTCTACCCAGGTAATCTAGACTGTTCCAATTTTTGATTGTCTGCACTCCTTGTCCTTCAGATTGTAAGCTCCTTTGAGCAGGGACTGTCCTTTGTTTTTTGTACAGCGCTGCGTAACCCTGGTAGCGATCTAGAAATGGTAAATAGTAGTAGTAGTAGTAATAACAAACATAATAACTTGCATGTAGGCATACCAAACTGATTGCTCCAGGAGACCTTCACTGCAAAGATCTTCAAATGATTTACACCCTGTCCATCATCATTAACCAAATGACCTACTTGTGAAATGCCCTTACAGGCCCACGACTGAATAAAATAACTAAGAGTTGGGAGAATTGTGCAAACTATTGCACCAAAGAGAGTCAATATTTAAATGCAATTATGCAGATGGAAGCAGATACCAACTGCATAACTGCTTTTATTTCCATTTTCTGGTCCAGCGAGGTCTTAAAATTTGACAATATAACTAAATTACTTAAGCAGGTGTTCTTCCTTGGACAGTAGGATAAAAGCCCTCAGATGGGTGATGTCATCTGATAGAGCCTACGCAAGAAAAAGTCTTTCCAACTTGGAATAATTCTGGAAGCTTTCGAAAGGCCAAACAGCATATGCCTAAAATATATCACTTCAAGTTGTTGCATGGGACCTCCTCAGTGTTTCTAAAAGATTTGGGCTAGATTTTCTAAAAGGCATGACTTATCATAGGCCCCATTTTATGCAAGAAGACCTATTTGCTAATAATGTGTGTGAATTTGGTAATACACTCTAGTAAACCTAGTCCCCAAAGGAGATAATTCCTAGTGTTGGCTGTTAGAAATGTAGGGAATTGTATCCTTCTGTCCAAGATAAGTAACTTGATATCCTGCTTATCCTCAGGAAACAAAACAAAACGTCCTCACAGACAGGACTTCCTAGCTTCAGGCTGCCTTCAACAGAAAAAATAGGGGAAACATATATGAAAGGCTTTGCCAATGACCAGACACTAAACACTATTTTTGATGATAATCATCCTTTTTTAGCTTAATTGATCATCTTTTTATCTTTATATTTTGAAGACAGCCTGAAAATCAAGGAAACAAGCCCTAGAAGGGATGAGGAGGAGTGTACATACACCTTTGAGAGTAGTAGGGCTTCTCACTCGACTTTCCCAAAAACCTCCTAGAAAAGGAGGGTGCAGAAGGCGCTGGTCAGGAAAGTGTATCAATGGTATCAGTATGTTTTTTGACTAGGTCCACAACCCCTTTAACCTTCTCTCCAAAAAAGATTCTCCCCCCAACAAGTGGCGCTCACCAACCTTTGCTGGACCACTGGGTCCAAGTCAGAGAGACGCAGCCATGAGAGTGCGTGCATCGTTATACTTTGTGCAGAGATCCTGGACGCTATATCAAAAGTGTCAAATGAGCCCCTGGCCAGGAATTTACAACAGGACTTCTGCTTTTTGGCCAAGTGGCAAAGGGACTTGGCCTGTTCTGGAGGGAGAGTGTCTGCCAAGTCAGTCACACTGCTCACCAAGGACAGCAAGTAGAGGCTTGTGTAGAGCTGGTATGATTGAATAAGGGAGATTAGCACTGAGGCCTGATACATCTTATGCCCAAAAGAGTCCAGCATTTAAGCTTCTCTGTCTGGGGGTGCCAAATCAAAGTTCCTTTATTTGGATTTTTGCTCACACTTTTATTAGTAGTAACTCAAAGTGAGCTACATTCAGGTACAATGGGTAGTTCCCTGTCCCAGGAGGGCTCACAATCTAAGTTTGTACCTGAGGCAATGGAGGGTTAAGTGACTTGCCCAAGATCACAAGAAGCAGCAGTGGGATTTGAACTGGCTACCTCTGGATGTTAAGACTGGTGCTCTAACCACTAGGTCACTCCTCCACTCCTCCTTTAACTTCTGGCTCGTTTGAGCGTGGAGTCAACTACCAAGGAATGATAAGGCAATTATGGCCTATCAAAACAAGGTGCAATCTGAATCCGGTACACGGTGTCAATCTTTTTGGGGACTGCTGGGACAGAAAAAGGGGACTCCCAATTCTTCACCTGAACATCATGTAAGAGAAACAGTCACAGCCTCACTAGAACTGTAATCCAGAACCTCAAACATTTCAGCTCTGGGTATTCCAGAGTAGGGAATTGCAAAAGTCGGTGGAAAGATGGATGACATCCTCTAGATCCCCTGTGGCCTGGCTCCACTAGGAAGCTAGGGTCCATTGAGCTAATCTCATATGCAGGCATGCCATGTGTCCTAAGAGTCTCAACATCTGCCGAGCTGTGATCTGTTGAGACGCTCGAGCCAGGGACACTAGGGCCAGGAGATTGTCTGCCCTTGTCTGAGGAAGATAAGCTTGAGACGTACTGTGAGAAGGAAGAGGCTGTCCTACCCTGGTTAGGCCCCTAGAGGGCGCTGTTCCCCTAAAATGTCCAGGGAGAAGGGCTGGGTGAGTCACTAAAGGGATTCAGTAAGGGGGATGTATAGCAGGAGGTCATTAGGACCAAGGAGAGTCCTGGAGGAGGAAACAGGTGCAGCAGGTTATGGGCTGGGTCCTGTTTAGTCATTAACCACTTAAGACCCCACCAGAGGGTGAGGGAGAGAGGAGAGCTAGCCGCGGCAGAAGAGAGCTGGTAGCTGAAGCAGGAAGATCCCCATGGGAAGTACTGGCTGAGCCCTTTGGACTGGTGGTGAACTGTATGCAAAGCAAGGAAGCTGGCTGGGGTAAGAAGGCCCTAGAGTGTCAGGTATAAGAACTGTGTGTTCAAAGAGGGACTGTGTGTCCAAGATGAAAAGACTGTGTGTCTAGAACAGTGTGTTACCAAGAAGGACTGAGTTAATACGGCTGGGGTAAGAAGGCCCTAGAGTATCAAGTATAAGAACTGTGTACTACAAGGAAGGACTGTGTGTCCAGGACTGAGTTAGTACTGAGCCCAGATGCCTGTGTGGGAAGGCTCAGGGGGAAGAAATCTGTTGGGTTTGAACTGTGCAAGAAGAAATTTTTAAGCTGGAAGATTGCACTGAGTAGGAAGAAATGGTTAAGCTGGAAGAACTGTTTAAGCTTGTGAAAGTGTTTTAAGCTAAAAGAAGTGTGCCCCAGAGGCGGGAATAAAGATTTGTATGAGAAAATCCTGTTGATGAGACCTGACTATGTTTGCCTTTTTGAGAACCAGGTCACCCCGAGTAGAAAGGGGTAGTAGACTAATTTGCATGAAATCTGCATACTGAGAACCAGCGCACCCTGAGTGAAAGAGGGACCTGGGATCCTGAGGTGGGAGCTTCATCTTCACAATAGCCTCATCATCTTCACAGTACGTGTGTCCAACAGTGCTCCGATGAACTCCAATTTCTGAACTGGGACAAGATGGGACTTGGGATAATTGATTACAAACCCCAGTAGCTCCAGCACTCGAATAGTCATCTGCATGGACTGTAAAGCGCCTGCCTCCGAGGTGCTCTTTACCAGCCAATCGTCGAGATAAGGGAAGACATGCACTCCCAGTCTGCGTAGCACTGCTGCGACAACTGCCAGGCACTTTGTGAAAACCCTGGGCGCAGACACAAGGCCAAAGGGCAGTACACAGTATTGAAAGTGCTGAGTTCCCAACTGAAATCGAAGATACTTCCTGTGAAGTGATAATATCGAGATGTGGGTATAGGCATCCTTTAAGTCCAGAGAGCATAGCCAATAATTTTCCTGAATCATGGGAAGAAGGGTGCCTAGGGAAACCATCCTGAACTTTTCTCAGTCAAGGAATTTGTTCAGGGCCCTTAGGTCTAGGATGGGACGCATCCCCCCCGTTTTCTTTTGCACAAGGAAGTACCTGGAATAGAATCCCAGCTCTTCTTCTCCTGGTGGAATGGGTTCAACCGCATTGGCCTTTAGGAGGGCGGAGAGTTCCTCTGCAAGTACCTGCTTGTGCTGGGAGCTGAAGGACTGAGCTCCCGGTGGACAATTTGGAGGCATGGATTCTAGATTGAGAGTGTATCCTAACCGAACTATTTGAAGAACCCACCTGTTGGAGGTTATAAGAGGCCACCTTTGGTGAAACAATATTAACTTCCCTCCGACCGACAAGTCGTCTGGCATGGACACTTTTTCTGAGGCTTTGCTGCACTAGAGCCAGACAAAAGCCCATCCTTTGCTTTTGCTGGGGAGCCGCAGGGGCCTTGGTCGCACGCCGTTGACAGGAATGAGCACGCTGGGACTGAGCCTGGACAGGCTGCCGAAAAGCAGGAGTGTACCTACGCCTATTGTAGGAACAGGGAGCACTCCTCTTCCCTCCAAAAAACCTCCTAGATGAGGTGGCAGAAGACGCCCGGCAAGAGAGAGAATCCATAGCATCATGGTGCTTTTTCATCTGATCGACCATGTCCTCTACTTTTTCTCCAAAATGATTATTCCCCCCCCCCCCCCCCGGCAAGGAACATCCGCCATTCGCTGCTGGGTCTTATGATCCAGGTCAGAGAGACGCAGCCATGAGAGTCTGCGCATCACTATACCTTGAGCAGCTACTCGAGATGCCACATCAAAAGTGTCATAGGTACCCCTGGCCAGGAATTTGCGACACGCCTTCTGCTGCCTGACCACCTGGTGAAAAGGTTCGGCGAGCTCCGGAGGAAGGGCTTTGACCAAACTGGACAGTTGACTCACCGAGTTCCGAAAGTGGATGCTTGTGTAGAGCTGGTAAGTTTGGATCTTGGCGGCGAGCATAGCGGCCTGATACATTTTCCTCCCAAAAGAATCCAAGGTCCTAGACTCTCTGCCTGGGGACGCCGAGGCATAGTCTCTAGTACTCTTGGCTCTTCTGAGAGCAGAGTCCACCACCATGGAATCGTGAGGTAGTTGGGCCTTCACCATTACTGGCTCTCCATGGACTCTGTACTGGGACTCAAGCTTTTTTGGGGACCACTGGATTAGATAGAGGGAACGACCAGTTTCGCATAAGAACTTCCCTGAGTGTGTTATGCAAGGGGGCCATTGCAACCTCTGTGGGCAGAAAAGGATAGTCCAAGACCTCAAGCATCTCGGCCCTGGGCTCATCCACAACCTCCATAGGGAAAAGAACGTCCTTAGACATTTCCCAAACGAAGGAGGAAAAGAATGTCTCCACCTGAGAGTCTACCTTCTTTCTATTGGCAGAGTAGGATCAGATGGGACCCCATATGACTCTCCCTCCAAAAAGTATCTGGGATCTTCCTCTTCCTCATGTATAAAATTCAGTACAGGCTGTGATTCAAAAGGTAGGTAATCGAATACTATGCACACTGAAAGACAGCCTAACACAATCACACAGGTGATGTTTAAATTCAAGATAACAGGAATACCCTCAGAAACCAAGGCTCCCGCCAGGGTCTAGCCAGCAAAACACCGTTGTCTTAAAAAAGACTTTGTGTCTGTGACTTCATAGGGTTTGTTTCCTGTTTCTGTATTTACAAATTCAAAGCTCCCAAAGTTTTAAACGTTAATCTTTAGGATAACTGGATCAAAACACATTACAAGCAACAGCATGGTCTATTTTACTTAGCTCAATCAATGCTGGCTTGACTCTGCTGGTTTTTACTTTTTCTATTTCAAAACAGGGCCCAATTCGTTTCACCCTAAAAAGGGCTTCATCAGGAACCAATTGACTAAATCATACAAATGTTCAGGGTCGCTCAACCTCTCTCTCTGCACAGGCAGCTTTGAGTTGGAACTAAGCAAAAAATAACAAAAATGAAAAGAAAAAACTCATGCGTGATCCCCTGGGCCGAAGGCAACAGCGAAGCAGAAAAAAACTCTGTGATACCAGCATCACAGAAAAAAAAGCAACTGAGGGACTCACGCTTGTGTCGTGGGTGGGAAGCCGTTCATGCATGCGCGGTGTGCTCTGCCTGCGTGACGCAGCATTCGAGAGACTTCTTCTTTGCTCTCAAGATTTTGCTGGTCTCCTGGGCCATCGCGGACGACGACCCATCCGTGAGAATAATCAGCATGCTTGTCCTCGGAGAACAAAACACATCTTGGAGTCACTGTGGATTGAAATTCCATGTGTAAAGGAGAAAAGGATAGTGATAGGAGTGTACTACCGCCCGGCCAAGATGAACAGATGGACGCAGAGATGTTAAAAGAAATTAGGGACGCAAACAAACTGGGCAACACAATAATAAATGGGTGATTTCAATTACCACAATATTGGCTGGGTAAATGTAACATTGGGGCACGCTGGGGAGGTAAAATTCCTTTATGAAATCAAGGACAGCTTTATGGAGCAGCTGGTACAGGAGCTGACAAGAAAAGGGAAATTTCTAGACCTAGTCCTTAGTGGAGCACATGATCTGGTGCGGGAGGTAATGGTGTTGGGGCCACTTGATAACAGTGATCATAATATGATTGGATTTGATATTAGCTTTCAAGTAAGTATACATAGGAAATCAAATACGTTAGTGTTTAACTTTAAAAAAGGAGACTATGATAAAATGAGAAGAACGGTGAAAAAAAAAACTAAGAAGAGCGGCTGCGAGGGTCAAAAATTTACATCAGGTGTGGATGCTGTTCAAAAACACCATCCTGGAAGCCCAGGCCAAATATATTCCGCATATTAAAAAAGGAGGACGGAAGACCAAACGACAGCCGGCGTGGTTAAAAAGTGAGGTGAAGGAAGCTATTAGAGCTAAAAGAAAATCCTTCAAAAAATGGAAGAAGGAACTGACTGAAAATAATAAGAAACAGCATAAGGAATGTCAAGTCAAATGCAAAGCGCTGATAAGGAAGGCTAAGAGGGACTTTGAAAAGAAAAGATTGCGTTGGAGGCAAACACAGATAGTAAAAAATATTTTTAGGTATATTAAAAGCAGGAAGCCGGCACAAGAATCGGTTGGACCACTAGATGACCGAGGAGTAAAAGGGGCGATCATGGAAGACAAAGCCGTAGCGGAGAGATTAAATGAATTCTTTGCGTCGGTCTTCACCGAGGAAGATTTGGGTGGGATACCAGTGTTAGAAATAGCATTTGAAGCTGACGATTCGGAGAAACTTAATGAATTCTCTGTAAACCTGGAGGATGTGATGGGGCAGTTCTACAAACTGAAGAGTAGCAAATCTCCTGCCATTTTCAGTGCACAGACCGTAGAAGTCTGCCCAGAACAAGGCCCACCCCCCAACCCCACCTCCCCCCATTGGCTCTGCCACCCAATCTCGGCTAAGCTTCTGAGGATCCATTCCTTCTGAACAGGATTCCTTTATGTTTATCCCATGCATTTTTGAATTCCGTTACCGTTTTCATCTCTACCACCTCCCGCGGGAGGGCATTCCAAGTATCCACCACTCTCTCCATGAAAAAATCGAGCGTGGTACCGGAAGATTGGAGGGTGGCCAATGTAATGGCGATTTTTTAAAACGGTTCCAGAGGAGATCCGGGAAATTATAGACCGGTGAGTCTGACGTTGGTGCCGGGCAAAATTGTAGAGCCTATTATTAAGAACAAATTTATTAAGCCTATTATTAAGAACAAAATTACAGAGCATATTCAAAAGCATGGATTAATGAGACAAAGGAAACATGGATTTAGTGAAGGAAATCTTGCTTCACCAATCTACTACATTTCTTTGAAGGGCTGAACAAACATGTGGATAAAGGTGAGCCGGTTGATATTGTGTATTTGGATTTTCAGAAAGCATTTGACAAAGAACCTCATGAAAGACTCCAGAGGAAAGTGGAGAGTCACGGGATAAGAGGTAGTATTCTATTGTGGATTAAAAACTGGTTAAAAGATAGAAAACAGACAGTAGGGTTAAATGGTCAGTATTCTCAATGGAGAAGGGTAGTTAGTGGGGTTCCTCAGGGGTCTGTGCTGGGACCGCTGCTTTTTAACATATTTATAAATGACCTAGAGATGGGAGTAACTAGTGAGATAATTAAAATTTGCTGAACACACAAAGTTATTCAAAGTCGTTAAATCGCGGGAGGATTGTAAAAAATTACAAGCAGACCTTACGAGACTGGGAGACTGGGCATTTAAATGGCAGATGACGTTTAATGTGAGCAAGTGTAAAGTGATGCATGTTGGAAAGAGGAACCCGAATTATAGATACGTAATGCAAGGTTCCAAGTTAGGAGTCACGGACCAAGAAAGGGATCTAGGCGCCGTCATTGATGATACGTTGAAACCTTCTGCTCAGTGTGCTGCTGTGGCTAAGAAAGCAAATAGAATGTTAGGTATTATTAGGAAAGTTCCATGGTGCGACTGCACCTCGAATAGTGTGTTCAATTCTGGTCACCACATCTCAAAAAGATATAGTGGAATTAGAAAAGGTGCAGAGAAGGGTGATGAAAATGATAAAGGGAATGAGACGACTTCCCTATGAAGATAGGCTAAAGCGGCTAGGGCTCTTCAGCTTGGAGAAAAGGCGGCTGAGGGGAGATACGATAGAGGTCTATAAAATAATGAGTGGAGTTGAACGGGTAGATGTGAAGCGTCTGTTTATGCTTTCCAAAAATACTAGGACTAGGGGGCATGCAATGAAGCTACAATGTAGAAAATTTAAAACGTGTAATTAAACTCTGGAATTCGTTGCCAGAGAATGTGGTAAAGGCAGTTAGCTTAGCAGAGTTTAAAAAAGGTTTGGACGGCTTCCTAAAGGAGAAGTCCATAGACCATGGACTAGGGGAAAATCTACTATTTTTGGGATAAGCAGTATAAAATGTTTTGTACCTTTTTGGGATCTTGCCAGGTATTTGTGACCTGGATTGGCCACTGTTGGAAACAGGATGCTGGGCTTGATGGACCTTTGGTCTTTTTCAGTATGGCAATACTTATGTACTCATATGGCAATACTTATGTACTTATGTCATACTCATGTCCATCGCAGCAGTATGCAGGTCCCTGGAGCAGTTTTAGTGGGTGCAGTGCACTTCAGGCAGGCGGGCCCAGGCCCATCCCCCCTTCCTGTTACACTTGTGATGGTAAATGTGAGCCCTCCAACACCCACCAGAAACCCATTGTACCCACATCTAGGTGCCCCCCTTCACCCATAAGGGCTATGGTAGTGGTGTACAGTTGTGGGTAGTGGGGTTTGGTGGTGGGGGGGTCAGCACACAAGGTAATGGAGCTATGTACCTGGGAGCAATTTATGAAGTCCACTGCAGTGCCTCCTAGGGTGCCCGGTTGGTGTCCTGGCATGTGAAGGGGACCGGTGCACTACGAATGCTGACTCTTCCCACGACCAAAAGGCTTGCATTTGGTCGTTTCTGAGATGGGCGTCCTTGGTTTCCATTATTGGAAACGGCCAAGTCTAGGGACGACCATCTCTAAGGATTACCTAAATTTCAGGATTTGGGCATCCCCGACCGTATTATCGAAACGAAAGATGGACGTCAATCTTGTTTCGATAATACGGGTTCCCCCGCCCCTTCACCGGGACGTTTTGCGAGGACATCCTCAGCAAAATTTGGGCGTCCCTTTCGATTATGCCCCTCCCCGTGACTTAACCTTGTTGTTAGACTTGAGGATCCATTTTTTGTTATTGTTTTGCTGATTGACTGTAAGCCACATTGAACTTTATAGGCTAATGTAGGTTATAATGTCAATACATTTAAATAAGCCTCATGTAAATCTTCCTGTTGAACTCTTCCTTGAAAGCTGCTAATGCCAACTTTATATTGGTAGCCTGGTCTCAAGTCTGATCTCAAGAAGACTGAGCAGACTTTTGATTGGGGCACTTTAAGGATATGGGATCCACCATTATTTTGGTGCACTGACATTGTATTTTTACAGGGCTCAATGTTGATGCGTCTGAGACTCTGCTCAATGCTAGATACTAAGGGGACAATTCTACAATTAGTCACCCTAAGAATGTGTGGTATGAACCTATTTTATATCAGTACCTGGGTGTCCAGGTTCCATTATAGAAATTAACATAACCTGGTATTGGCACACCACTTATGCACCTGTAGTCACATCAGCCATAGACCTGGCATAAGTGCAGGTGCCTAAATGCGGGACACATGTAATTTATAGTGTTTTATAAGTTACCCATGGGAGTCGCATACACGTGTATGCCTTACTTGCATTTATGCGTGCTATTACAGAACAGCACTTAGGTACCCTGACACTTTGACCTAGGTAAATGCTAGTATTCTTGACATTTGTGTGAGCAAGGAGCACATAAACACTGGAGCCTACATTACAGAATTGTGCTATGAGTGCCCTCTGTGCCAAAAATGAGGATCCCTCTTCCTCTTCTTCAGGCAGGAATCAGTTCAAGTTTGCTCCAGGTGGCTTCTATCGGTGCTCAATGTACTCTTGACGTTGATGCATTTGCAGTGTCCAGTGCGAATCCTGGATCTCTTGAGAAAGAGATGTCGCTTATGCTGAAGAACTGGACTAAGACAGAGACTTTTTCATGCTGCTCTTTATAGCTATGAATGTTTCTGTCATATGTGAACACAAATAGCATTGAGAGGATTTGGGATCAGGCTCAAGGCATTGCAAGCTCCAGTTGTGGTTATCTGCAGCAGATATGGTATTGCTGTACCACCCTTCTCTAGGTCACTGGATCAGGAAAAAAGGACTGAATTTACCTTATTAACGGGTCTTTTTACTAAGCAGCAGTAAGCACTAACATGCGCTTCCCGCACACAAAAATGCACTACCAAGGGTATGGTTAGGCGCCCGGCGGTAGTTCAGGCATCTGCACACGCTTTCCCAGGAGCGTGTTTGGAGGACGAAGAGTAGGCATGGCCAGCACTAATCAGTTAGTGCAGCTACACTGCAACAAGCCAACTGATTAGCACATAGTTAGAGCGTGAGCCCTTTTTGCCTACTAAATAAGTGTTGGTAAGGGCTCTTGCACTAAAGGCCATGCACTAACTGGGAAATTAGCACCTGGCCATTAATGGAAAAAATGGAAATGCGGTCATTTTACAGCCATGCTAAAGTGGCCTCAGAGTGTGGGGAAACTTGTGCCCTAATCGTAGCGCATGGCCCCTTTTAGCGCAGCTTAGTAAAAGGGCCCCTAAGTCTTTGCATACATTACACATGATGAGAAAAGTTTATGTGCCTTACCTATAAGGCTGTGCTTTATTTCCTTCTATACTGATCTCCAGTGCTTTAGTCACAACATTTTCATTTTCTTGAGCATAAACTGAGCATGTGCAGTAGACAATTGCTTGTACTTTATGAACTAAAAAAATACAAAACAAATAATGTTAATGTACTGTAGTTAGGGAAAAGGTCACCATTTTATAAATAAACCTAATATAATAGCAAGGGAACTGAACAGATGGCAAAAATGGAACTTTCTGTCTATATTGCCAAAGATATGTTCCAGTCGGCAGCCGGCAGCCAAAAAGGATAACAGTTCTGTTTAAAACAGCTTCTATCATCTTCCTCCTTGCTATTCTACCTTCTTGGATACATAAACCTGCGAGATCCCTGATTTTATTCACCCCAGCACCCTTCCCATGTTTAACCACTAAACTTTATAACACAGTTTATATTTATTAAATTTCTATAGCGTCTGGTAGAACTATAGAAATGATTAGTAGTACTAGTAATAGATTTTCACAATAAACATACATAAGTATCAAAAGGAATAAAAATATGTTTCAATATATTCAGCAATTAATATATTCAATCACATCATGGAACACAAGCCCATAACCCATGATAGTCTCCTCAAAACAAAACAACGGAAACTATCCCATTACTTATCCAATAAAGCAGCTTCTACGTGAGAGGATTCCAAATTATCGTTTATTCAGATATTTGATATACTGCAGAGTCTGATCAAAGCGGTTAACAGTAAAAAGCAAAAATCTATAAAATCAAAGGAAAAGAATGACAATTCTTAAAAGGAAAGCAAACATATTCATATCTTAGAGGAATGGGAAGGGAAAACTCAGGTAGTCGATAAAAGGGGAACAAGGATGGGCTGACTGTCTCTAGTCTTTCAGGCTCAGTAGATAAATTAGAATCATACCTTGAGTAGTCCAAAGGCTAATTCAAAGTAATATATTTTAAGGTAAGACTTAAAATTTTGTAAAGGAAAATTCCGATTTGATATACGCTGGCAGATCATTCCATAATGTAGGCGCTAGGGAAAAGATCACTCATGACCTGGTACTTTCATAGCAGGACTATTTGGGTGAAGGTAGAAAAAAACAATGCCCACTGAAGGAACATAGTGCAAGTGCCAGGGTATATGGGATGACCAGATATGATAAGAAAAAAGGGGTTCTGAGGTGGTGGACCTTGAATGCCAAGCACAAAATTTTAAATTATATGCGAAATTTGATAGGCAACCAATGTAAAGAACAAAACGAGTGACGTGATCATGTTTTTTTTGCATGGTGGTATAAGAAACGGATGGTAGCATTTTGTAAAATTTGCAATTGAGTAGTTGTTTTTTTCTCTGACCTGTGGAAAAATGGAGAAAACGGTTGGTTTCAGTTACCAGAACTCATGATTTCAACTGAAAAACAAAACTGGTTCCATAACTGGGTACTCCTGGCAACAGCAGTCGCACCACTGGTAAGGGTTGGTACAACTTGAATTCTCCAACAAGCCACAGCCAAAGCAGGATCAGGTAGATTCGCCTTGCAACACACCAATTTTAACTCCACTGAATCACTTCAGCATATATTATAAACATCCAATCCCAAATAATCTATAGCTATATACAAAGCCAGGGACAGGGTCAGCAAATCCTGACAGTTATGTCATGCCGTAGTCTTCCAGGGCGAGCCCTGGACTATTCTAGCAGGTCTCAAGGAAAGGAAAGGAAATTAACAGGCAGGAATACATTTCACCTTCCCTTTCATCCTGCTAGACCAGTTCAGACCAATACGTTATTAGGTGGGGGAGGACAAGGCCCCCTGAATAATAGCTCTGCCAAAGGCTGTGTTGTCCCTGAAATGGAGTAGCTGCCTTTTGGTTAGAGTATTGGGCTGAGAACAAGGAAGTTCCGTTCAAATCCCACTACAGCTCCTTATGATCTGGGGGGGGGGGGGGGGGCATATCACTTAACCCTCCATTGCTTCAGGTACAAAAAACTCTTGAGTCCTCCAGGGACAGAACAATACCTATGTACACTGCTCCAATAGCTTTCTGACTTGCACATGATATATAAGAAAATTTGAAAATTAAAAAAAATATATATATCAAAGGTATGTATAGGCAACCATGTCACTGCCCTGCAGATGCCTTCTGGTGCAACAGCCCAGGATACTGACTGGGCAAGAGCAGAATGAGCCTTCACTAAAATTTGAAATCGATTGATCATCACCCACCTAAGAAGCAACAGCTTGTATAGCAGAAGGCAAATGGTACATAAGAATGTGAGAATAGCCATGTTGAGTCAGATCGATGGTCCTCTACCTGGCAGAATCCCAAAGTGTAGCAATATTCCATGCTAGTGATCCCATGGATAAGTTATCCCATGACTAATCTTAATAACAGATCATGGACTTTTCCTCTAGAAACTTGTCCAAATATGCTAACTGCTATTACCACTTCCTCCAGAAACGAGTTCCAGAGCTTAATTATTCATTCAGGCCTTAACGCAGCAGTCAGCAGCTACAGAAGATACATCATGGCCAGTGCAGAGCCTTGAGTAACTGCACATACTCAAACACTGACTGCTCTCCACCTCCTCTGAACTTCTTGTTTTGGAAAGGGTGGGAATTGGCAGGACTTGAGGATTTGCAGGTGCTCAAGGCCTCGCATAGGCCACCATGACTTTTCTAGGGCTGCCAATTAACACATTGCTGTCCCAGAGGACAGGAGGTAAGGTATGAAGACTAAAGGGTGGAGAGAGGGGAAGAAGGAATCTAGAGACAAAGTGCTGATGGGCACTTGTTAATGGGATGGCACTGTGTTGCCAGTGTTTGTGTGAGGCACAATGCTGGTAGTAGGAAAAACAACTGGGTGTTAGTAGTGGTAGGCTGGAGCCATGAGTCTCTCTAATATATAGACTGTACGCAGGCAATACTGTATGAGGCACACATGAAAGACAGGAGGACTACCAGGACACATCCTTATCACAAGATATATAGGCCCAGAACACAGCTCCTACAACTTACTGATGAACAGTGCCTCTCCAGGTTTCAGTTTGATGAGGCTGCTATATACCAAATCTGCTAAGAGCTAGAGCTGCTCCACCACTTACAGGGGGCAATCTGTGTCCACACACCTCAAGGACACCATAGCACTTACCAGTCTGTACTGGCTGTCATTGCTGGTCTCAACCAGACTGTCATCTCATGGTGAATCACACAGTTACTCACAACCCTTCTCACATACACATCTCTATACTATATTGCCTTCCCTCACGCTGTGCAGTTGTGACAATGACCCAGTTCTATGAGGTGGAACACTTCCTTTCTGTCCTGTCGGGCTGCACCCATGTGCTATCAAGCCTCTGAAAGGGAGAGCGCTCACCTACTGCAAAAAAAAAAAAAAAGGCCTAAATGCCCAGGGTGAGATCAATGATGTCTTCCCCGGATCCTGCCTTGACTCCTATATCCCGACTCACTCAGGGATATGTGACCATTTTTGAGAGTGGCCAGATTACCAGCAGCAGTACCTACCCACACACATACACCTGCCAGCACCAATCAAGAGGTCCAAGTCCCATCACATAGCTCACTGCACCTGTGCAGGGGGATCTGTGCACAGATCCTGCATCATATATGGTACCCTTTCACCCCATGTTGGACTCTCTCCATTTGACACATGGGCTACCACAAAGGATGTGACTGACCCTTACAATGATGCCTAGGAGCACAACATCAGACCAGGACCAACAAAGAAAGGATTTTTGGACAGCACAAGAATACTTCCACTGAATAGACAGATCTGATGGAAACTCCTCTACAAACTGGAAAAGGCCTGCCAAATTCATGGCCTACCATATCTTACACAATCTTGAGTTAAGCACAAAGTCCCTACACCAGAGGGACTGGAGCTGCAGGATGTGGACATGGAGGAGGAAGCACTACCCCAACACAAGAGCGCTTGCATTCACATTTGTGGGGCACTGCTGCAGGAATTAATTCCAAATAATCACAAACCTTCACTGAAATGAAATTAAGTGAGTCTTACAGTGTTTAGACATAAATAACCATCACCCCTACAGTGTCATTTGTGCTTCCCATCTGCCATCAACCACAACCACCCATCTGAACCCCATATACCTACTAGCTTGCTCTCTCTTCCCCTCCATAAGTACGTAAGTGTTGGCATACTGGGACAGACCGAAGGTCCATCAAGCCCAGTATCCTGTTTCCAACAGTGGCCAATCCAGGTCACATGTACCTGGCAAGATCCCAAAACAGTACAATACATTTTTTGCTGCTTATCCCAGAAATAAGCAATGGATTGTCCCAAGTCCATTTTAATAATGGCTTATGGACTTTTCTTTTAGGAAGCTATTCAAACCTTTTTTAAACCCCACTAAGCTAACTGCTTTTACCACATTCTCTGGCAATGAATTCCAGAGTTTAATTACACATTGAGTGAAGAAATATTTTCTCTGATTTGTTTTAAATTTACTACTTTTTAGCTTCATTGAATGCCCCCTAGTCTTAGTATTTTTGGAAAGAGTAGACAAGCGATTCACCTCTACCCATTCCACACCACTCAGTATTTTAAATACCTCTATCATATCTTCTCTCAGCCGTTTTTTCTCCAAACTGAAGCGCCCAAGCCATTTAAGCCTTTCCTCATAAGGAAGTCGTTCCATCCCCTTTATCATTTTCCTCGCCCTTCTCTGTACCTTTTCTAATTCCACTAACTTTTTTGAGATACTGTGACTAGAATTGCACACAGTATTCAATATAACATCCTCATTTTATTTTCCATTCCTTTCCTAATAATACCTAACATTCTATTTGCTTTCTTTGCCGCCGCAGCACACTGAGCAGAGAGTTTCAAAGTATTGTCAACAAAGACTCCTAGATTCTTTTCCTGGTCGTTGACTCCTAACGTGGAACCTTGCATCACGTAGCTATAGTTTGTGACCATCTACTAACTAACCATCTACTATAATAAAACTCACCCTCAACGTTCTGAGGACACTGACGTCAGTGAAGCCAAGCCCTGACTTCCTTCAAAAAGGTTCGAAGGTTCGTGGTGGTAAAGCCACCAAAATCGCTCCGGGCCCCGCTCTCGAGGGCGGAGCAATGGCAGAACAACGAAGGGGTTGGCAGGGAGGCGGGGGGTGGGAAATCACTCCGGGCCCCGCCCTCTTTTACTACTGTTACAATAAGACCCGCCTCCTCAGCAATCAGACAATCTAAAAGCCCGTCGTTGTTGAGGGCGTGCTGTTTCATAGAAGGACACTTGAACAGTCATAGCAAAATGCTAAGATAGGACCCACCTACTAACAGGAATCAGCCAATCAATAAGCTCTGTCCTCCTTCAGGGCGAGCCAGTTTCTTTCAATAACAACAGGACGGGTTCAGCTAAGCTACTAGAAGAGAGCATGGTGCAGGTTGAATGACGGGGAGGAGCAGTCAGAGGACTCCTGAAACTAATCAAAACGGCAAAAAAAAAAAAAAAAAAAAGTCGACCACATCTCTGCAGGGACTTTGGCTAACTGGTGAGGGGAATTCTATTTTTTCCCGTTTTTTTCTCTGTACCTATACATAAACTTTGATCACTTGAGATGCTAATGGCAAAAGAAGGCTGGGAGACAGTTTTGGTCCTGACACACAGTCAGATTCAGATCTTCTCTTCTTCACACATCCTCTACCCCTAATCGTTTCTTTTTCTGTGCTGCTGGCTGTCAATGGGAGCACTACACCCACATTCTACAGCCACTTCTGTTCTCTCACTATGCTAAACGGGACCGAGTCACAAACTTTTAATAAACAACTGGATCCTCAGAACAAAGAATTGCCTGAGCTGAAGATCGGAGCACAAGAAAGGTTCTTCTACTCACAACAGACACAGATGGGCCAGCAGAACTGTTCTCTGAACTTCTCCTACCCGGGACAGACGATGCCAGGTTTTGCAGTATCAAGTTCAAGGAGGTTTTTAAGTCCGGCCTCGAGTAACTGCACATATAGCCCTGTACGTCGGGGAGAAACTCAGAGGGAGGGAAGGGGGATGACGCTGGAATTCGGAGGGAGGGAGGGGCCCCTGGCACACACTCTGATTCTCACACACACACTTTCTCTCTCACGGACACACTCACACCCAGTCTCAGTCTCTCTCTGTCACATACAAACACTCGCACATTCACTCTCTCTCATGACCCTGGAACTCGGAGGGATGGAGGGGGGAGGGAGGGGCCCCTGCCACACACTCTGAGTCACACACACACACTCTCTCTCTCTCACGGACACACTCGCACCCAGTCTCAGTCTCTCTCTGTCACAAACACTCGCACAATCACTCTCTCTCACACAGTCAATCTCACACACACTCTCTCAAACATACACACTACGAGGAAAACCTTGCTAGCGCCCGTTTCATTTCTAACAGAAACGGGCCTTTTTTACTAGTAAGAATATAAGTGTTGCCATACTGGGACAGATCAAAGGTCCATCAATCCAAGTGTCTTGTTTCCAAGAATGGTCAATGCAAGTTACAAGTACCTAACAAGATCCCAAAACAATAAAACCAATTTTATACTGTTTATCCTAGAAATAAGCAATAGATTTTCCCCAAGTCCATCTTAATAATAGCTTATAGACTTTTCTTTTAGAAAGTTATCCAAACTTTTTTTAAACCCTGCAAGCTAACTGCTTTTACCACATTTTCCAAAAACAAATGCCAGAGTTTTAGGTGAAGAAATACTTTCTCCGATTTGTTTTAAATTTACTACTTAATAGCTTCATTGCGTGCCCCCTAGTCCTTGTATTTCTGGAGAGTAAACAAGTGATTCATGTCCACCCGTTCCATTCCATGCAGTATTTTATAGACCTCTCTTATATCTCCCCTCAGCCATCTTTTTTCCAAGTTGAAGAGCTCTAGTCGCTTTAGTCTTTCTTCACAGGGAAGTTGTCCTATCCCCTTTATCATTTTTGTCACACTTCTCTGTACCTTTTCTAATTTCACTATACATCTTTTTCGAGATGAGTTGACCAGAACTGCACACAGTATTCGAGGTGTGGACACACCATGGAGCAATACAAAGGCATTATAACATTCCCATTTTTGCTTTCCATTCCTTCCTAATACCCAACATTTTACTTGCTTTCTTAGCTGCCACTGGACACAGAGCAGAGAGTTTCAAAATATCATCAGTGGTGAAACCTAGATCCTTTTCCTGGTCGGTGACTCCTAATGTAGAATCTTGCATCACGTAGCTATAGTTTGGGTTCTTCTTTCTCACACGCATCACTTTGCACATGTTCACATTAAAAGTCATCTGCCATTTGAATGCCCAATCTCCTTGCCTTCTAAGATCCTCTTGCAATTTTTCACAATCTCTTGGATTTAACAACTTTGAATAACTTCATGTCATCAGCAAATTTAATTACCTCTCCAGTTATTCCCATCTCTTGATCATTTATAAACGCGTTAAAAATCAGCAGTCTCAGCACAGACCTCTGCGGAACCCCACTATCGACCCTTCTCCATTGGGAATAAATAATGACCATTTAACCCTACTCTCTGTTTTCTATCTTTTAACCAATTTTTAATCCACAATAGGACATTACTTCCTATCCCATGACTCTCTAATTCCCTCAGGAGTCTTTTATGAAGTACTTTGTCAAAAGCTTTTTGAAAATCCAGATACATAATATCAACTGGCTCACCTTTATCCACATGATTGCTCACCCCTTCAAAGAAATGTAGTAGATTGGTGAGGTAAGATTTTCCTTCATGCCTCTCTCATATCCAACTGTTTAGTCACCCAGTCAAAGAAATCAATCAGATTTGTCTGACAAGAATTGCCTCTAGTGAAACCATGCTGTCTCGGATCCTGCAGTCCATTTGATTCTAGAACCCTCACAATCCTCCGCTTTAGAAACGTTTCCATTAGTTTACTCACCACTAAGATCAGACTAACAGGTCTGTAATTCCTAACCTCCTCCTTACTTCCGATCTTGCACAGAGGGACCACATTTGCACTTCTTCATTCCTTCGGGAGCACTCCAGACTCTAAGGAAGCATTGAAGAGATCAAACAATGGAGCCGCCAAAACTTCCCCGAGTTCTTTGAACACCGTGTCTATTTTTAGTTTAGCTAGCTCCTCTCGAACAGACTCCACTGAAAATCTGTCTTGGTCTACCAAACAACCATTTCCATTAGCAATTGTTTTCTGTGGCCCTGCCCCTGGCCTTTCATCCATGAACACAGAACAGAAATGATTGTTAAGAAGTTCAGCTCTATCCTTATCAGTTTCAACATTTCCTTCGCCCTCGAGTCTCACTATGCTGTTTTGGCACTTCCTCCTATCGCTTACATATCTAAAAAATGTCTTGTCCCCCAGTTTTACTATACCGGCTATCTTTTCTTCCATGTGCATCTTTGCTTTCCTTACAGCTTTTCCAGCTTCTCTTAGCTTTCCTAAGTATTTTTGCCTGTCTTCCTCTTTCTGCATAGTCTTGTAACTTATGAAGACTAACCTTTTCAGCTACTACATTTGAGAACCAAAGCGGCCTTCTTATACTCTTACTTTTACGTACTTTTCTAACATGAAGAGGTTTATCACCTTTAAAAATGCTCCTTTCAGTTTTGCCCACTGCTGTTCTACTTCCTTCAGCTGTGCCCATCCAATTAACTCTTCCTTGAGATATTCCCCCATCTTAGCAAAGCTAGTTCTTTTGAAGTCTAGAACCTTCAATCTTGACTAAGCTCTTTCCTCATGTATCGTAATATTGAACCAAACGATCACCCACCAAAACTTCAGAAACAGACTGACTCTTTTGTGTTAATACAGGTAGAACATATGTGGTGGTTTACTTCTCAAAAAAAATCTTCAAAATATAAAGCAGCAATATATTTTGTATTTCAGGAATACAAATACCAATTTTGTGCATCTTTATGGTAATTTTATTAAGACATTTATGAGTTTACTGTATGTCAGTATATGTGTGTAAAAATGTCTCTTACAAAGTTGTAGGTGACTTTGGCATAGGCATGTTTGGAGGCAGGTTTTGTGAACAGCACAGGTGAAGTCACAATTTGCTCTCCAGCTGGTGTAAATATACGTAGGTTCAATATAGCCACAATTTCTGCATGATTTGTACTAAATAGCCTATAAAGACACACAAGAATATGCATTTTTATAAACTGGAACAAAACAAGAGCCCTTGTCTTCTCCACTTATGCAACCTTTTTAATGAAAATACCCTCTTTCTGCATAGAATATGGTTTGTTATGATGCAATAACCTTTTTGTAGACAAACACTAATAAAACATACATTTTGTTGCATGTGTTAACTCTAGACTCTGTTGTCTGGCAAGAACATGTAGCTTATCTTCTGCCACAGATCCTTGAGAGAAATCCTGAAGTAACCCTGCATCTGCAAGACAAAAACAAATATTCTCTGAGCAATGTATATTGAAACTCTTTTCAGACGTTACATTAATCACACAACTTTAGTCATACATGCAAGTGGACAAAGTAGTTTTGTGATACTTTACTATTGTATGCAAGCTAAATTTTGGAAAGTTTGTATACTGTCTGAAAAAAAAAATTCATATAAGTACAAAGTGATACAGTCCTGCTTATTTTCGAACGAGAAGGCCAGCCATCTTCCGACACAAATCGATTTTGGCCGGCTTCAACTGCTTTCCATCGCAGAGCCAGCGAAAGTTCAATGGGGTGTGTCAGCAGTGTATCGACGGCAGGACAGGGGCGTGGTTAAGAGATGGCCAGCTTCGGCCGATAATGGAAAAAAGAAAGCTGGCCCTGACGAGTATTTGCCGACTTTACTTGGTCCCTTTTTGTTCATGACCAAGCCTCAAAAAGGTGCCCCAACTAACCAGATGACCACCGGAGGGAATGGGGGATGACCTCTCCTTACTCCCCCAGTGGTCACCAACCCCCTCCCATCAAAAAAAAAATATAAAAATAATTTTTGTGCCAGCCTAAAATGTCATACCCAGCTCCATGACAGCAGTATGCAGGTCCCTGCAGCAGTTTTAGTGGGTGCAGTGAACATCAGGCAGGCGGACCCAGGCCCATCCCCCCACCTGTTACACTTGTGGTGGTAAATGGGAGCCCTCCAAACCCCCCCCAAAACCCACTGTACCCACAAGTAGGTGCCCCCCTTCATCCCTAAGGGCTGGTAGTGGTGTACAGTTGTGGGTAGTGGGTTTTGGGGGGGATTTGGGGAGCTACGTACCTGGGATCAATTTGTGAAGTCCACTGCAGTGCCCCCTAGGGTGCCCAGTTGGTGTCCTGGAATGTGAGGGGGACCAGTGCACTACAAATGCTGGCTCCTCCCACGACCAAATGCCTTGGATTTGGCCGGATTTGAGATGACTGCCATTAATTTCCATTATCAGCGAAAACCAATGGCGGCCATCTCTAATGCCGGCTATCTCTAAGGGCAGGCCAAATGTTGAGATTTGGCCGGCCCCGACAGTATTATCGAAACAAAAGATTACTACTACTACTTAGCATTTCTATAGCGCTGCCAGGGTTACGCAGCGCTGTACAAGTTTAACATGGGGAAGGACCGTCCCTGCTCAAAAGAGCTTACAATCTAAAGGTTACAAACTATGTAGTCAGTGTAGGTATCAAGAGTGGGGAAGGTGGTTATGCGCCAAAAGCAAGGGAGAAGAGATGGGTTTTGAGTAAGGACTTGAAGATGGGCAGGGAGGGCGCATGACGTATGGGCTCGGGAAGGCTGTTCCAGGCATATGGTGATGCGAGGCAGAATGGGCGGAGTCTGGAGTTAGCGGTGGTGGAGAAGGGTACAGATAGGAGTGATTTGTCCTGAGAGCGGAGGTTACGGGTGGGAACATACGGGGAGAGGAGGGTAGAGAGGTAATGGGGGGCTGCAGATTGAGTGCATTTGAAGGTTAAAAGGAGAAGCTTGAACTGTATACTGTAGCGGATCGGGAGCCAGTGAAGTGAAAGATGGCCAGCCATCTTGTTTCGATAATACAGTCAGGTATGCCACTTGACGGGGCCGGCGTTAGAGATGGCCACCTTTATAGATGGCCGGCCCCGTTCGATTATGGCTATCACAGTGTGACTTAATATTCAACTTTCCATAAATTACATCAAAGCAGTTTAAGTTGTTTGCAAAGGTTTAGGCACCTTTAGTGAAACTGTATGTTTCAATGAATCCTTACGTGAACAGAAGCTGACATAATTTTACACAGAACAAAGTATTACATGGTATCTTTCTGAAATATTTAATGCATAATTACAATTTGCACGTTTTTTGTACAATTTTAAAAAAATGAGAAATGCTTATCAAAAAATTAATTAACCCCATAAATCATTTGCAGGCTGTAGAACATGAAAGACATCAAAATTCTGAAAAAAATTGCATAGTTCACTATAATACAAAAACTTTCAAAAATGAAAGTTGCCCAAAGTTGCCCCTCCAAACTTTTATAGCCTTTGAGGCTCATTTTCAAAAGAGAAAAAAGTCCAAAAAGTGGCATAAATCTGTATTTGGATGTTTTTCTCACAAAAACATCCAAATCTGGTATGTTCAAAACCAATTTTTAGACTTTTTTTATGAGGTCCATCAGAAGTGTGTTCAAATCACAAAGGGGTGTGGTTAAGGGTGGGATCTGGGCATTCCTAACACTTGGACGTTTTTCTGCCATAATGGAACAAAACAAAAACATCCAGAGCTATAAGCTGGACATTTTGATCTAAACCTCTTAACGAATAATCTACAAAAAATGCCTAAATGACCAGATGACCATTGGAGGGAATCTGGGATGACCTTTCTTTACTCCCCCAGTGGTAACTAACCCCCCCCCCCCTCAAAAATGTGATTAAAAATATTACTTATCAGCCTCTATACCAGCCTCAGATGTTATACTCAAATCCATTAGAGCAGCATGCAGATCCCTGGATTAGTCTAGTGGTGGGTGCAGTGCACTGCATACAGGTGATGGACCCAGGCTTATACCTCCCCTTACCTGTTACACTTGTGGTGGAAACTGTGAGCCCTCCAAAACTCACCACAAACCTACAGTACCCACATATATTCTACCACAATTACACCTTGTATTTGTTGATACCGAAAATGGCGAACGCCGTTATGATACTATGTAAGCCACATTGAGCCTGCAAATAGGTGGGAAAATGTGGGATACAAATGTAACAAATAAATAAATATAGGTGCCCCCTTCACCCATAAGGGCTATTGTAGTGGTGTCCAGTTGGGGGTAGTGGGTTTTGTGGGGCTCAGCAGACAAGATAAGGCAACAATGATAAACATAGTAACGTGGAGGGGCATAATCGAACGGGGCCGGTCATACATATGGGCGACCGGGCAGACTCAAGAAAAATATCAGGAAGTATTTTTTTCACGGAGAGAGTGGTGAATACTTGGAATGCCCTCCCGCGGGAGGTAGTGGAGATGAAAACGGTAACGGAATTCAAACATGCGTGGGATAAACATGAAGGAATCCTGTTCAGAAGAAATGGATCCTCAGAAGCTTAGCCGAGATTGGGTGGCAAAGCTGGTGGGGGGAGGGGGGCTGGTGGCTGGGAGGCGGGGCTAGTGCTGGGCAAGACTTCTACGGTCTGTGCCCTGAAAATGGCAGATACAAATCAAGGTAAGGTATACACAAAAAGTAGCACATATGAGTTCATCTTGTTGGGAAGACTGGATGGAACGTGCAGGTCTTTTTCTGCCGTCATCTACTATGTTACTATCCTGCTTATTTTCGAAGGAGAAGGCCGGCCATCTTCCGACACAAAATCGGGAGATGGCCGGCCTTCTCCTAAAGCCAACCAAATTGGTATAATCGAAAGCCAATTTTGGCCGGCTTCAACTGCTTTTCGTTGCGGGGCCGGCGAAAGTTAAAGGGGGCATTTCAGCAGGGTACGGAAGGCGGGACGGGGGCGTGGTTATGAGATGCCGGCTTCGGCCCATAATGGAAAAAAGAAGGCCAGCTCTGACGAGCACTGGCCGGCTTCACTTGGTCCATTTATTTTTAGGATCAAGTCTCAAAAAAGTGCCACAACTGACCAGATGACTACCGGAGGGAATTGAGGATCACCTCCCCTTACTCCCCCAGTGGTCACCAACCCCCTCTCACCCAAAAAAAACAAAATTTTAAACATTTTTGTGCCAGCCTCAAATGTCATACCCTGCTCAAAGACAGCAGTATGCAGGTCCCTGGAGCAGTTTTAGTGGGTACTGCAGTGGACTTCAAGCAGGCGGACCCAGGCCCATCCCCCCTACCTGTTACACTTGTGGTGGTAAATGTGAGCCCTCCAAAACCCACCTGAAACCCACTGTACCTACATGTAGGTGCCCCCCTTCACCCATATGAATTGGATTTGGCCGGGTTTGAGATGGCCGCCATTAGTTTCCATTATTGGCAAAAACCAATGGTGGCGATCTCTAAGGCACAAATGTTGAGATTTGGGAGTCCCCGACCATATTATCAAAACAAAAGATGGCCGGCCATCTTGTTTCGATAATACGGTTGGGTATGTCGCTTTCCAGGGCCGGCCTTAGAGATGGTCGCCCATATGTATGACCGGCCCCGTTCGATTATGCCCCTCCACGTTACTATGTTTATCATTGGCTTTATCTGCCAGCTCAGTAGTATTTCCATTTATTCTGCTGTTGAATAGAATCCTCAGCCTAGATCAGCACTCTTGCTTGTACTAAGCTGGAAAGAATGCTGTTTTTACAAGTGATGCTGCATGCCACTTTTAGATGGTCCACCAGCTTCCTTCTACTATATGCTTCTTATAGTCAGGGCCAGTCTCAGCAATTGCGGGGCCCTGTGCAGACCAGTTCGCTGAGGACTCCAGCCCCACCTAGTCCTGCCCCTTGTTGACAAGATGCATTTTAAACATTTTTTTTATTTCAAATAAAGACAAATCAAGCAAAATGTATAGAAAAAATAATTCAAATATTCACAGTGCTATCATAGGAAACCTTTGGGTTTAAAAAGCAAAACCATGTGCATATAAGGACTGGATACATGAATTAGAACAAATTTGCTTAATATGTAATACTTGGTAGCAATAATGAAAAAGTGATTGAATATTCACATAGTAAGCAGCCTGGGCCAACAGATTTATTTTCCACTGAAAATAATTAACTTTGTATGAACTTGACTGCTAATAGTGTGCTGAACTGGACAATGCTGGCACATTTAGACTGACTCCAGTTCTGCACAAAGGAAACCCTTCCCTCATTAATCAATACCTTCTCTGAAACTGTAATAATAATAATAAAAAGCACATGTATTTTTATAATATACCACTGCATTCCACAAAGCAAAGGAGCAAGTTCCCACATGCCATCTTTTTTTCCTTTTGATGTAGGCACAGGAGAAAAAAAGATTTTAAATGCTCCCAGGTTTCAATCTAAGTAATTCAAGTTTAATGTGGGATAAGCCATAAATAAATAAATAGAAACTCTGAATATTGAGTATTTAATTCTCATAACATGATGTCTGTTTAGCGGCCCTTTACCAAGAGAAAAAAAAATCTCTGCATGAATATAATACTACAAGGGTGTCCCTTAAACATCACAGTGAGCACTAGAACAGCAATACACCCATTGTAAAACTAAACAAGGCATTAGTAAAAATGATCCTGCCAACACAAAACCATGTCGTTTTCACATAGAACACAGATACATCCTCACCAAGTATAGAATAAGTAACCACAAACTAAAATAGAAATATGTGATAAAAATTAAACTGAACCCCCAAGAGGTCACATTCCACATACAATGCAACACCACAGAAACAGTGATGTATGTCCCCTAGTACTGTGCAAAATATAAAGATAGCAGACGTAAATTTGAAAAAAACTGACAAAAACCAATCACCACTTTACAAATTAACAAATAGAAATAAAACAAAAAATAGAAAATAAGATAATATTTTATTGGACTAATACATTTTTCAATTAGCTTTCAGAGTCCAAAACCTCTTTCCTCAGGTCAGTACAGTATACTGCTGTTACAGTCCTGTCCTAAGGATGGAGGTTTTGTTCTCTGAAAGTTAGTCAAAAATGTATTAAAACAAGTCCAACAAAAAGATCACCTTATTTTCATTTTCTATTTGTCACCACAGCTACAATATTACTTTATTCTAAAGCAAATAAATCTTTTTTTCTACCTTTGTCATCTCTGGTTTCTGCTTTCCTCGTCTTCTCTTCGCTCTCTCCCATCCATCCAGCATCTGCTCTCTTTCTCTCTCCCTTTCATCCAGCATGTCTGTTTTCTCTGCCCCTTCCATCCTGCGTCTGCCTCTCCCCCATTCCATATGGTGTCTGCCAGCTTTCTCTGTCCCTTCCATCCACTGCCTGCCTTTTCTTTCCCTTCTATCCAGCCTGTGCCTCCCTCTCTCCTGTTTGCATGATGCATTCCAGCATTTTCTCCTCTCTCTGTTCCCCATCGATATCTATCTTCTGCTCATCTCCTATTTGACGTTTTTCTCTCCATGTCCACTTTCATTCCCTCTGACTCACTGCCTCTCCTATCCATAACCTCCACTGTGTGTCCCTGTCCCCATTCCTCCCATGTTCAGAATTTGCTGTGTTCTTGTCCCTGTTCCCCCCATGTTCATCATCTGCCCTCTGTCTCCTCTTCCCTTCCAGTGTTCCTCATCCTCCTTTCTCCCTCTCCCCTGCACTCCCACCCCAGGGCCAGTATCTCTCTCCCTCTTCTCTCCCCTGCTTCATAGTACTGCATCTTGTTCTCCCCCTCCTCAGATCCAGCTTTTTCCCAGTCTCCTCTCCCTCATAATCCCACCTTTCTCACTTCCCTTTGACCTGGCATCACTTTCAATCCTTTCTCCACCCCCCCCCCCCCTTTTCTCATGTGTCCCACCTTTCTCTCCCCATCTCCTCTCACTTCCCTTTGATCTGGCATCACTCTCACTCCTTTCTCCAACCCCCCTTTCCCCATTCCCCTGTCATCAATTTCCTTCCTCTCTCCACCACCCTTTCCCCTTAGGTCTGGCATCACTCTCTCCACTCTCCCCCCTTCCCCTTAGATCTGGTATCACATCACATCATTCTCTCTCCACCCCCCTTTCCCTATGGTCTGGCTGGCATTGCTCTCCCTCCTTCCTCCACCCCCCCCCCCGACTAGTGCGGTATCGCTCTCCCCCTCCTCACTCCAACCCACTCCACTCCTGCAGGCCTCCAAGCTTCCAGGCCCACCACCAGCATGTCAGAGATGAAAATGCTGCCTTCGGCCTGCCCCAGAAGCCTCCTCTATACAGCTTCCCACGTAGGTGGGACGCTGTACAGAGAAGGTTTCCGGGGCTGTCCGAAGGCAGCGCTTACGTTACTGATGCTGCTGAAGGCTGCGAAGTTTAAAAACCAGCAGAGTGGGGTAGGTGTGAAGCGAGGAGGGGTGAGTGATACTGCACTAGTCGGGGGGGGGGGGGGGGAGAAACATCCATGGCGGTACCCCCTATTGACCTCCACCCGGGGCGGGCCGCCCCCACAGCCCTGCTCTGTGGCTCGGGGGGAGGGGAGGCAAGGAGTCAGATCGCGGCAGTGGCGGGGAGTAGGAGGGAGCGCCGTGGGGCCCTGTGCGTTTGCTCCTCTTGCCCCTTCCTAAGAATGGCCCTGCTTATAGTAGTTACTTTCTCTATTCTGCAGATCCTCAAGTACTTTTAAATGGCTCCAAATCACTGGGGTTTTATGAGACTTCCACTCTATTGGGGTTGGGGGAAGGGAACCTGGCATGGGGCTGAAGTTGGAGAAGATGAAAGGCCAGGGGCATCCTACCTACTCTGCTTTACCTGTGGGATGCTCATGGCCCTGGCAGTGCCATTATCACTTCCTAGCTCTTCGCCACTTAGCATACTAAACAAGATCTTCCTTTTCAAGCCACTTTCAATATCTGATGATGCCGATGCAAACCCATGATTATTCATCAGATTTTGTATTTGCTAATACCAGCTGCATACACTTCTCAGCAGAGAACTGGGTGCACTTACTGTTCTGCTCTGTTGCTTATACCAGCTGCCTCTCTTCTGACCGTCACCCTGCCTCCCTTTGCTCCTTTATGCAGATGACACCTGCCATTCTGCTCTTTTACAGATGCATTAGAAGATGTAGCTGTTACTCTCCTCTTGAAGAGATCTCTCTTTAGCTTGGTCAGGACTACAGGAGGCCACAAACATACATCTGGAAAAATCTCTCTCTCTTCACCCTTATGCTGCTGTTGGTCTCATCTAACCTCCCTTCTTCCTTGTAACACCATTTCTACACCTATCCTTCCCAAGTATTATAAAGTGATCAGACTAGATTGTACGCTCTAAGAAACAGGGGATGTCTCCTTTGTGTGTCTTTACAGCCCTGCATCACCCAAGGTCTTTGCCGTGTTGAAGGACTCTAATCCCTACTATGATTTCTCAGTTATTTCAGCTGAGGTCAGGCCCAGATCAAGAGGTTGTGACAACCTGAATTGACTTTTGCTTTTGTGGGCCTCCCTTTCACCCCCATCTTGCAGTATAAGCTATATAACAGAGTAAAATTTCAGCCGCCATAGTTGATGGCTTAGGTTGAAGCCAGTATGCTGTTTAATTCTTATATTTATTGCTACTATCCAAATGGGTAGCAGCGCTGAATTACGTGGCTAGTGCGGTGACCATGCTGGCATCGTTTATTCTAGAATCAACTACAGTAATCAGAAGGGCCTGGAGAACCAAATTCTACTCACAGCAACACTTCAAAAACACTTCTATCTCATAACCAATCAATAGAAGCATAAACACTAAAGAAAGGAAAAAGCCTCAAAGAGCTCTGGGTAAAGTTACCTCAAACAGCTTAGACTTCATCATTGGCAAAAAAAAACTTCCTTTTGCTAAAGATGTGCTAAGACTGTGTGGCTTTATTCAAAAAATTGTTCAAGCACAACTCAAAACTACTTAACTTGTTGCCGCTGTTCTCATGCCACAGATCCTTCTCCATAAAAATCTCGTCAACCAACAATGGCCAAAGTTTTGCCTTCCTTTGTCAGGGTCGGTGGTTTGTAACTGAGAAAAGAAAAAAGAAATCGGGTACCCGGCAGTTGAGAAGCAAACCAAAACTCCACACCACTTCTTACTTGCTCCGATAACTCCAGCAGCATATCATCAGGCTCACACAGTCCTAGAAAATGGTCGCTCACTATAAAGGATGATGTCAGATGCCACTTATTATGGGAGCCAATTAGATTCAATGACATTCGACCTTAACCAAAAGCTACATTTTATAAGAGAAAATTTTTAATATATTTTTTAAAAGAAATGGCACCACTCAATTTTAGCGCTCAGTCCAGCTGGTTCCATAGAATTAAGGCAAAAAATCCAACGTTCTGCTTGTCACAACATTCTCAGTCTGTAGACCCCCCTAGGGGACTAGGTGATCTGTTGTAGAATAATACAACGTAATTGAACAAATTCATGTCCAACTTTCACACAATGTATTGCTAGAGGAGATGTAATCTTTTGAGTTCTAATAAGTGCTCTTATGTTCAATTAAACATACATAAGGTTTTTGACACAGGCAAATTATATAATATACTACAAAGTCTGACTTGCAAGAAGTCTGTGCCATCAGACGATAAGTAACTTTAGTATTTGGATCATTAAACACTGATGCCTCTATCATCAAAGCACACAATGAACATTCCCCACAGCTTTTATGACCCAAAGTTTGATTCTCCAATGGAGTTAATAGAGTTCAATTCAGGCAAATCTGCGGGGCATGGTAGTTCTTTAAAATTCCTTCCACGGTTGAATGCAAAATGAACAGTAGAAGAGGAAAATGTTGGTAAAGTTGTCAATATTCCCTAGTATTTCTTAATTATTCTTACAACTTTGTAAACCTCTGTAGTGTATTTCAACACACATGTATGGACAGTATCAGGCTCATGTCATTGTTGTGACTGTAACAACAATTACCTGTTAAACCTAGATCTTTGGTAGGCTCTCCTTAACTTCAGCGAGATACCCCTTGTTCAAAAGTCTATCAGATAAATCTTTTGCTTGGCGATCATGTATCTCAGAATATATTCGTTGATAACTAATGGACTATGAAAAAGGAAGACTATCACATAGGGACTTCGGGTGACTACTCCTGTGGTCGAAAAAGGTGTTCCTGCCACAGTCTTCTTTTCAAAAATAGTAGTTGAACAACATTGGATTTTTTGCCTTAATTCTATGGAACCCGCTGGACTGAATGCTAAAATTGAGTGGTGCTATTTCTTTTAAAAAATATTTAAAAAAATTTTCTTCAAAGATGCAGATTGTTTGAGGACGTATGTCAATGAATCTAATTGGCTCCCATAACAAGTGGTGTCTGACGTCACTCTTAATAGGGAGTGGCAATTTCCTTGGATTGTGTGAGCCTAAAGAAATGCAGCCGGTGTTACGGAAGCAAGCAAGTAGTGTGGGGTTTTGGTTTGTTTCTCTCTGCTGAATACCTGATTTCTTTTTTCTTTTCTCACTTACACACCACCGACCCTGACGAAGCAAAGCAAGAACTTTGGCCTTTGTTGGTTGATAAGGTGTTTATGGAGAAGGCTCTATGGCGTGAGAACAGCAAAAAAGTTAAGTAGTTTTGCGCTGCGCTTAAACAATTTTTGAACAAGCCAAGCAAAGTCTTAACACATCTTTAGCAAAAGGAAGGTATTTTGCCAATGATGAAGCGTCTAAGCTGTTTGAGGTAATTTTACTCTGAGCTGTTAAGGTTTTTTCCTTTAGCGTTTATGATTCTATTGATTGTGTCTGAGATAGAGAACTTTTTTGAAGTGTTACTGTTTAGTCTAGGCCAGGGATTCTCAACCTAGGCCTCGGGATATACCCAGCCAGACAAGTTTTCAGGACACCCATGATGAGTATACACGAGACATTTGCATACAATCAGTGGTGTGCTGGAGCCGGCTCGCTCCGGCTCGCAAGAGCTGCTTGTTAAATTTTGACAGCTCTTGCGAGCTGGTTGTTCTTCGGGGTGAGCCGGCTCCATTACACGAGGCAAGCATGGCAGGAGGGCGCCATCACAGGCCATGCTTACCTCCCCTCCGCCTCCCAAACATGTCCAGCGATTGTCCTTCGCCCCCACCCTCCCCTCCCGCTCCCATACATCTTTTTTATTACCTCCGTTGAAGCGCCGCGTTATTTAAAGCCCTGCTTCTGATGAGTTTGTGCCCTTAGTCCCGCCTTCTGACATATGACGTCAGAAGGCGGGACTAAGGGCACAAACTCATCAGAAGCAAACAGGGAAGGCTAGAGACTGGGCAGCAGGGCTTAAATAAAGCGGCGCTTCAACGGCGGTAATAAAAAAGATGGATGGGAGCGGGAAGGGAGGGTGGGGGCGAAGGACAATCGCTGGACATGTTTGGGAACGGGAGGGGAGGGAGGAGAATCGCTGGACATGGATGGGTAGAGGGGGGCAGGGGAGAGAAGACAATTGCTGGGCATGGATGGGCAGAGGGGGGCAGGGGAGAGAAGAGAATTGCTGGGCATGGATGGGTAGAGGGGGGCAGGGGAGAGAAGACAATTGCTGGGCATGGATGGGCAGAGGGGGGCAGGGGAGAGAAGAGAATTGCTGGGCATGGATGGGCAGAGGGGGGCAGGGGAGAGAAGAGAATTGCTGGGTATGGATGGATAGAGGGGGGCAGGGGAGAGAGGAGAGTTTCAGGACATGGATGGAGGGAAGGGCAAGAGAAATTCTGGACATGGATGGAGGGGAGGGAAGGGAGAGAGAAGAAATGCTGGACATGGAGGGAAGATAGAGGAAGGAGATTAGATGAGGGAAAAGGAAGTGAGGGGAGAAACTGTACAAGGATGGAGAAAATAGGCAGAAGCTGGATCCACTGTACAGTCAAGTCTGCGGAGGACCAGAAATGAAGAAGAAAGGAGGAAAGAAAAGTAATAAATGGAAAGGAAGCCCTGGAAATGGAGTCAAGGGAACAGATAAAGAGCAGCAGAATCAGATACTGGGCCAGCATGATCAGAGAAACAAAGTCACCAGACAACAAAGGTAGAAAAAATAATTTTATTTTCATTATAGTGTTTGGAATATGTCCACTTTGAGAATCAGGTGCTGAACGTTAAAAGTTTATATTTACTTATTTATGGCATTTTATCCCATATTAAACATGAATTAGATTGGAACCTGGGATCATTTAATTTTTCTTTCCTGGAGAGAGTAATGCATTGCCCCCCCCCCCGGCTATAGCCAGCTCTGCAATTTTTTTTTTTGGGGGGGGGGGGGGGCGCAGTGGTGGACCGGGGAGAGAGCCTGTTAAAAATTTACCAGCACACCACTGCATACAATGGAGGTAGTGAATGCAAATTTCACATGCATATTCATTGTGGCTATCTTGAAAACTTGACTGGATTGGTGTGTCCCAAGGACTGGATTAAGAACCCCTATTCTAGGCCTACTATTTAGCCAGCCTAACCTTGCCTAATGAGTGGTCAAATATCACCACTATTTTAATAATTTTCTGATCTGTCTTCCCCCAGCCCTCTAGAGTATTTTCTCTTCTCCTCCTAGCTTTTTTTTTTTTTACCCCCAATCACCCTTGGAATATTTTCTCCTCTTTTCCCAGCCTCCTCCCAAACCTTCTGGAATAACAAAACACAGAAATAGGCAAGAATGCTGAGGACAGTGGAACAGGAAAGGAATCACTGCAAGTACCCTTGGACAGTTTAGATGTGACAGATGATGGAAGCACCTTCTAAGGAGATAAAAAAATTAAGAAACACTACTGTTTACTTTTTGTTTTTTAATGAAAAGAATTCTGTGATGCAATTGTTATTTCAGAACAGGTACTCTTTTTCATGTATCAGTGGATCTGGGGGTCCTTTTACTAAGGTGCGCTGAAAAATGCCTGCGCTGTTGTACGCGAGTGTATTAGACGTGTGCAGGTCCATTTTTCAGTGCACCTGCAAAAAAGGCCTTTTGGCCAAAAATGGATGTGCGGCAAAATAAAAATTGGCACGCATCCATTTTGGGCCTGAGACCTTATCACCACCCACTGACTTAGTGGTAAGGTCTCATGCGTTAACCAGGCAGTAATCGTCAGCACGCGTACACTGTCGATTACCACCGGTTATCGTCACTCAGTACAGTTTAAAGACTTTCTTGTGAAAGTTTCCTTCATAATCTACTATAGAGGCTCCTGCCAACTCATTGGAAACTTTTCCTGAATAACAAAGTGTGTAGTTTCTAGTATCAACTTAGCATGAGAATGCAATATTTCTTTTTAATACTTTCTGTATTTTTTCTTATTATATAAATTGGGTTCCACTAAATTGTAGGTGCTTCGTTCTTTATCCACCTGTTTATTTACACCTTCAAAGAAATGAAGCAAATTGGTGAGGCAAGACTTCCATTGGCTGAACCCATGCTGACTCTGACCCATTAAACCATGTTTGTCTATGTGTTCCGTAATTTTATTCTTTATAATAGTTTCCACTATTTTGCCAGGCACTGAAGTAAGGTTTACTGGTCTGTAATTTCCCAGACCACCCCTGGAACTATTTTTAAAAATCGGCGTAACATTAGCCATCATCCTGCAGTCTTCAGATACTACGGACGATTTTAATGACAGGTTACCAATCACTAACAGATTAGCAATTTCATGTTTCAGTTCTTTCAGTACCCTGGGGGATATGTCATCCGGTCCAGGTGATTTATCACTCTAACTTCTCAATTTGGCTCTGTACATCTTCCAGGTTCACCGAGATTTCTCTCATTAAACACCTTTCTTGTTTGATGTCTGTAATTTCTGCTCAAGATATGATTCCTGTAATTATCTTAACATTTTCAATAAAGAAAAGGAAAAAAAGCAACAGTCCCAGAATCCCTGGGACCCTTTACCCTTCTCCATTGAGAAAACTGGCTATTTAGCACTACTTTGTTTTTTTTAATCTTTTAATCAGTTCCAAGTCCATGACAGGACATTACCTCCTATCCTATGACACTTCAATTTCCTCAGGAGTCTCTCAAGGACTTTGTCTAGCACTTCCTATAAATTCTGATACTTCTGGCTCACCCTTATCCACATGTTTATTCATGCCTTCAAAAAAATGCAGAAGACTGGTGAGGCAAGGCAAGACTTCCCATGGATAAATCCACATTGGCTCTGTCTCATTAAACACTTTTCTTTATATAATAGTTTCTACCATTTTGCCCAGAACTGTCAGGCTCACCAGAGTGTAGGTTTCTCAAGTCATCCCAGAACATTTTTTATAAATTGCCGTTACACTGGCCACCCTCCAAATCTTTAGCTACTGTAGACAATTATAATAGTAGCTCAAAAATTATTAACAGTAAATCTGCAATTCAATTTTTTTTAGTTCTTTCAGCATTCTGGGGTATACAATCTCAAGAGAAGCTTACAGCAGCTACTGACTTAGATGCAACATTTTCATTAATAGCTTACTGCATAGATAAGATAAAGAGATGGGGTCTAGCATGCTGAAGTTAAATACTGCCAAAGCCATGATTTTATGGTTTGGTCAACAGTTGACAAAGTTACCAGTGTGTCACGTGGTACACATTAATTTTTACGAGTGGTCATCTAAGATGTTAGGAGTAATTCTGGACTCTCTACTTTCATTTGCACTCCAGGTGAACAACTTGAATAAAAAGATCCTCTTTCAACTCAGGTAACAGAACAATTTATTCTTTCTTATATGATGACCATTTTGCACTGATAGGGCCATATTTAATATTGTCCCAATTAGATTACTGTAGTGCTATTTATGCTGGATTCTCTACTAAGCTTTGGAGAAGGCTCCAACTTCTACAAAATACTGTAGGTAGACTGACTTAAAAAAAAAGGTTTGATCAAGTCACTCCTCTGTTTTTAAAGCTTCATTGATTACCAATCTGAGCTTATGTTACTTTTAAATTGTTGCACTTTGCTTTTAAAATTCTTCATAGATTGGCACCTATAAATTTGGCTCATCTGATTTCTTTTGCTCCAGGTAAATGGTCTTTTAGATCAAAAGACTGCCATCTAGTACATTTTCCTTCATTCAAAGTGAGTTTAAGAAAACATTTGAGAATTCCTTTTCATTTCAGGCAATTCACTCTTGGGACAACTACTTTATTGTAAGAAGACTGTTGCTTGATGAACAAACTGTAAATATGTAAGAGCTCTTTTATTTCAAAAACTAGTAAGAAATGCCCGTTTCTGATGCCAATGAAACGGGCGCTACCAAGGCGCTTTCCTTACCATCCCCCTCCCCTTGTTGCTGGACTTAACCTCCGTGTTGATCGCGGCGGATCAGGTGTTCGGATGGCACTCCGTGGGGGGAGGGGGTGGAGGATCTGCGTAGGTCGCTGTTTTTCTGTGTGCGTCGGGGGGGGGGGGGGGTGGAGCGTCGGAGGGCGGTGGAACTGGGGATTCATTGAGTGTCATAGCCCCGCCCCGAACGTCATAACGTTGTGACGTGAGGGCGGGGCAAGCACTCATGGTGGAAAACTGATCTGGACCATGACAACTTAACTTGGAATGCTAGGTAAGTTTGCCTCATAGAACGTTGGCGGTGCGTTTTATATAAAGAGATATTGGTATTAAACTGTGAGACTCATATGTTCCTATGATACATTTGTAAACAGCTTTGGACCAGAAGCTGCGATTAAGTGGTCTAGAAGAGTTTTAGATTAGATTAGAAGCTAAACCTACTTTATGCCTGTTGGCCTTACATCTATCTTCCCTAATAAAGACATCTAGCTAGTAATTAATTTCTCCTTAGCTAGAAGGATTATTTTGGAAGTCTGAAAAAAAAACAAACTGTGATAATCTGCCCAATACTGAAAAAAAAAAAATCTCTAAATACCAATGACTCAAGGAAACTATTGTCCAAACAAAAAAAAACAGCACCACGGGCCTTTAAAAATGGAACACAGTTCTTTAATGAATGAGCCTTGACAAAAAGACCCGACACGGGCCGTGTTTCGGTGACTAGCACCTGCGTCAGGGGTCTACATAGAATACAAAACATAGAAATAATATATTTAAAAATTTTTTTTTTTTTTTTTAAATATAATGAGTAAAACCAAAGATTATTATTTAGACTCATCAAGCATACATATATAAGCCTATATAAACACCTAAAGCATTTAATATTTTAACATTGCATTTAATATTTTAACATTCTCATATATTATTATATAGTAATTTGAAAATAATTATTTTCAAATTACTATATAATAATATATGAGAATGCTTGATGAGTCTAAATATTAATCTTTGGTTTTACTCATTATATTAAAAAAAAAAAAAATGTTTTAAATATATTATTTCTATGTTTTGTATTCTATGTAGACCCCTGACGCAGGTGCTAGTCACCGAAACACGGCCCGTGTCGGGTCTTTTTGTCAAGGCTCATTTATTAAAGAACTGTGTTCCATTTTTAAAGGCCCGTGGTGCTGTTTTTTTTGTTTGGACTTTAGTTTGTACTTTGTTCCCTCTCTTTTGTTATATTCAAGGAAACTATTGGCCATTTCAGATTTAGTTTTTTGTAGGTAAGTTGATTGAATAGACAGGTCTGCTGCAACTATTATTGCTCCTGGATGAACAAAATATTCTAATCAGGCTTCTGAAATGTCTTAGTACAAAAACCACTGTGGTTTCAGTTTTTCCACAGGAATATATCATAAGATAGATAAGGGACAAACTAATTTTGACTCTTTCTGATCTGTGAGCAATGTTTGATGCATTAGACCACTACTTTTTGTACCCAATAAGGATTTTCAAACAGGAAGAAACATCCATGACTAAAAAGGACATTTTTATCTAGACCTGTTTCAGTCATGTCCAAGTTACAAATCACCCCTCCTTAATCCCCCCAATGATTGCTGTCCCCTTCCCTTTCCCTTGAAAGGGAAATTGGAAAGGAAAACCAGGCTCTATGGCAGCTGCAGGTATTAAGAACAATAGTAACAATTCAATAGGATTACTTCAACTGTACTTTAAATACATTCAAACATTTTTGTGAACCATCAGGGAAAAGTATTCACTCAGGTTCGGCAGGATATTGAATGCTGAGAAGAGTGCCAAACCTAAGTGAATAATTTTCCCTGATACAGCTATGCTAGCAAAACACAGCACTATGTCGGGCTAAAATGCAGTTTATTCCAAGTTATGATACTGAGAGGCATTGGATTATTGCATCAGCTTTTTGAAGTCTAACAGTGAGAGGCAGTGAAGAATCACTCAGCCGTTAAAGATATGTGTAACACTACATAAGTAATTTCCATGTTATGTTGAAAGAGAGAAAAGTTTTTACATATAAAAAGAAATGGACCGATGAGGATTCAGAATGTTTATGTGCAAGTGTTTGCCTCACACCTGAAAAAAGAAATCATCCATTTTTCTGATGGCTCACAAAAAATATTTGGATGTATTTAAAGTATAGTTAAGTAATCCTATTTTATTGTTACTGTGGTTTCAGTGGATTGTATTAAGACCACAATTTGGTAATCAATAGAAATAGAACAAAATAAAACATGGAAAAGAAAATAAGATGATACCTTTTTTATTGGATATAACTTAATACATTTCTTTAATTAGCTTTTGAAGGTAGCCCTTCTTCATCAGATCAGAAATAAGCAAATGTTGATAGATGACAGTATAACATCAAAGCATTTCAGTGACAATCTAACAGGATGAGGGTGGGTTAGGTGAGAGACAGGGAGAGCTGGGTGGATGAGGGACAGGGAGATGTGCATGGAGAGGGTGACAAAGCAGTACAATTTTATGGTTTATAATGGGCTAGAAAACCCAGATCTTTGTTAAGTCCTGGCTGGTGGGTGTCAAAATATTTAATCATTATGACTTCAAAGGTCTTATGTTCCTGTATTGTTTTAAAGTTCCCTTTCAGTATTCTCACCATAAAATCACAGGTACAGTGTTCTGGTTTTGTAAAGTGCTGCCCCACGGAGCTGACATCTTGGTTGGTACTGGCATTTTTCGTTGCATTTTTTACACTGAATGATATATACCACATTGGAAGATGAGCATGTGAAGGATTCCATCCCCACCAGTGCTGGCCTTCCGACAGCCACCCAACTTAAAACACAAGCTAGTTAGAAGTAAGCTCCCAACACAGACTCAAAAAGAAGAGAGTGGTACACATCCTTGCAATATATCCAGCTGCAAACTATGCCAAAACATTTCACAGGACCCCATAGTCATTCACAAAGGAAAAATATTCAACATTAAGGAATCCTACATTGGAGAAATAAGTCAGATGTTAAAGAAGAGATTTAATTTACATAGACATCATATGAAAAATGCCAGTACCAACCAGGATGTCACCTCTGTGGGGCAGCACTTTACAAAACCAGAACACTGTACCTGTGATTTTATGGTGAGAATACTGAAAGGGAACTGTAAAACAATACAGGAACATAAGACCTTTGAAGTCATAATGATTAAATATTTTGACACCCACCAGACAGGACAACAAAGATCTGGATTTTCTAGCCCATTATAAACCATAAAATTGTACTGCTTTGTCACCCTGTTATCTCAATGCACATCTCCCCGTCCCTCATCCACCCAGCTCTCCCTGTCTCTCACCTAACCCATCCTCATCCTATTAGGCTGTCACTGAAATGCTTTGATGTTTCACTTATATATACTCTCAAAATAGCTGTGGCACAGAAAAAAGTACTTGAGTCTATCCCAATAAAGATTCTGTGGAGTGTATCTGTTCTAATTTTGATAATACAACAAGGGAAAAATGTGCCCAATGTTTCCTTTGTACTAATACTTTGGAACTTAAGGACTTTTTTATTCATTCAGTCACAAAGAAAAAGTTCTTTTTGAAATTTAGAACTACCTGTTTGTCTGATCATATAATTTATCTTATCATTTGTCCGTGCCCCAAAATCTATGTTCGGGAAACTACACGTCCAAAAGAGTTGCTTGAAATTACGGAGGGAAGAAGCTCCCATTGTCTCACCTTGCCTTCAAATGGATCATGACTTCTCTTCTTTGCAGATTTGTGCTATTGACCATATACTAAAGGATTGCCCTAATAGGAAGTTACTCCAACGAGAACAATTTTGGATTTTCTCATTGAATACAGAAGAACCTTATGGTTTGAATTTAAAATCAGACTAGCGTACATGTCCTCCCTTTTAGGGCATTCTGGTACTTGTAGTAGTTCTTCACTATAGGAAGTGACATCAGAGTTCCAAGCCCGGGGCTCTATAATAGAAGGATGCTGCAGCCATTTTGGTGGAGACCAGTGGTGTACTGGAGCGGGCTCTCACGGGCTTGCGAGAGCCGTTTCTTAAGTTTTTAAGAATTTTGGGAGCCGGTTGTTAAAGTAGGCCTCCTCATGGCTACTTTAACAACTGACTCCCAAAATGTGGGCTTGGGCCTCCTCCTGAATTCTCTTTTACTTTGCTGGCAGTGATGTTGGCCCCACTAGCCAAGTAAATAGACTGCTGCTGCTCCCTGTTTCTGACTCTGAGCATCAGGCTGGGACTTTTCATGCAAGCACAAGAAGGTTCCATCATGCTGCTCAGAGCCAGAAACAAGCAGCAGAGAATGGTGGCAGTCCATTTATTGGCTGGTGGGGCTCGGCAAAGGTATGCCTAGCGTGCCCGCACAAGGGAGGGGAGAGAGAGGCATGTATTCCCCCCGCCCCAAATTTCAGGGCCAGCTATGCCCGGAGAGAGAGCCCTTTGTTAAAAATTTACCAGCACACCCCTGGTGGGGACTAACAAGCAGGAAACAGACCTGTGTCTAAATCTGTGGCAAGTACTTTTATCTAAAACTAAAAAAAATTTTGATAGCAGTTACTAACTGAACCTACTGGATCCTTTTTCTTCACTAGAGTTTCTCTTATACTAAACTGTGTTTGCACTTTATGGTTTTTGCGTTTTTGTATAGTTATGCACATGACATGTTTGTTTGGTTTTCATTTAACTTTACATTTTTGATTATTTTGAAGGTAAATACATGCCTTGATACAGTGATTTTTTGTGAAACTGAGGCCTGAGTCGGTGTGTTTGGAACCCATGACACTTCTTTATCTATACCTGCATGCTTAAAAGTTGAGTTCAACTTGTTATTATTAGTTCTTTTGATATGGATACCCTCCTTTTTTGATTTTGTGGATTCTTTTTGTATCCTTTACCTTTTGAAACAGAAGGGTTTTTCTGTCTGTGATGAGAACCCCCTCCGATGTTAGAAGAGCACTATGGCTCTCAATGTGAAGCTTATATATATATATATATATATATATATATATATATATATATATATATATATATAGGCTGGAGGTTGGGGAATTCTGAGGCTTTTCCCGTGCTGTATTTTCAAAATTAGAACAGATACACTCCACAGAATCTTTAGTTGGATTGATTCAAGTACTTTTTTCTGTGCCACAGCTATTTTGAGAGCTTTTTTTCTTTTTTTGATTACTTGGTAGTATTGCTCTCTTTCTCTTTTGTGATATATCACTTATATATACTGTCATCTATCAACATTTGCTTATTTCTGATCTGATGAAGAAGGGCTACCTTTGAAAGCTAATTAAAAAAATGTATTAAGTTATGTCCAATAAAAAAGGTATCATCTTATTTTCTTTTCCATGTTTTATTTTGTTCTATTTCTATTGATTGCCTTTAAAAGTGGACTAACACAGCTACCACATCTCTCTACTGAGGTATTGTGAATAAAGCAGTAAGCAAGTCAAAGAAGTAGTGTAGTGGTTAGTGCAGTGAACTGTGAACCAAAGGACCCAGGATTAAGTCCCACTTTTTTTTTTTAATAATTCTGATACTTCCAGAAACAGAAAAATACATACTGAACCTAAATATAATACACCTGCAAGCCTGAAGGCTATTGAAGTGGTGTACAGTCAGGTACAGTGGCTATTTTTCAGGTCCTGGAAGGATCACATTCACAAAAAACAGTTATAGTGGGTTTGAACCTGTGTCCCTTGGTTTACAGTTCATTGCACTAACCACTAGGCTACTCCTACTCCTCTGTTCTGCAGAGACATCTCTGTGTCCATATTTTTGAAAATGATGCCAGACAGAAATTCATGCCCCTGGTTTTATGCCGTTCAAAAGTTGGATGTTTCACTTTGAAAAATGGCTATTCATTTTGGTTATTTTCAATACAAAAATATCTCACAGTCATAACTGAACAGGAAATCTAGACGTTTTTCTTGTTCCTTGATGTGAGATGGCCAGTTTTTTGGGGGCATGCTATGAGCAGGATGGGTTTTTTGGACTTAGATTTTTTTTTTAATTTATTGTCTTTATTAGAAAGCAACCAACACAAGAAATACACAACTTCTCCATCACAAAGCCTAAGGCCCCGCTTCACACACCAATTTTCACTAACATTAAACCATCTCAAACTTAGATTTTTTTTTTAAACAACCTTCCACGTCTACAGCAGTGTTTCTCTACTTTTTTTCCAATATGACCCCATTCCAGCAACTGAAAATTCACGTGTCCCCAGATGATAAACAGCAAGAATTCTCCTCTCTCACCCACTTTCTACTCCTCCCAATCATTCAAAGCAGGAAAGTGACAGCAGTGGCAGCAGCCAGAATACAGCCTGTGAATCAACATGCGCTCGTGTACACCCTCTATTCTGCAGGTACGCGTTCTAACAGGAAGTCTACTCAGGAAGAAATGGAGGCTTGTGAATGTTCACTGACCCAGGCTGCCCGCCACTACAAGACACAGGTTACAATGGAATTACAGACAGACAAGACGAAGTGGCCCTGTTTGTGAGCCCCCTTCCATGGATGTGACTATTTGGGGTCCCAATCTCCAGTTTGGGAAGAAATAGCCTACAACATATTTTCTATGACTGGCACTGAATTACTAGAATGGTGTATTTGTATAATAGTTAATGGCAAATTCAGCCAGTACTATATCAAAGAAAACCTCAATAAAACAAAGTAAAGTTACCTCTATGTTCATTTAAGATGAATTGCACAGGATCACTAACACCTGAGCCAGAGCATAAAGGCAGCAACAGAATGATTTTTGCTTTCTGTAATCTGTGATCCACTGGGTCAATGTCCATGAAATTTTCACGAAGAAATTTAATATCTAAAAATGAAAGATTAAATATATATGAAACATGTAGGAACAAGGCAGAGAATGACTTATGCTGAAATACAATTGGTAGAATGATTAAGTCTGTATGTTCTGCACGTAAGAAGCTTTGACCATAATTGAAATCATTTGAAAGAGAGACATTGTAAGATACCCAATCACTTCACTGACTAAATTATTTTTGTTTCCAAATAATTTTTTTAACAAATTAAGAACACTGCCATCGGGGCCTCCACTTCGAAGAAGCGTTTTGGAAAATTTCAATTGCCTTCATGCTTGAAAGGTTTCTTATATATCCAGGGTCCTCTGGTTTTCAGCTCACTGCTCTAACTATTAGGCTACTCTTCCACTCCACATGGACTTCTGTATGGTCATTTTATAATATGGATACTCCTATGCTGTTTGTAAAATGGGTGTTTATTTATTTATTGCATTTGTACCCACATTTTCCCACCTCTTTGCAGGCTCAATGTGGCTTACATTACATCATTCATGCTGGCTGCAGTGGACGTCTACTTCTCATGTATTTTAGAAAAGTAGATCCTGTTCTAAAATACTAGCACTGCTAACAATGTACTGACTTGTATGTTCTTTCTAAAATGCTGATCTACAGCACTTAGGTACTGCCTTATAGAAGAGTACCTAACACATATACACAGGTAACATGTGGATTTTGCTCACACCTTTTTCATTAGTAGTTTATGGTGAGTTACATTCACGTACATCTGGCATCTCTCTGTCTCTGGAGGGCTCACAATCTAATTTTGTACCTGAGGCAATGGAGAGATAAGTGACTTGCCCAAGATCACAAGGAGAAGCAATGGGTTTTGAACTGGCCACCTCTGGATATCACGACTGGTGCTCTAACCACTAGGCTACTCCTCCACTCCATTACTGGCACCTCTGACATGTGTGTGTAAGTCTAAACACCAGTTTATAGAATTGCCCTGTTAGAGTGTAAGCCAGTGGCTTCTCAAACCTGTCCTGGGAGAACCCCAGCCAGTCAGGTGTTCAGGATACCTGCAATAATTATTCATGAGTTAGATTTACATGCAATGGAGACAGTGCATGTAAATCTAACTTAGGAATATTCATTGCAGGTATCCTGAAAACCTGACTGTTTTCTGGGAGAACCCCAGCCAGACTGAGAAGCAGTCTGCAAGTTCCTAAAGGAATGAAGATGTAGGGGCAGACATGATTCTTAGAAAATAGGAGACACTTAAATAAATTAGTTAAAAAGGAATGCTTGACAGCTGTGTTTCACCCAGTGAGGGCTGCTTCAGGGACTAAATCGTACTACCAAAACCAATATATAAGACCAAATGAAAATTCATAATAAATCACATAATACTTAAAAATTAACATTAAAGGCCCTCATAATCAGTACCAGTTGAATAAATAAGTAAAAGTGTATATCATAAAAACCCAGGCTTCAAAAAAAATGTGCAAAGTGACATAACACACTAACAAACATTAAAATGTGTGAGGGAACGCAAGCTAATTATGTAAGCAATTTACATCAGCACTGTTACGATCCTGCTGGATAGGCAGAGGAAGGTTTGGGACTCACTCCTGATTGGCTTGTCAGGAGATGAGCCAGCAGATGTCAGAAGCTTGATCCATTTAAGCCTGCCTTTCCCTTACAATCACTGATTTGGCATTGATTGCTTTGCTGAAGCCAGCCTGTGTTTGGGCGCTTGTGTTACGTGGGAGTTTAGCCTTTCTCCTCATGCTTTCTGTGTGTGTGTGTGTGTGTGTGTGTGTGTGTGTGTGTGTGTGTGTGCTGGGTATTCCCAGCATGAGCCTGATTGCCTCACTTCCCCCACCTGGCTTGCTTCTCCGGCTCTAACGTTGTGCTGTCTGGGGTAAGCGGTTGCCTTGAATCATTTCAGCTTTCTCTTCCTCAGTGCTCCCTTGGTTGTACTGAGCTGCTGCTCTGCTCCCTGTGGTTCTGCCTTCCTTTGTCCTTGTACTTTGCTCCTGTTTGTTTCAGTTCTCTTGTTTGCTGTAGCTGTCTCATGTGTGTGGAGAGCAGCGTTCCTGTTCTGGTCTGTGTGAGTCAAGGAAGCTTCCCTCTGTTTGTTTACTCTCCCCTTATCTTGTCTGCAGAGTAGCTCTGCCCTGTTCTTTCCCTTTAGCAGTTCCTTTTTTCCTTGGGGGTTGTGGGGCCAGTCTGTGAATTTTTATTTGTGTTACTTATGTTAATTTATATACCGTATCTTATTGCAACTGCAAAACAGAATGTATAAAAACAACTAATGTATACAAATAAACAAACATAGGAATTCCATTCATGACAGGAAAGCACAGCAAATCAGAATAAACTGTATGCTGTAGTAAAGCCTTGTTCCTTTGTGTGCTGATTGTTTCAGCTTAGAGTGTATTCCTATAGTTGGTTTCCTTTTTCCCCTGAGTGCTGTGTTGTTTAAGCCTAGAGTGTTTCTTTCTGGGGCTTCCTGTATTCCTGTTCGCCTGGGGCACGCTTTGTTTCCATGTAGAAGCTTCTGCCTCTTCCCCTTTCCTTTGTGGCTTTACCCTGCACTGTGTGCGCTGCACTTCCATGTGGAACCCGTGTTCTTTCTTCCTTCCCAGAGTGTGACTCTGTTCCCGGTCGGCCGTGAGGCCCGCTTGCTTGGTCTCTGTGTGAGTGGGTTCCCGACAGGCCGTGAGGCTTGCCTGAATGTTCTATCTTCCCCTTTCTGGTGGTGCCTGCTGGCTGTTGTGAGTGTACGGGGCTTGGTGGCTGGGGTGGTGCACAGGGCCTGTTCAGTCTACCCTTGGCCAGAATCCTATATTAGGCCTCGGCCTAGACTCAAGGGCTCACATCCAGAATAACAGCCACAAACAATGCTGCAGAAACATGAAAAGCAGTTGTCAATACTTAGTCTCATCCCTGAGATAAATATATCAGTATACATTAGTTTCATCCTTGATAAATACATCAGTATACATCAGTCTCATCCCTGAGATAACTACGTTAGTATACATCAAGCAGTTTCTTAAGAAAAAACTGCAAAGAACAAACAAGCACTCACCAGGATCTCCAACCTCTGGGGGTGGGTCACTGTACAGACAGTATCTAGTTAGTATGACTGGAACTTCACTTAAAACACTGGTGGGTTACTTGACCTGCACTCTAGCAGTAGGAAAAAAAATCCCCACATTTGCTTTTTCAATATAAGCCACATATATGCTAATAAAGGGGCCCTTTTACTAAAGGGTCGCCATGAGCACTTGGGAACTGTTGGCCTAATGCGGATGGCCAGTGGTAGTTCCACTCCCCAGCGTGTGCCATTTCTAATGGGCCTGAAAATTCTCTTTACCGCAGGGGGTTACCGCTGGGTAAGGGATCCCCCTAAAATGGCCCACGTAACAAGTGTGAACTTACCACAAGGCCATTTCTTTTTTTGCCCTTTTACCCAATGCTGTAAAAGGTATCTCGGTGAGCGATAAAACTGGGTACCGACGCCACTGCAGGGCTCCCTTTACCGCAGCTTGGTAAAAGGGGCCCAAAACCAGCTAAAAAATAGTCCCGGACTAAAAAAGCGCAAAAAATAGCTTACAACATATTTAAAAAATAAAAAAATCAAAATGCCATATGTTCTACCTATGCATTTAAATCATATAGGGGGTAACATGGCTGCCAAATGAACCCCCCCCCCCCCCCACATATCTAAAAATAAAACACCTTCATTTTGAAAAACTAAAGGGCATAAACATGGAAAGCACATGTCCCTTGTACACTATAGATTCATGAAGGACGTGACCTCAGCTTTGAAATGACACCAAAAAAACCCATTTTTTAAAATACTTTGAAAATTGCGATTAAAAACGCTGAACACAAAGGGCTGTCATTATTAAAAACACAAATGACATCGTTAAAATGCTCATTAAAAAAATTATCTATATATATAAAAGGCACCACTGAAGCCTCCAGCCGGAAGTGTGAAGCGCCAGAGATATCCGGTTTCCCCATGAGTGAAGGAAAACAGCACAGCACGAAATCCCTCTCTCTGTAACAGTGAAGGACTCAGAGGGGGGAGGGGAGAGAGATGCCCTCACTTTCTCTGTAACAAAAACACAGAACAGCAGGAAACTTAACACTGAAGGACTGGACTCGGAGGGGGGAGGGAGAGAGGGCAGAGGGCAGGGACACACACTCCCACATGCACACTCTGAAGAAAACCTTGCTAGCCCCCGTTTCATTTGCATCAGAAACGAGGTTTTTTTTACTAGTATATCATAAAAGAGACAACCTCAGCTTCCAAATGATACCAAAATATCAAAAGTTGGAGCATGTAAAAAACATATACAATATGCCCATGCAGCTAATTGTAATCATGATGAGACTGAACACTTATTAAAAAGCCAAAGATAAAATAAATTGGAGCCATAAGGATAACAGAGCTTTGTGCTGGTAGTAACCATTAAGACCAATAACTGAAAACATTTCTACAACTGGATACAGTGGGCATTATATAAATACAGACAAATCCAATTCTTGATTTAGACTCTTTGGGTGTACAGTATGGAAACTGAAAATCATCCTTTGTTCAAGCTTTAACACAACAGCATCCAGATTGCCCTCTCTCCAAGAACTTGTGGTACTAAAAAGAATGGTTGAAAGACAAAGCGCCGCACCAGAGGTTTCTCTGATGTTCAGAGTTTAATTGCACTTTTATGCTGTCAGTCTTATTAAATTATCTTATGGTTTTGCTGATACAAACAAGTCCACATGGGCAAATGCCTGCATAGACGACACCAGCGATTTTATAGTTTGAGAGCTGTCTCAGTCCGAACACTTCAACAGGAAAAATTTAACAAACCACTAATTTAAAGATACAGACCATCATACAAGGAGGAGTCATATAAAATTAATATAAGAAATAATTACAAAATGATCAGTGGGCTAGACTACAGCATCACTAGACATATCAACAGTGCTCAGCTCTCTGGTAATGACTCCTTAGTAGGTGAACTCAATCTTAAGAAACAAGAAGTTGTTTCGGGTCCAAAATTAAGAGATTTACCCTCTAAAATAACCAAATCCAAGGAAATTTTAATGTATAGTTTGCTCCAAGAGCCAAAGGTTTAGGTTTTAAAGCTAAGAACTCCTGGTGTCTCTTCTGAGTGACTTGATAAATCAGGGAATATATGAATTTGTGATCCAAAAGAGACTTCATTCAGATGACCAAAGTAAATACGAAGTATCCAATCCCAAACAGGCTCCAACGCAAAGGTAACTATCATAGCAGACCTCTGTGTGACAACCTCCAAAGATGACTCGGAAGCCAGTCACGTCCATAGCAATCATCTCTCCACCTTGCTCTCCTCCAGCTCTTCCAAGACCAGGAACATTGTAAGCTCTAACTGGGGGGGAGGGAGAGGAAAAAAAATGCCTCAGGTGGTATCTTCCAACACTTCAAGGAAGTATTTGCAAACCATATCAACAGCATTAAAGGAAAATGTGGAAAATTTAATAACCTCAAATTATTTTTCCTCATTTGATTTTTCCACAAATTCAACCTTACGATGCAAATATTCCTTGTCCTTCATCAAGGCAATTATCACCTTCTGTGTCTGAGCAGTGCTCTCCTCTATGGACTCCAATCTTGCAGTATGTTGTTCTACACAAGTGACCTGCTCCTGCTGAACCTTTTTGAAATCTTTACAATCTGACACCAATTGCTGAACAACTGTTTGTAAAGAGCAGTTCACCACCTGAATCACTTCACAGAGTGACTAAAGTCATAACAGCTAGTTTCTTTACCTCCAAACTCCCAGATTGCAGCTCTCCCACTCGACTGTCTCCAGATGCTTCACAGGAGGCAGCAACTCCAAGCGGAGACTATGTTACCATGTTACCATGAGGGGCATAATCGAGAGGTGCATAATCGAAAGGGGCGCCCAAGTTTTCCTGAGGACGTCCTCACAGGACGTCCCGGTGAAGGGGCGGGGAAACCCGTATTATTGAAACTAGATGGGCGTCCATCTTTCGTTTCGATAATACGGTTGGGGACGCCCAAATCTTAACATTTAGGTCGACCTCAGAGATGGTCGTCCCTGATTTTCGTCGATAAAGGAAACCAAGAACGCCCATCTCAGAAACGACCAAATCCAAGCCCTTTGGTCGTGGGAGGAGCCAGCATTCGTAGTGCACTAGTCCCCCTGACATGCCAGGACACCAACCGGGCACCCTAGGGGGCACTGCAGTGGACTTCAGAAATTGCTCCCAGGTGACTACCATAGCCCTTATGGGTGAAGGGGGGCACCTAGATGTGGGTACAGTGGGTTTGTGGTGGGTTTTGGAGGGCTCACATTTACCACCACAAGTGTAACAGGTAGGGGGGATGGGCCTGGGTCCGCCTGCCTAAAGTGCACTGCACCTACTAAAACTGCTCCAGGGACCTGCATACTGCTGTGATGGAGCTGGGTATGACATTTGAGGCTGGCATAGAGGCTGGAAAAAAATATTTTTGAGGGTGGGAAGGGGTTAGTGACCACTGGGAGGGAGTAAGGGGAGGTCATCCCCGATTCCCTCCGGTGGTCATCTGGTCATTTAGGGCACATTTTTGTGGCTTGGTCGTATGAAAAAAAAGGACCAGGTAAAGTCATCCAAGTGTTCGTCAGGGACGCCCTTCTTTTTTCCATTATCAGTCAAGGACGCCCATGTGTTAGGCACGCCCCAGTCCCGCCTTCGCTATGCCTCCGACACGCCCCAATGAACTTTGGTCATCCCCGTGAAGGAAAGCAGTTGAGGACACCCAAAATCGGCTTTTGATTATGCCGATTTGGGTGACCCTGTAAGAAGACGCCCATCTTGCGATTTGTGTCAAAAGATGGGCGCCCTTCTCTTTCAAAAATAAGCCTGCATGTTCCCTGCACTGGGAGAGGAAGCCACAGGAAGGCCCCCAAGAGAGGACGGCGTCTGTAACAACCCAATGTACCACCCTGCTCTCCTCCAATGAACAAGGCACTTCAGGATTGTGAAAGTGCTGTCAGTATAGGGCTCAATGAGACCTCTTTCACACTACAATCTGACAATGCAGACCCGGTCAAAGAAATGGCTAGTGAGGCTGACTCGGTCTTCACCTCACAAGCTTCCAGAGTTAGCTGCCTAGAAGCCAAGCTAGGGTCAATTGCTGGGGGGACAGCCTTAACTATCCCTTTCTTATTTTTCCCCATTGCAGGGAATGCTCTGTGGCAGCTGTCTGCTCGGGTCAATGTGGAGCTGAGGATCAAATGTTCAGCTCAGATGCCTGGTCCACAATAGATTTACATTGCATGTTCACACCACAGACAGAGCAACCTCTACATCTGTAGTATCCGTAAGGTAGTTTCCTTATGTGTTCATTGCTCGTTGGTAATGTTGAGGGAACCAGGTGGGCTTTTAAACTGCGCCTTCTTATTGGCTAAAGTCAGTCTTTTATCACTGAAATAATCTATGTGCTGTATAATGTGCCAGTGCTTCCAGAGAATTTTTGTGATATTATTCAAAAGATGTGTGAAGGGCAGGGTGAATATAATGCTCTCCTCCTTCTTCCAGATGGCTGGTATAAGTAATGTCCTTTTGACCATAATCCTGGCCTTTTCATAACAAGCATCAATACATTTTCTTGGGTACCATTTTGCAACAAATCTCACCTTTATTTCAGCAGACCTGCTTTCAAATGAATCAAAGTCAGAACATATGCGTCTCATTCTTAAAAACTGACTACACAGTAGGAAGGTTGTTTACCAAAGAATTATGACATCTTTTGTTAGTCTCCTTTTTTCTAACTATTGTGTCTGCCCCTACATCTTCATTCTTTTTGGGGTTACCCCAGGACAGGTCTGGGAATCACTGCTGTAAGCCCTCAAGTGGCAGGGAAATATCCTAAGTACTTAAATGCAATTCACCTTGAGCTACTACTGGCACCGTTGTGCGGGGTGCTAAAGTTGTTGGGGGTTGAATACTGCCTTTATGCTGATGATGTGCAGTTTTTTTTCTAAAAACAGTATAGGGCTCTGGTTTGTCAGAACAGATTTCAGCTTATATGAAGGTGATAAATGAGTGGATGGAGATACATAGGCTTGCTTTAAATTTGGAGAAAGAGATTATGGTTGTAGGGAGTGGTGGATGTTAGGTGGCCCCAGTGTGGGTGTGTGGTATGGAGATGCTTGTAAGGAGTGAAATAAAGTTGTTGGGGGTGGTGTTGGATGCTCATTTAACTATGCAAACTCAAACTGGTAATGCTGTTCAAGCATCTTTTGCTCAGTTGCATCGGTTGAAGCCGATGTTAACGTTTTCTGATTTTCGTAATGTTGTGCAGAGTTTGATTATATCGAGGTTGGATTACTGTAACTCTCTTTATTTGGGGTTGTCTAATGCTAGAATAAAAGCCTTACAAGTAGTGCAGAATGCTGGTAGGTGTCTCGAAGTGGGACCATATTTTTAGGCAGCTACATTGGCTACCTTTGCACTTTAGAATACAGTTTAAGGTATTACGTTCGTTGTATCAGACAGTTTATGGGATTGTTCCATGGTATTTACAGTCTGTTATAAAATTGTTTGCATCAGCTAGATGTCTTAGACCAGATTCTGTGAAGAGGTTGGCAACTGATTTGTTAGGAACTACACATTATGCATTTACAAGGGCTGCAGCCTTTTCAGCTGCAGGGCCGGTTTTATGGAATGCTTTGCCTGGTTATCTCCACTTTGTAAGCATGCAGGGCAATTTAAGAAGTTTTTGAAAACCCATTTTTTTTTTAATGTACAGGCATTCTCCATGTGATGCAGTTAGGGAATGGAAGCTCTCTGGTATGATTTTTAAGGGGGGCAATGTTGGTTATATTGTATGTTTTGTTTTGATTTTATGACTATGCATTTTAATGCTGTGAAGTGTGAATCATTTAGGTTTAAGCAGGGTATGTTTTATAAATAAATACATAAATAATAACATATTGAAAAGATGTGAGCTGAATCCTAAATCCTCCTCCTAAGGTTGGTCTTTCAATTTACTACGATTTCATGAGAAACAAAATCATATGGCAATGTTGTGATTTTTCTGCTCTTTCTTTAGCTGCAGAACTGCAGAAGACTGAGGACTATGACTTTATATAACAATCCAAGTACAAATTCATAGCTTAGATCTCAATTTTAAGTCTTAATTTTAATTATACTTCATACTTCTTTTCAAGCAATTTAGTCAAGGAAAAGGGCATGTATTTACATTTTTTCCTTGTTAAGTTCTACCAAGAAAAGAAAACCCCTTCTCAGTCCTGACCTGCTGCCTCCTCGTCCTCCCTCCTGGCCCTGGATCTGGGGCCATTACCTCTCTTCCCAGGCCTCTGCCAATAAAATCATCTCTTCTTCCCTCCCTTGTCAGACCAGTAATATTCCATTGTTGGCAGATGCATTTTTCCCATGGGTTATTGTAATCATAATAAAATCAGGACTTTGCTTAGTTTTAGACTTCTAAAATTGCTATATACTGATCTTGCACTTACATTTTACATCATATGGAGAAATTAGACCTTACCTGCTAAGACACAGTGAGAAGCTGATGAGAGGCTTCCAACTAGCATTTCTTTTAAAAATTACGGGCCCTATTACTAAGCCGTATAAGCGCCTACATGTGCCCAACGGGCGCCAAAATGGAGTTACCGCCCAGCTACCGCATGGCTCATTTTTGGCACACAGCCAAAAAATAATTTTTATTTTTGGACATACGTATCAGATGCGCAAGTGGCATTTGACATGCATAAGTCATTACCACCCGGCTACCGCCTGAGACTTTACTGCTAGGTCAATGGCTGGCGGTAAGGTCTCAGACCCAAAATGGACGTGCGCCAATTTTGATTTTGCCACATGTCCATTTTCGGCAACATTTTTTAAAAAAAGGCATTTTTTTTGCAGGTGCACTGAAAAATGGATCTGCGTGCACCCCAAACAGACGCCTACACTACCGCAGGCCATTTTTAAGCACACCCCTCAGTTATATGCACCAGTAAGATTCAGGTGCAGCCTCACTAAGTTGCTAGTAGCACAATTTCTCCATTGTAATCATAACACTTTTTATTGGATTCCTACTGTTGGTACATGATTCCTTTTTGGATGTTATTGTTGGTGTACATTCCTCTTGTCAATAAAAATTATTATTGGATTCCTTCCTAAGACATAAGAATCTGAGACACAGATCACAGGACAAGCCACTTCACTTTCAATAAAAAAAGGTGTGAGGGCAAGGGATTGAAGGAGGACATGAAGTAATGTGCTGTGGTTCTGAAGTTTTAAGGATGGAAAAATGTCCAATTTGATGGGCTCCCTAAAGGACTGTAAACCATATCTGTGTTGGCCAAGAGAAAACAAAGAATCAAATTCCTAGTCTCAGAGTTTTATCAAGGTTTTTTTCTTCACTAGAGGTCTAGGTTTTAGTCTTTTGATATTCTGCCTTTAAACACTACAAAGAGGCATTGGAAAAGGTAACCCCTTGTATGCAAAGACCATAGTTGTGAATAACTTGTTTTATAGCCACTATTAGCAGGGTTTTGCCAATGCCTTCCCCAATCATTTTTACCTCCAACTAAGGCTGGTACCAATGGCATAGCCAGGAATTTTTAAACAGGGGGTGTCTTTTCCTGCACTCCTTCTGTACCTTAAAATCACCCCCACTCTAGACTTCACCCAGGCAGCAGCAGCAGCACTCATAGGCTGCCTGCAGCCAGCATCGGGACTCTCTCTGAACTGTTATGCCCTTCATAAAACAGGAAGTTGTATCAGAAGGGGCAGGATGGTTCAGAAAGTCCTGGTGCAAGCAGTCTCTGAGTGCTGCTACCGCTGCCTCACAAAGACTGGAACAGAGGTCATTTTAAATGATTGGGGGGGGGGGGGGGGGGGAGAGAATTGCAGAGCTTTGTGGGGCCAGGAACAGATGTGAGAGATGCCAGACTATACGCAAAGGCAAGAGGGAGAATGCAGATCAACTGTCTGTCAGGGGGTGCGTATGCAACATATGAACAATGTTGAAAACAACAAAAAAAAAAAAAAACACTGTGGAGAAAAATACTGGATTGCAAGCAAAAGAAAATAGTAAAATACAACACTAGGCACATACTTTTACATTCTATCCGTGCGAATAGTTCCTGCAGTTCAGATTCCTTAGTCTCTGACTTTATCCCACACACAAAAATGTTGCAAGTAAACTGGTTTGTGAGCATAGACATATGGGCAAGAGTTAGCCCTGTACATCCATTTGTTACTAAGATATCATCATCCATGTTCAGTAAGGCCTTTACAGAGTGCACAGCAAGACTGTGATACTTGTCCTAAAAGACAATTTAAAAAATACAGTTAGGACATATGCCATATATTAACAGAAATTTGCAATACAAAAATATAACTAGCAAAAATTCTTAGATTAGTTGAAGAAAAACCTCCAACCTCCCAGTTGAGGTTCAGATGTGGAAAAGCAGCCAAAGGGACCAGTGTAAAAATGGGAGAGCAGGGACAGAAAAACTAGCTTTAAATATAGCAACACTTAAACCAAAACCAAAAGTGAAAGAAGCTATGGTAGTGTGGGTGCAGCTGTGGGCATGGGCCCCTCATATGTACAGGCAGCAAACAGAAAAAAGTCTTTATTATGTGGTCGGTGCTGTGATTAGTGCATGGGTTTTCCACCCGACTCATGTGCTCTGGCCACTTTCTAGCATGGCTGAAAAATGGCCGGTCAGGGCTTCTTTTTAATGGCCACGCGCTAATTTCCCCATTAGTGCATGGCCATTACCACCACCTAATTAGGAAGCAGTAAGAACTCCCGTGCTACTCCTGCAATAATTGAGTAGTGTGTGGTAATGTGTCCACACTACCCAATTAGCGCAGGCACATCTTCTCTCTGCCCACAGACACACCTCCCGCAGCAAAAACTATTTTTTTTTTTTTTTTACTGCGGGAGTAGCACGTGCTACTGCCCAAACTACCATAGGACACCTCAGCATGGCCTACAGTAGTTCATTTTTACCATGTGGCAGACCTACATTAGGCCTACCACGCCTTAGTATAGCTCTGAACTTGGTAACTCAGGGCCCCATTTACCAAGCTGCAGCAAAAGGAGGCCTGCGTTGGTGTCGGCTCATGTTTTTTTACGTCCATCGAGGCCCCTTTTTACAGCAGCGGGTACAAGGGAAGTCTTTCTTTCCTGCAGGAAATGGCCATGCGGCAAGTAAAGCACTTGCCACGTGGCCATTTCAGGGGGAGCCCTTACCACCACCCATTGAGGCAGCGCATGGAACTGTCTGATTACCGCCAGGTACCCTCCGGTGCTACAAAAATAAATATGGATGTGACGGCACGCTAGAGTGAATGTCGGTTATATCTTTTTTAGATGCCCCCCCCCCCTTTTTTTTGAGATGTACATATTTTTAGATGCAGATTTTTTCATTATCAGCCATGCTCAGATGGATTCCTTTTCTCATTATAGGGTAGATATGGGAAAATTAGGTTCTTACCTTGGTAATTTTCTTTGCTTTAGTCACAGCAGATGAATCCATTACGAATGGGTTGTGTCCACATACCAGCAGTGGGAGATAGAGAACACTGAAAACCACAGTGCCTCTAGGATGGCTAGCTCCATCTGCCTCTCAATATTTTGAAGCTTCCAAAGCAGTGTTAACCGCAAAGTAGCATAACATGAACTTCCTTCACAGCGAACGAATGCCCCAGAACAGGAGCAATAACGCAAAGGAGGGACAAACTCAACCTCCTGTTGTAGAACAGAAATCCTGAAGACTGTTTTCCAACTTCTCCCAATGAGGGAACATGTTTGCAGGAAAAACTGAACACAAAACAGAGTCAATAAGGGAGGGATCATGGATTCATCTGCTGTGACTAAAGGAAAGAAAATTACCAAGGTAAGAACCTAAATTTCCCTTCCTTGTCATCAGCAGCAGATGAATCCATTATGAATGGGATGTATCAAAGCAATCCCTAGATAGGGCAGGAACAAGCCACACCACGCGCAAGCACTTGTGCTCCAAAAAGCGCGTCCCTCCTGGCAGCCACATCCAGCCTGTAAAGACGGGCAAAAGAGAGCTTAGAAGCCCAAGTAGCTGCACTACATACCTCTTGGAGACAGTGCTCCCGTCTCAGCCCAAGAGGAAGAAAGCGCTCTTGTGGAATGTGCCTTAAAGGTGTCAGGAGGCCAGCCAGATAGCAGATATGCTAAAAAAATGGATTCCTTAAGCCAATGGGCTATAGTGGCTTTAGACGCTGGAGACCCTCTGCGAGGACCTGACAACAATACAAAAAGGTGATCAGAGGTCCTGAAAGCATTAGTCCTTTGCAGATACTGCAACAGAGCCCTGCACACATCCCGAAGGTGCAACTGCCCAAAAGATTCCAGAAACTCCTCCCTAGTAAAGGAGGGCAGATAAATAGGCTGGTTTAGGTGAAACGCTGAAACCACCTTAGGCAGGAAGGAAGGCACAGTACGTACCGTTACTCCGGACTCTGAGAATTGCAGAAATGGGTCTTGACAGGACAGTGCCTGGAGCTCAGACACCCGTCTCGCCGCTGTAATGGCCACCAAAAAGACTGTCTTTAGAGTCACATCCTTCTCAGAAGCTCGCCTCAGCGGCTCGAAAGGCGAACACTGAAGAGCCTTTACTACTAGCCCCAGGTTCCAAGCCAGACAAGGGGCCCGCATGGGAGGCTGGAGCCGAAGCACCCCTCTAAGAAACCATGCAATGTCCGGATGCGCAGCCAGGGAGAGGCCAGCGACCTTCCCCCGAAAACATGCCAAGGCTTCCACTTGAACATGCCGCATTATGTGGGAAAGCGCGGGGTACAAATGTAATAATAATAATAATAATTATTATTATTATTATTATAGGCCAAACCTTTTTGTATACCATCCTGCAAAACGTCAAGTGTCGGCGAGACAGAAGCCCGCATGGGTGTGATCGCTTTAGAAACACACCAAGCCTCAAACTGGCGCCAGATCCGAGCATAGGCAATGGAAGTGGAACGCTTGCAGGCCTGCAAGAGAGTGGAGATGACCTTGTTAGAATAGCCCTTATCTCTCAATTGCGCCCTCTCAATAGCAATGCCGTAAGACCAAAGTGGCAGGGATCCTCCATGGTCACCAGACCCTGCATCAACAGGTTCCATACCAGAGGCAAAGGAAGGGGAGCCTCCACCAGCATCCGCCGGAGGTCCGCATACCACGGCCGCCTGGGCCAATCCGAGGCAATGAGGATCACCACTCCTTGATGCAGCCGAATTCGCAGGAGTCGCCGCCCTATTAAGGGCCAAGGAGGGAACACATACAGGAGGCCCGGGGGCCAGGGTTGAGCCAAGGCATCCAACCCCGCCGAGCGAGGATCTCTCCGTCTGCTGAAAAAGGACGGGACTTTGGCATTTGTGCTTGAGGCCATAAGATCCGCTACGGGCGTTCCCCATTTGGCACAGATCTGAAGGAACACTTCGTCTGCCAGTTCCCACTCCGCAGGGTCGATTTGATACCTGCTTAGAAAGTCGGCTTGCACGTTGCTCTGACTTGCTATGGGGCTCATTTTCAAAGCGCTTGGACTTACAAAGTTTCATAGCGATTGATGGACCACCCCGTTTCCTCGGGTGTCCACAGACCCTGGGCATAGCTTCCCTGGCAATGTGCTCCCAAGCCCTTCAGGCTGGCATCCGTTACCACCAGGCACCAATCGGGAAGCGCTAGCGGCATTCCTCGCCGCAGTATGCTGTCTGAGAGCCACCACTCCATACTGAGGCGGGCCACAGGGAGCCACGTGAGTCTGCGTTGATAATCCTGGGACATAGGAGACCATCGTTGAAGCACGGCAATCTGCAGAGGTCTCATGTGCACTCTCGCCCATGGCTCCACTTCCAAGGTGGCCGTCATTGACCCCAACAGCTGGACAAAGTCCCAAGCTCGCGGGCAAGGCATCCTCAGGAGCAGACAGACCTGATTCTGAAGCTTGCACCGCCTTTGGTTGGGCAGAAAGACAAACCCCGAGGCCGTGTCGAACCAGACCCCCAAATATTCTAGAGATTGCGAGGGGGTCAGGTGACTTTTGGGTATATTGACGACCCAGCCCAGAGACTGCAGTACTGAGACCACGCTGGCTGTTACATGACGACTCTCTTCTGCAGAGGCCACTCTGATGAGCTAGTCGTCGAGGTACGGGTGAACCCGGATACCCTCTCGCCTGAGAAAAGCAGCTACTACCACCATTACCTTGGAAAAGGTTTGGGGAGCTGTGGCAAAGCCCGAAACTGGAAATGATTTCCCAACACCGCAAACTGGAGGAACCGTTGGTGTGGGGGCCATATAGGAATGTGCAAGTAAGCTTCTTTTAGGTCCAGAGACCTGAGGAATTCTCCTGGCTGTACCGCCGCAATGACGGAGCGCAGGGTTTCCATGTGAAAATGCCACACTCTTAGTGACTCGTTGACTTTCTTTAAGTCGAGAATGGGCTGAAAAGACCTGCCTTTTCTCGGCACCACAAAATAAATGGAGTAATGACCGCAGCCGTGTTCGGCGGGAGACACAGGGATCACCGCTCCAAGGTGCAACAAGACTTGTAAGGTCTCCTCTACCATCGCCCGTTTGACGGCAGTACCGCCATCGGGACTCCACAAACACGTCGCTCACCAGGGCACCAAATTCCAATCGGTAACCTTCTCTGATCAGGTCCAGGACCCACTGATCTGAGGTAATCTTGGTCAACTCCTCAAGAAAGAGGGAAAGGCATCCTCCTACAGCTGTAAAGGAGGAGTGGACCAGCGTCCCATCATTGTGGAGGACGGCCCTGAACTCCTGGCCTTCAGCCTGCCGCTGCGGAGCATTTGTCCAAGTGAAAGGAGTTCCTCTGCTGAAATCGGGCACGTTGAGTAAACTCAGCAGAGCGCCCCAGGCGATACCTTCTAGCTTCACGGAAGCGAGGTCTGGGGGAGAGGGAACCACTTGACCCTTGGAAGAAGGCCGCGGCCTATCCTCAGGTAACCGCTGGGGTTTAGCATCCCCCAGGTCTTTAACAACTTCTCCAACTCCTCTCCAAATAACAGAAGGCCCCAAAAGGGCAACTTCACCAGCCTTTGCTTAGATGCCATGTCAGCCGCCCAATGCCGTAGCCATAGAAGGCGGCTGGCGGACACCGCCACAGACATCTGTTTAGCCGAAGGTCTGACCAGATCATAGAGGGCGTCAGCTAAAAATGACAAGGCCGACTCCATGCGTGGTGCAACCTCAGCGAGGGACTCCGCACCATCCACAGGCTGTTCCACTGCCTGTTGTAACCAAGAGAGGCAGGCTCGAGCAACATAAGAACTGCAAACAGATGCCCTTAAGGCTAGTCCCGAAATCTCAAAGGACCCTTTTAGCACTGATTCCAGCCGCCGGTCCTGAATGTCCTTCAGGGCGACCCCTCCCTCTACTGGGAGGGTGGTCTTTTTTGTCACTGTCGTGACTAAGGCATCCACTTTAGGCATCCCAAAACGGGCCAAGTACTCCTCACTCAGAGGGTAAAGATGCCCCATCACCCTGGCCACTTTCAAGGGCCCCTCGGGGTCAGCCCATTGAGCAGAAATAAGCTCTTGGATGGAGTCATGCAAAGGATAGGCACGAGCAAGCTTCTTAGTACTCACCATCCTTGGATTGCCAGAGGAGGCCTCGCCTTGAACAGGGTCATCATTGGTTAGGGTGGTGGACTTTGGTCCTGGGGAACTGAGGTTCGATTCCCATTTCAGGCACAGGCAGCTCCTTGTGACTCTGGGCAAGTCACTTAACCCTCCATTGCCCCATGTAAGCCGCATTGAGTCTGCCATAAGTGGGAAAGCGCGGGGTACAAATGTAACAAAAATTTAAAATAGAGAGGGCCTGTAAGGCATCAGAGATAAGTGCTGGCAGCTCATCGCGGTGGAAAATCCGAACCGCAGTGGGATCATCCAGATCCAGTGGCAAACCGGCTCCTTCCTCTGGCTCTTCAGACCACGAAGGCCTGCCAGATCCCTCAGAGTCCCCACAGCCCGACCACGGGGGGTGGGGGGGGGGAGAGATAGGGGGAGCGCCACTCTCCGACGGGGAATTTACCCGTCTATGCTTAGCATGAATCCAACGCTCAGGGGCATCCACGTCTGGCATCAGCCCCGGGCCATCATCAGTCGGAGGGGAACCAGGTAGCAACGCAGTGTCAGACACCTGCAGCAGAGCTCTTTTCAGCATGAAGGCTTTATGTAAAATAAGCACAAACTCGGGGGAGAAAAACTCACCCTGACCTCCGGGCTCCGAATTAGGAGTCACGGGGAACGGAGCTCCTCTGTAGCCTCAGCCCGTGGCGCCCCTCTGCTCTCAGACTCCTCCGCAACCGTGGGGGTTGAGCCATGCGTCGCTTCCAAGATGGCGCACGCTGCCAGCTCCATCGAGCGGGAAGAATAATCGCTCGCCATGCTCGTACTGGCTCTACCGTCTAAACAGCATGTTTTACAGAGCCCCACTGCTGATCTGCACTTGCCACAACGGGAACAGCGCTTAACTCCCTCAGCAGCCATCGCTGAAAACGGCGGAATAAAATTCAAAATGGCGGCTTTGCGCCAAAATCACCCCGATCGGAACGCCGTCCGTGGGCCCTCCCCGGAGGAGCTGAGTACCGCTCTTACCTCAAAGGACCGAGTCCACGAGCTCCGGTCATGCTTCACAGTCAGGAAAAGCCTCAAAAAGCAGCGCTGAAAAGCGTGGGTTTTTTTTTTAACGCTGTGAGGAAAGTTGGAGGCAAACAGCTACAGAGGCACTCCGGAGGCAGAAGAGGGTGGGAAAGGCAGGGAAAGGGCGAACCTATATGCCTGCATCCACACAGGGGGAAAGGTAAGGCAGGGAAAGGGCGAACCTATGTGCCTTCAAAGTGGGCTCCACTCAGCCACATCACCCCTGCTACAACTGGGAAAAGCACAGGAGCCACCTCAGGCAGAATCTTCAAGGAGCTGAACAAGCTGCGTCCAACCCTGCTGGGAGATAGAGAAATACTGAGAGGCAGATGGAGCTAGCCGTCCTAAAGGCACATTGGTAGGTGGACACAACCCATTCATAATGGATTCATCTGCTGCTGATGACAAGGAAAGCCTCAACCTTCTTTGCTGTTTTTTAGTTAAGTAATAGATAATCGATACCAGTGCTTTCCTTAAGGCTTGTTTCACTTTCATTTTATCTTTTTAGATCACAGTGCGTTACAAAAAGTACCTTTTCGTGTTTTACCTTTTCATGCAGCTAACCAGGTTAGTTTAACTTTTCTTTTTTGGGTTTTATGTTTCAGCACTTTCTCCTCTGGCTTGTATAGGTGTATTTACTCACGTTTCTATCTTTATAACTTATGGTATTAATACACACTCTTCACATTTATTGTGCCACCTTTGAGGATTTGCACTTCCCATACCAAGGCTCACATTTCGATGTTTCCTTTTTTTCACAGAAGGCAAAAGTAGAGACTAATAGACGATTCACCACTGGAGACGTGAGTCCAACAGTCTCTGATATAATAAAGACTGTTGGACTCACGTCTCCAGTGGTGAATCGTCTATTAGTCTCTACTTTTGCCTTCTGTGATTCGTCATCGTAGAGAACTTTTCCTCTTCCTTTTTTTCACAACATACATACAGGTGTCTTGCTCATCATACCTATCAATTTACCACCCTTTTTCCTCCCCATTACATAATTATAAGTACATAAGTATTGCCACACTGGGACAGACCAAAGGTCCCATGAAGCCCAACATCTTGTTACCAACAGTGGCCAATCCAGGTCACAAATACCTGGCAAGATCCCAAAAAAGCTCAATACATTTTATGCTGCTTATCCCAGAAATAAAACCGTGGATTTTCCCCAAGTCCATTTTAATAATGCTCTATGGACATTTCCTTCAGGAAGCCATCCAAACCTTTTTAAGACCCCACTAACTGCCTTTCACTAGCAAACGCCATTCTCTGGCAACAAATTCCAGAGTTTAATTACACGTTGAGTGAAGAAAAATTTTCTCTGATTCGTTTTAAATTTACTACTTGGTAGCTTCATTGCATGCCCCCTTGAAGTGGAAGTGAATTTTAAAGATTGTTTTTCAACTCTGCCTTGACTGACAAGTGCACTCAGGGTCTGTATTTTTTATCAGAAGTAATTCTGTTTAAAAATGAGTGTTTAACTTTGATTGTGTAAAAATAAGTTGGAATGTAGAAGATAAGACACAGCTCTAATAAATTTGGCATGTGAAAGTAGGTAGAGGTGGAGCCTGTTTCGAGTTCAGACTGGCCACCTGGACTGATAAACATGTGATCACATTCCCATAGTATGGCTTGTTTACCTAAACAGAGAAATTCTCAAGCATTCTGTAATTTTCCTTAGCTCTGAACATTTCTAAGCCTAATAAAAAAGGGGGGCCTTTTACAGTGATGCTGGAAGCTCATCTATGGGTGGACGCATTGCATAGAACCAGACTCCTGGTCAAACTCCGGCTTCGCTGAAAAAGGGGTTTCTCTCAGCTTATGTAAAAAGCCTGGATGATGTAAGGACCAATGATTAATGAGACAAAGTCAACATGGATTTAGTGAAGGGAAATCTTGCCTCACCAATCTACTACATTTCTTTGAAGGGGTGAACAAACATGTGGATAAAGGGGAGCCGGTTGATATTGTGTATCTGGATTTTCAGAAGGCGTTTGACAAAGTACCTCATGAAAGACTCCAGAGGAAATTGGAGAGTCATGGGATAGGAGGTAGTGTTCTATTGTGGATTAAAAACTGGTTAAAAGATAGAAAACAGAGAGTAGGGTTAAATGGTCAGTATTCTCAATGGAGAAGGGTAGTTAGTGGGGTTCCCCAGGGCTCTGTTCTGGGACCGCTGCTTTTTAACATATTTATAAATGACCTAGAGATGGGAGTAACTAGTGAGGTAATTAAATTTGCTGATGACACAAAGTTATTCAAAGTCATTAAATCGCGTGAGGATTGTGAAAAATTACAAGCAGACCTTATGAGACTGGGAGATTGGGCGTCTAAATGGCAGATGACATTTAATGTGAGCAACTGTAAAGTGATACATGTGGGAAAGAGGAACCCGAATTATAGCTACATCATGCAAGGTTCCACGTTAGGAGTCACGGACCAAGAAAGGGATCTAGGTGTCGTCGTTGATAATATGTTGAAATCTTCTGCTCAGTGTGCTGCTGTGGCTAAGAAAGCAAATAGAATGTTAGTTATTATTAGGAAAGGAATGGAAAACAAAAATTATGTTATAATTCCTTTGTATCGCTCCATGGTGCGACCGCACCTCGAATATTGTGTTTAATTCTGGTTGCCGCATCTCAAAAAAGATATAGTGGAATTAGAAAAGGTGCAGAGAAGGGCGATGAAAATGATAAAGGGGATGGAACGACTTCCCTATGAGGAAAGGCTAAAGCGGCTAGGGATCTTCAGTTTGGAGAAAAGGCGGCTGAGGGGAGATATGATAGAGGTCTATAAAATAATGAGTGGAGTTGAACAGATAGATGTGAAGCGTCTGTTTACGCTTTCCAAAAATACTAGGACTAGGGGGCATGCGAGGAAGCTACAATGTAGTAAATTTAAAACGAATCAGAGAAAATGTTTCTTCACTCAACTTGCACTTAAACTCTGGAATTCGTTGCCAGAGAATGTGGTAAAGGCGGTTAGCTTAGCTGAGTTTAAAAAAGGTTTGGACGGCTTCCTAAAGGAAAAGTCCATAGACCGTTATTGAATGGACTTGGGGAAAATCCACTATTTCTGGGATAAGCAGTATAAAATGTTTTGTACTTTTTTGGGATCTTGCCAGGTTTATTGTGACCTGGATTGGCCACTGTTGGAAACAGGATGCTGGGCTTGATGGACCTTTGTTCTTTCCCAGTATGGCAATATTTATGTAAGCAATGTCTTGAATTTTTTTTATAGGAGGTTTCTACAGCTTAGGTCCAAGAAAACAGAAGGCAAAGTGTTGAGTAGACTCTAGATATGCAGGCTTAGGAGAAGGAAGAACTAAGCGATGAGAGTCTAAATAATGTAAAGATCTAGTAGGAATGTACGGAACATCAAAGATGAAAGGAAAGAAGGCAGACCAGTATGATATGGCTTATGAACAAAGCAGATAATTTTAAAGAAAAATTTAAAAGGTAAAAGCAACCAATGGAATTGGAGAAACAGAGGGGTGACATTATTTGAAAGTTTAGCTTTACAGAGGAAACGAACTGCTGAATTGTGAAGTGTTCTGAGCCTTTTAAACTGAGAATGAAAAGCCCTGCAAAAATAGAATTACAGTAATCAAGTTTAGAAATAACAAAAGCGTGTAACAGAGAATGTAAGTAAGAAAAATTGAAATATGAATGAATAGAGTGTAACTGACGAAAACTGCAGAAACCTGATCTAAGAACTGAAGAAATATGTTGAGAAGAAGGATAGTTGTGAGTATAATAGGACACCCAGGTAACAGAAGGTGTTAAGTGGTTGAACTGATCGACTGAAGAGGGTCAGAGCAATTGTAGGGATCAAAAATGGACCTGTGACCCAGCAAGCTGTAGTCTTATCAGGGTTGAGAATCAGTCTGTGTCTGATAAGCCATGATAGAACAGTTTTGAGACAAGTTTGTACTTTGGAGAGATCAACTTGATATGGAAAGAAAGGAAAAACCAAGAGAATATCGTCTGCATAAATACAGAAATTTACATTCACACCTTGGAGAAGAAAGGCCAGTGGACTTAGAAAAACATTAAATAGAAGTGGAGAAAGAACTGAGCCTTGGGGGACGACATATTGAAGAGAAATATGTGCTGAATTGAGGACCCAACAGAAACTGAGAATGAGCGATCCGATTGGAAAACCAAGCCAGAGCAGTGTCTATCAACCTAAGAGAGGCCATGGCGAAGGAGAGAGTTAACAACGTCAAAAGCTGAACAGAAACATGCAAAATATTCTCTTAAACAGCTGTTTCTGGCCACTTGGGATGTGTTATCTTCAATCTTTGTGTCATCAAGCTCGTAGTTTAATTCTTAACTCATTTTTAACTTTCTTCCTGTCCTGTTTTGTCTTTGTCTCTTGTCTGTGTTTCAGGGGAGAAAGGGGGTCCTTGTACAGCATAAGCCATGGGTTCGGTGATTGAGCAACATGTTTCATTTTTTTTTAGCTGGGAGTGGGATTCTTAGATGTTTGTCTTGTGTACTGACTTGCTGAAGTGCTATAAGAGTACAGGTGCTTCAGCCTTTGCTGATTTTCTAGTTCTTTGTCGGGAGAATGGACGGAAAGCTTTGTTTAGGCATTGATGTATATTAGAACTTGGGTCTCTCTGCTGAATATTGGGGATTTTTGGTGTGATGCACGTGGGAAAGAGGAACCCAAACTACACTATGTGATGCAAGGTTCCACATAGGAGTCGCCGCTCAAGAAAAGGATCTAAGTGTCGCTGATATATTGAAACCCTCTGCTCAGTGTGCAGCGGCAGCTAAGAAAGCAAACAGAATGTTACGAATTATTAGGAAAGGAATACAAAACAAAAATGAATGTTATCACTCCATGGTGCGACTTCACTTCGAGCACTGTGTGCAGTTCTGGTCACCACATCTCAAAGATATAACAGAATTAGAAAAGGTACAGAAAAGGGCGACAAATGAAAAGGGGATGGGATGGGATGACTTCCCTTTGAGGAAAGGTTAAAGTGGCTAGGGTTCTTCAGCTTGGAGTAGAGACAGCTAAGTTACTAGAATGAGTTGTTTACTCTCATCTTTCACCTCTACCTCTCACTTCCCAAATATATAGCAGTGGCTCAGTTTGTCCATGCTCAATGGCAGACCAACACCACAGGGTCTAAAACTTGAAGGCAGGGAAAAGAAGCAGAGGCATAAAAAGAATCACTGAAGCAATCCTGATAACTGAAGCACAGACTCCAGAAACAGCTGATAAGGCACCAAAACTCAGCTCTTTCAGCTTGCCACTGTAAATCCCCTACCCCCCAATCGAGGTACAGTTAAAAGAGGAGCAGGGGCACTGAAGGCCTCCAGAAACTCTGGAGCCGAGGTACATACCCTTCTGTCTGCAAAGAGGGAGGACTGTGGGGGAAGGGCCCGGTTTTCTGGGTGTAGCACCTCTGGGGGAAAGTGGCCCCCACAGATCAACATCCCCAAGACAGAAGAGGCTGAAGCAAAGGGGAGGTTTTTTTTTTTTTTAATTTAAATATTTAGAGAAGACACCCCAAACTTAAGGAAAGGAACAAAAACACAGATTTGGACCTACCAGATTGGCTCAGACTGCACGTTCACTATTTGCTGGGAGACTGAGAAAAACTGGCTGCCTGGCTACGGCACAGTGTATCTAAACAAGTCTCAGAATCAGTGTTCTGAAGCCTCCATTTCTGGTAGGCATGCATAACTCAAGCTTCTTAAGTGGTCTGGATGGCTGCTAAAGAAAATTGTTTTTTTCTGGGAGATGCAGGGGAGCACAAGGGGAAGCATACTCAAACAGGTGTATGGACAAATAAGGGGAGGGGCATGAAGACCCACACCCCTTTGGTGGGGACCCACAGGGCTAAGTCAACATCTCACCTAGTGGACAATAAAAAAAAACCTGGGCAGTGGAGCCACAGCCAGGCCAGGGACCAGTAGCACCAGCCTGTACAACTTATCTGCTAGATGTAGAGAAAAATATTGGGACTTTCCACTAAGTACCAGCAGATTATACCAGCGAGTTCACTGGAAAAGATCAGCTTTCTCTATCTCCATCTTGTTGGTAGGAGGAGATAATAGCCACTCGTTCACAACAGTATAACCCCAGACAAGGAATACCCAATTTTTAAACACGACTTCATATTTAATTTTGGTAAATAGTGAATTAGAAGAATGTCACAACCTAGTATACAATAAATCACACATTTGGTGACCTTTAGGGAAGCTGAAGTGCTCACAGCAAGGAAGCCAGATCATGTTCTTTGATTAAATAACATTTAAACAGAGTAACTAACCTTCTGGTGCTGCTGTGCTCTCATGTTTACAACATACGAGCTTCTGAAAGAAACAGATTCATTATGGATGTCTCACCTGTAATAAAAGTTTATGCTCTGTGAAAAGCTGTAAATTGTTAAGTTCCTCTCTGAGATGAGGAGGAAAGACAAGTACATCTGGACAGTGTTCATCCACACAGAAAGCATACCCCTCAAGTTCTGGAGCAGCATTTACTTTAGAGTACCCCTCTTTCTTCAAGGCGCCACAAATGTCTTCAAAGCTGTCAGTAGTAGAAAAAACTTTATTAAGAAATATATTCACAAATGTTCATATTATACAATTATTTTCTTGAATATTATAAAATACCAGCAAATAGATCTATGAGGAGTACAAAAAAAGAAGACTATACATTACTAGGGATTTGCAGCAATGATTCTATTGTAAACCCCCTGCTATCCTGTAGCCAAAAATGTCAACAATAAAAACAAAAAAAGTAGAGCTCAAAACCTCATTTATCACCTATGTTTTCTGAAATGATTTTATTCTTTAGCTGCTTGATATAAAAAGATCATAAATATCTTTGTATTTCAAGACTTTTGCAGTAGAAAAGTAATGAAAATTGTGTTCTAGCTTGTACCAAATTTTCCAAACAGGGAAATGCTAAAAGCTGACTCAGGTATAATGGAACCAGACCACATGCTTCAATCAGGTGCCAATGTAGCTTCTGTAATAATGGGGGCACGCTATAAAACTGTCATGCACTGCTTAATCTGTTTTGTAGGGTCTGTAGCCTCTTTCTGGTTCTCTCTAAGCAGCCAACATAGATAATGTTACAGCAATCAGTATTAGAAAGTATTATAATTCTAATAGATTTTGAATGCTCTGAACAAATTACTGTGACTTGGACCTGAAGGGTTTCCTTTAGGATCCCTGCCACTGCCTCAGTGGCCCCAATTTCTGCAAAACCACTCCACCTCACCTTGAGGGTGAAAATAGAGGCCCTGACCTTCTTCTAGAGATTGTCTAAAGCCAGAAGGGGGTGGGAGGAGGGAAGGCAAGGGGAGATAAAAAGTCTTATTCTACTATGCAAAGACACAGCCCTTGGAGATCATACTCCTTTGCTCACCAGAAAAATCCCCTTCTTCCTCCAGTGTGTGAGGGGAAGATAGTAAAGGCTTTCTAGTGGCAAGAACCTCTTCATGATCCACAGCCACTTGAAGAGGTAGCAAGTGTCAAGGCTTGCTCAGGGACAACCCAGTATCCAATGAGGACCCAATACTCACTCCCCCTTTGGGGACAACTCCACTCCCCCCCCCCCCCCAGGGACACTGTGGGGAGGGAAGAAGGAAGTAGAGACGAAGGAAGGAGGAAAGAGAGGGCCCTCTCCATCCTACTTCCTCCACCCCCCCTCCCTAATAGTGAGGTAGCAGAAAAATGGATCTGTCCCCTTCCCTTAAGGAGGGGGAAGGGTCTCATAATTCAAAGAATATAAAAGTGAGGCCTCAAATGCTGAGGAGACTCAAGAGAGCACCTTTCCCCAAGGCCATACTACTACTTATATTAGTGATAATGTCACTGAAAACTCAGTGTACTCTGCCTCCATCTGCTGGCTGGAGATTCTAAACACCTTGGAAGCTCAAGACATCATCCGGAAGTGCAACAGTACCTATAATTTGCCCATATGGCCCATTTTGAAGAAAAACCAACACTTGGAGACTCGCTGTGGACTACTGTCAGCTGAACAAATGGATACCATTTGTCATTTGGCCAATGGCTCCGTTAGACCAGACTCTTGCCACCATAAGAGGTTCCAAATACTTCACTAGCCTAGACTTAGCTTCAGGTTTTTGGACTGTGCCCGCGCATCCTCGTGATCAATACAAGAATTAACTTTTGGTAATATACAATACACCTGGAATAGAATGCTTTTTTTTATATCTCAATTCCCCAGTGGAATTTAACATTTTCCTACAGAAGGCGCTTCCAGATGCCAAGGCTAGGGACACTTTAGTGTATGTAGATATCATCTTGATAAAAACTAACATAGTAACATAGTAGATGACAGCAGAAACAAACCTGCACGGTCCATCCAGTCTGCCCAACAAGATAAACTCATATGTGCTACTTTTTGTTTATACCCTACCTTGATTTGTACCTGTCCTCTTCAGGGCACAGACCGTATAAGTCTGCCCAGCACTATCCCCGTCTCCCAACCACCAGCCCTGCCTCCCACCACCAACTCTGGCACAGACCGTATAAGTCTGCCCAGCATTTTCCCCGCCTCCCAACCACCAGCCCCGCCTCCCACCACTGGCTCTGCCACCCAATCTCGGCTAAGCTCCTGAGGATCCATTCCTTCTGAACAGGATTCCTTTATGTTTATCCCACGCATGTTTGAATTCTGTTACCGTTTTCATTTCCACCACCTCCCGCGGGAGGGCATTCCAAGCATCCACCACTCTCTCCATGAAGAAATACTTCCTGACATTTTTCTTGAGTCTGCCCCCCTTCAATCTCATTTCATGTCCTCTCGTTCTACCGCTTTCCCCTCTCCGGAAAAGGTTCGTTTGCGGATTAATACCTTTCAAATATTTGAACGTCTGTATCATATCACCCCTGTTTCTCCTTTCCTCCAGGGTATACATGTTCAGGTCAACAAGTCTCTCCTCATACATCTTGTAACGCAAATCCCATACCATTCTCATAGCTTTTCTTTGCACCGCTTCCATTTTTTTTTTAACATCCTTCGCAAGATACGGCCTCCAAAATTGAACACAATACTCCAGGTGGGGCCTTACCAACGTCTTATACAAGGGTATTAAAACCTCTTTTCTTCTGCTGGTCACACCTCTCTCTATACAGCCTAGCAATCTTCTAGCTACGGCCACCACTTTGTCACACTGTTTCATCGCCTTCAGGTCCTCAGATACTATCACCCCAAGATCCCTCTCCCCGTCCGTACCTATCAGACTCTCCCCGCCTAATACATACGTCTCCCTTGGATTTCTACTCCCTAAATGCATCACTTTGCATTTCTTCGCATTGAATTTTAATTGCCAAACGTTAGACCATTCTTCTAGCTTCCGCAGATCTTTTTTCATGTTTTCCACTCCCTCCGGGGTGTCCACTCTGTTGCAAATCTTGGTGTCATCCGCAAAATGCAAACTTTACCTTGTAACCCTTGGGCAATGTCACTCACAAATATACTGAATAGAATCAGCCCCAGCACCGATCCCTGAGGCACTCCACTACTTACCTTTCTCTCCTCTGAGCGAACTCCATTTACCACCACCCTCTGGTGTCTGTCCGCCAACCAGTTCCTAATCCAGTTCACCACTTCGGGTCCTATCTTTAGCCCGTCTCGTTTATTCAAGAGCCTCCTGTGGGGAACCGTGTCAAAAGCTTTGCTGAAATATAAGTAGATTACGTCCATAGCACGTCCTTGATTTAATTCTCCGGTCACCCAGCCAAAGAATTCAATGAGATTCGTTTGGCACGATTTCCCTTTGGTGAAACCTTGTTGTCTTGGATCTTGCAACTTATTTGCTTCTAGGAAATTCACTATCCTTTCCTTCAGCATCGCTTCCATTACTTTTCCAATAACCGAAGTGAGGCTTACCGGCCTGTAGTTTCCGGCTTCTTCCCTATCACCACTTTTGTGAAGAGGGACCACCTCTGCCATTCTCAAATCCCACGGAACCTGTCCAGTCTCCAAGGATTTATTAAAGAAATCTTTTAGAGGACCCGCCAGAACCTCTCTGAGCTCCCTCAATATCCTGGGGTGAATCCCGTCCGGTCCCACTGCTTTGTCCACCTTTAGATTTTTAAGTTGTTCATACACACTCTCTTCTGTGAACGGTACTATATCCACTCCATTCTCACATGTACTTTTGCCAGTCCATCGCGGTCCTGCTCCTGGATTTTCTTCTGTGAAAACAGAACAAAAGTATCTATTTAGCAAATTAGCTTTTTCCTCATCATTATCTACATAGCGGTTCGCAGCATCTTTCAGTCTCACAATTCCCTTTTTTGTCTTCCTCCTTTCACTAATATACCTGAAGAAATTTTTGTCACCCCTCCTTACATTTCTAGCCATTTGTTCTTCCGCATGTGCTTTCGCCAGTCGTATCTCTCTCTTGGCTTCTTTCAGTTTCATCCGGTATTCCTCCCCGTGTTTCTCTTCTTGAGTTTTTCTGTATTTCAGGAACGCCAACTCTTTAGCCTTTATTTTCCCAGCCACTTGTTTGGAGAACCATATCGGTTTCCTTTTTCTCTTACTTTTATTTACTCTCCTTACATAAAGGTTTGTGGCCCTATTTATAGCTTCTTTCAGCTTGGACCACTGTCCTTCCACTTCACATTCACCCTCCCATCCCATCAGCTCCTTCCTCAGGTATTCCCCCATTTTACTGAAGTCAGCATGCTTGAAATCCAGGACTTTGATTTTTGAGTGGCCGCCCTCCACTTTAGCCGTCATATAAAACCAAACCGTTTGATGGTCACTGCTGCCCAGGTGGGCACCCACTCGGACATTTGACACACTATCCCCATTTGTGAGCACCAAATCCAGCGTCGCTGAACCATTTTATGGAGGCAACATTTTGACCTTTCATGTAAAGGTAGTGTTTGTGTCATGGATCCTGGCAACTACAAACAAAATCATTAATGCCAATGGGCACCCCCTTTTTCTATTTCAAAACGTGCACACTTGGAATCAACATCACTGCGCATTCTTCTACCTTGCTCCTCACATTTAGAATAATCTTCCCCTCTCTCTCTAGAGCAATTCCTCTTTCAAGGACTTAAAAACTGAACCAAAAACCTGGCTTTTACGATTAGCTTTTGAAGAAACAGTCTGATTTAAACTACCAATATTAATTACCCCTTAACCGTGCTTTGTGAGTATCTTTATTTTGTTTTCTTTTAGCTTTACCTGTTTTTAAACTTAACTACTGTGTTTTTTCATTGATGGAGTTCCTTTCCTGTTTTCTATGTTAGCCTGTACACCGCTCTGTTCTGTTTGTCAGCTAGAGCGGTATAGAAAGTTTTGCAAATAAATAAATACATTTGCCATTATGCGATCACTGGCTTTATTGTGCTACAGCAAAGAAACCATGGTTTAACTAGTAAGAGAGGCCTGTTTCCAAAAGAAAGGAAATAGGCGCTAGCAAGGTTCCAGGGCCCCCTCCTCCCTCTCCCCCCCTTCCTCCTCCTCCCCCACTCCTCCCCCCTCTCATCTCAGGACCCCCCTCGTCTCAGGACCCCCTCCAGTCCCCCTTCCCCCCGTCCAACGGCCCCAGTGCTGTCCTAGTTCTAAGCCCCCCCCTCCTCCAATTTCGGCCGCCCAGCGCCTGGGCAGACTTATACGGTCTGTGCCGGGGCTGGTGGTTGGGAGGCGGGGAAAATGCTGGGCAGACTTATATGGTCTGAACCAGAGCTGGTGGTGGGAGGCGGGGCAGACTTGTACGATCTGTGCCCTGAAGAGGACAGGTACAAATCAAGGTAGGGTATACACAAAAGGTAGCACATATGAGTTTATCTTGTTGGGCAGACTGGATGGACCGTGCAGGTCTTTTTCTGCCGTCATCTACTATGTTACTATGTCTCTGTGGCCTCCGAGTGCAAGGAGGACGTGTGTGGGTGCCCCAGCCTTTTGTAAGTGGCAGCTGCTGTTTAAAAAGTTTTACCTCCTGCTCCGCCGGCAACACTGAAGTCCAGCAAGTACAGACGCTGCTTCAGACAGGCTGTGGTTTCGCTTCTGTTTCAGCTTTTCCTCTGGTCCCGTCCTCATTTCCTGTTTGCGGAAGGGTGGGACCAGAGGAACAGCCGAAACAGAAGCGAAACCACAGCCTGTCTGAAGCAGCGTCTGTACTTGCTGGACTTCAGTGTTGCCGGTGGAGCAGGAGGTAAAACTATTGGTCCGCCCTGTGACGTCATCCCCAGGGCGGACCAATAGGAGCTGTGTTACGAACCCAGGCAGCCAGACGGAGGTGCAAATTATTATATAGGATTTTACTTTTGCCTATGGCCATATCATCGTTTGTCTTGCACATTACTTTTGGTCTTATGATTTTGCTAGCAAAGAAATCAAGTTATGACTCATATATATACCTTACGGTCTAAGAGCAATAACATAAATACTTATGTTAAAAAACTGTGGTGCACCTTTTGAAGTTCAAATTACAATTCAATTTCAAAATTATATGCATGCATTTCAAAACTTGTGGAAACAGATTTGTTATCCTAAATAATGTATATACATACCTCCTAAGCAAAGGCGGGCATGAGATACCGGTTTCCATTCTACATTACTCACATATACCTATTATTATAACAGGTTTAGATGCATAAAATGAAGATACATACCTGTAGCAGGTATTCTCCAAGGGCAGTAGGCTCAATATTCTTATGTATGGGTCGTTGTCCGTGACAGCCCAGGAGCCCGGAACTTTGAAAAGAAAAAGAAGTCTCCAGAATGCGCCGTCGCAGGGACCGAATGCACTGCGCATGTGCAAATGGCTTCCCGCCCCCGACGCAAGCGTGCCCTAATTAGTTAGTAAAAAGCAAAGGAGAGAACTGTAACAACTCCAACGGGGAGGAGGGAGGGTTGTATGAATATTGAGCCTGCTGTCCTCGGAGAATACCTGCTACAGGTATGTATCTTCATTTTCTCCGAGAACAAGCAGGAAGACTCAAAAAAGATGTCAGGAAGTATTTTTTCACAGAGAGAGTGGTGGATGCTTGGAATGCCCTCCCGCGGGAGGTGGTGGAGATGAAAACAGTAACGGAATTCAAACATGCGTGGGATATACATAAAGAAATCCTGTGCAGAAGGAATGGATCCTCAGAAGCTTAGCCGAAATTGGGTGGTGGAGCCGGTGGGGGGAAGAGGGGTTGGTGGTTCGGAGGCAAAGATAGTGGTGGGCAGACTTATACGGTTGGTGCCAGATCCGGTGGTGGGAGGCGGGACTGGTGGTTGGGAGGCGGGGAATAGTGCTGGGCAGACTTATTAGGTCTGTGCCAGAGCCGGTGGTGGGAGGCGGGGCTGGTGGTTGGGAGGAGGGGATAGTGCTGGGCAGACTTATACGGTCTGTGCCCTGAAAAAGCCAGGTACAAATCAAGGTAAGGTATACACATGAGTTCATCTTGTTGGGCAGACTGGATGGCCCGTGCAGGTCTTTTTCTCCCGTCATCTACTATGTTACTATGTTCTTATGAATGGGGTATCCCTAGCCCCCAGGCTCACTCAAAATAATAAACATTGGTCAATTGGGCCTTGCAGTGGTGAGAACATAACAGATTAACCTGAAAAGAAACACAACTAAGTGAGAGTGCAGCCTGGAACAGAACAAAAATGGACCTTGGAGGGTGGAGTTGGATTCTAAACCCCGAACAGATTCTCCCGCACCGACTGCCCAAACCGACTATCTTGCTGGAGGCAGTAGTGAGATGTGAATGTGTAGACTGATGACCACGTTGCAGCCTTGCAAATCTCTTCAATGGAGGCTGACTTTAAGTGAGCCACTGACGCAGCCATGGCTCTTAACATTGTAAGCCGTGACATGGCCATCTAAAGTCAGCCCAGCTTGGGCATAAGTGAAGGAAATACAATCTGCTAGCCAACTGGAGATGATGCGTTTTCCGATGGCAACACCCATCCTATTGGGATTAAAAGAAACAAACAGCTGGGCGGACTGTTGATAGGGCTTTGTCTGCTCCACGTAAAAGGCCAATGCTCTCTTACAGTCCAAGGTGTGCAACTTGTCCTCACCAGGGCGGGTATGTGGATGGGGAAAAAAAGTTGGCAAGACAACTGGCTGGTTCAGATGGAACTCCGCCACCACCTTCGGCAAGAACTTAGGGTGAGTGCAGAGGACTACTCTGTTATGATGAAACTTGATATAAGGTGCATGAGCTACCAGGGCTTGGAGCTCACTGACTCTAAGAGCTGAAGTAACAGCCACCAAGAAAATAACTTTCCAGGTCAGATGGCAGGAATTCAGTGGCTCAAAAGGAGCTTCCATCAGCTGGGTGAGAACGACGTTGAGATCCCATGACACTGGTGGAGGTTTGACAGGGGGCTTTGACAAAAGCAAACCTCTCATTAAGCGAACCACTAAAGGCTGTCCAGAGATGGGCTGACCTTCTACACATTGATGATAAGCACTAATTGCACTAAGGTGAACCCTTACAGAGTTGGTCTTGAGACCAGACTCTGATAGGTGTAGAAGGTATTCAAGCAAGGTCCATGTAGGACAAGAAAAAGGATCTAGGGCCTTGCTGTCACACCAGATGGCAAACCTCCTCCATTTGAAATAGCAGCACTTTTTCGTGGAATCTTTCCTGGAAGCAAGCAAGACTCAGGAGACACCCTCCGACAGACCTAAAGAGGCAACCTCTAAGCTCTCAACATCCAGGCCGTGAGAGCCAGAGACTGGAGGCTGGGATGCAGAAGCGACCCCTCGTTCTGTGTAATGGGGGTTGGAAAACATTCCAATCTCCACGGTTCTTTGGAAGACAACTCCAGAAGAAGAGGGAACCAGATTTGACGGGGCCAAAAGGGTACAATCAGAATCATGGTTCCACGGTCTTGCTTGAGTTTCAGCAAAATCTTCCCTACTAGAGGTATGGGAGGATACGCATACAGAAGGCCTGTCCCCCAATGTAGGAGAAAAGCATCTGATGCTAGTCTGTCATGGGCCTGAAGTCTGGAACAGAATTGAGGGACTTTGTGATTGGTATGAGTGGCAAAAGGATCCACCGAGGGGGTGCCCCACGCTCGGAAGATCTTGTGGACAACTTCCATGTTCAGTGACCACTCGTGAGGTTGCATGATCCTGTTCAACCTTTCGGCCAGACTGTTTTTGACGCCTGCCAGATACATGGCCTGGAGAAGCATGCCGTGATGGTGCGCCCAAAGCCACAACTTGATGGCTTCCTGACACAGAAGGTGAGATCTGATGCCCCCCCTGCTTGTTGGTGTAATACATCGCAACCTGGTTGTCTGTTCGAATTGAAATGATCTGATTGGACAGCCGATCTCTGAAAGCCTTGAGAGCGTTCCAGATTGCTCATAATTCCAGGAGGTTGATCTGAAGATCTTTTTCTTGAAAGGACCAAGCTCCCTGAGTGTGAAGTACATCTACATGAGCTCCCCACCCCAGGAGGGATGCATCCATCGTCAGCACTTTTTGTGGATGAGGAATTTGGAATGGACGTCCCAAGGTCAAATTGGTGGAAAGGGTTCGACCGCATTGGCCTTTAGAAGGGCGGAGAGTTCCTCTGCAAGTACCTGCTCGTGCTGGGAGCTGAAGGACTGAGCTCCCAGTGGGCAATTTGGAGGCTTGAATACCAGATTGAGAGTGTATCCTAGCCGGACTATTTGAAGAACCCACTTATCGGAGGTTATAAGAGGCCACCTTGGGTGAAAAAATATCAACCTCCCCCCGACGGGCAAGCCGTCCGGCACAAACAATTTTTCTGAGGCTATGCTGTACTGGAGCCAGTCAAAAGCCCGTCCCTTGCTTTTGCTGGGGAGCCCTAGGGGCCTTACGCACACGGTGTTGACGGGAACACGCGTGCTGGGGCTGAGCATGAACCGGCTGCCGAGAAGCAGGAGTGTACCTACACCTGTTATAGGAATAGGGAGCACTCCTCTTCCCTCCAAAAAACCTCCTAGAAGAGGAGGCAGTAGCAGAAGACATCCGGCGGGAGAGAGAATCCATGGCGTCATGATGCTTTTTTATCTGATCGACCATGTCCTCTACTTTTTCTCAAAAAAGATTATCCACCCGGCAAGGAACATCCGCCATTCGCTGCTGGGTGTTCTCCAGGTCAGAGACACGCAGCCATGAGAGTCTGCGCATTACTATACTTGAGCAGCTAATTCGGGATGCTACATCAAAAGTGTCGTAAGACCCCCTGGCCAGGAATTTGCGACACGCTTTCTGCTACCTGACCACCTGGTGAAAAGGTTCAGCAAGCTCCGGAAGAAGGGCATCAACTAAACTGGACAGTTGACTCACCGAGTTCCGCAAGTGGATGCTCGTGTAGAGCTGGTACGCCTGGATCTTGGCAGCGAGCATAGCAGCCTGATACTTTCTCCTCCCAAAAGGATCCAAGGTCCTAGACTCTCTGCCTGGGGGCACCAAGGCATAGTCTCTAGTAATCTTGGCTCTTCTGAGAGCAGAGTCCACCACCACCATGGAATCATGAGGAAGTTGTGCCTTCACCATTACAGGCTCTCCATGGACTCTGTACTGGGACTCGGACTTCTTGGGAACCATTGGATTAGATAGAGGGCACGACCAATTTTGCATAAGCACTTCCCTCACTTCCCTCAGGGGGCCGTAGCAACCTCAGTAGGTGGAGAAGGATAGTCCAAGACCTCAAGCATCTCGGCCCTGGGCTCATCCACAACCTCCATAGGGAATGGAATATTCTTAGACATTTCCTTTACAAAAGATAAAAAAGAGAGACTCTCAGGAGGAGACATTCTACTCTCAATTGGCGGAGTAGGATCAGAAGGAACCCCACATGACTCTTCCTCCGAAAAGTATCTGGGGTCCTCCTCTTCCCACGAGCGCTCCTCATTGGTGTCGGACAAAAGCTCTCTAAGAGCAGCCCAAAACCGAGCCTGTCTTGATGTTGAGGATCGACAACCTCGTGGGGTTTGTCGAGAAGTTGACCCCTGCCTAGACTCTGGCGAAGCTTCCTCCACCGACGTCGAGGGGGAATCGATCCAGGTGGCAGCCGACGCCGGTACCGCAAGCGGCACCGAGGACGGGGACCTCCTCAAAGGCAATGGCCCAGATGGCGCCTCTGCAGTCGGTACGGAAGGTGTAAGCACCCCCGACACCGAGGCAAATTGGCGCAGCAACCCTTCCAGGAGCTCAGGAAGAAGGGCCCGGATGCACTCGTCAAGAGCTTCCATCGGAACAGGCTGGGGGGCAGGTAGAGGAGTCGGTTGCAGAATGTGAGGGGGCTCGAGAGCCGGTACCAGGCTGCCAGATGACCGATGCATCGGCACCTCTTGTATGGAGGGTGAGCGGTCCTCCCGGTGCAGACGCTTCTCGGGTCCCAAATCCCTCGGCTCCCCGGAGCTCCCGGTACCATGCATGGAAAGAGATCGATGACGGTGCGTTTTAGCCTTTGCTCGACGCCTGTCAGAGAGACTCCTCGGTAACGAAGACGTAGAATCCTCACGCCTCCTCGGGGCCGGGTCCAATGAAGGTCGGTCCCGGGGGGCCTGCATAGCAGTAGGCTTCGAGATGGGTGAAGACCCACTCGATACCTCGCTGCTCCCAGCTCGATGCAGTCTCTCTGCAGCCATTACCTGTGCTCTCAGTGTCGCTGCTTCCCTTGATGTCGATGCCCTTGGTACCGATGTCGAAGTCGACGTCGAAGGACCGGACCGCTCAGAAGAAACGTTTCTCACACTGAGCCGCTCAAGCCACTTGGGTCCGCTTCTTCATCAATTTGCACAGCTTACAGGCAGCTGGGAGATGGTCAGGCCCAAGACACTGAAGACACCACGCGTGGGGGTTGGTGCTCGAGATGGTCCGGTTGAACCGAGTACAATGCTTGAAGCCGCTGGGAGTCTTCGATGACATGGGCAGGAAAATAGTGGCACAAAAAGAGGGAAAAAGACCCAGCCGAGCGGCCTAAAGGTCAGCCGCGACGAAAAATAAAGGAAACTTCAAAGGATGAGGAAAAACTAAGAAAAAAAGAAGGAAAAACCGGATTTTATTTTTTTACTGAAAGTAATAACTAAGAAAGAAAATAAAGAAGAAAATAGCGAAAAATGCCAAAAGCCATCTCCTGAGCCGAAAAACTGCACAGCGGGAAAAAAGAAACTAATTAGGGCACGCTAGCATCATGGGCAGGAAGCCGTTCGCACATGCGCAGCGCATTCTGGAGAGTTCTTTTTCTTTTCAAAGTTTCGGACTCCTGGGCCGTCGCGGACGACGACCCATATGTAAGAATATTGAGCCTGCTTGTTCTCAGAGAAACACTTTTACACTTGTCTTCCTTAAGTATTACACATGAATGCTTTTACCTGTGATATCTACGCTTTGTTTTTCCTAAATCAAGTTTTTTTGTGTGCATATATTTTGTTAGGTCATATATATGTAGTCAAAATTAGGTAGTACAAAGGTTTAATTTACTTTTCTATCGCACATTTGAGTGTTTTTCATATCATAATGTATATGCTTCAACACTTGTTTCAACATTTATATCATCAATACTTACATAATTTCATACTGATTCACTGAATGTTATATATGCTAAGTGATACATTTCTCTTAAGTTTTATCAATGGTTAGTATATTATTGTTATTTGATATGATAAGAGATGAGGTTTCTTCTTTGTTATGGTTTACTTATAGTACATATATAACTAGTATAGTGCAGTTTATTTATATCTTATAAGGTACACCAAGTTTTATTTTGTGAGTCACTTTCATTTTGTTTGCATTGTCATAACACACATTAGGTTAAGTTACTACATTCCAATTATGTTTACTGTCATTCTAGTGCAAATAAACTATGGATTGTTTTTCCTGTGAATAGGTTTTGCCTATGCTTTGATAGTATTGTTAATAGCTTTGCTTGTAATACTCAAACTCTTGATATTTTATTGCGCCTGTACAGACAATTATGCATTTCCTTTTGTGTATTTATTGTAATATTATTTTATGTAGTATACTTTTTCTCTCTGCATTGTCAGAGACTAATAAGCATGAGTGTCTACAGTTACTGTGGCATGGACTTTTAAACCACTCAAATAAGCTTTTGTTACAGTGTTGTTTATTCGTGGTTACAAGTTTTAAGTATAATGCCTAGCATGTTAAGGACTGCATTTCCTATGGACTATTTGCACAGCCATATACCACATAAAGCCCACGCTGTGGATATTAAAGTTCACTAAAGTGGTGTATCAAACACTACCTTCAACACTGTGTATTCATCACTCAGTTGTTGCAATGCTTTGCTACAAAGTGACTTTTCTTCCATGAACTCACAAGTCATCTGAATTTTATAGACATTTGCTTATGCATTTTGAAGTCATTTAACCATATTTTCTTATGAACATCATTGCATGCAATTTAATGTGCTTTGCTTCATTGCATAATCCTATATTCAAGAATAATGCATTTCCATAGTTGTATGCTTATGGAGGAGGAGTGGCCTAGTGGTTAGGGTGGTGGACTTTGGTCCTGGGGAACTGAGGAACTGAGTTTGATTCCCGGCACAGGCAGCTCCTTGTGACTCTGGGCAAGTCACTTAACCCTCCATTGCCTGCCGCATTGAGCCTGCCATGAGTGGGAAAGAGCGGGGTACAAATGTAACAAAAAAAAAAATTTATTATTTTAAGCTATTGTTTGAAGCTTGATTACAATGTTGTCTGGTACTCATTTATTAAGCTTAGATGCATGAATGTAGTCTACTCAATTTCAACTAAGCATGCTAAATGCACAGTTTGTTTAGCTAGTGTTTCAAGATGCAAAGCTCCCCTTAGAGCTGAACCCTTGAAAGAGGGGAAATGTAGGAGCAAAACAAGCACTATGAAGCACTTTATAGCAAAGATATACAAAATTATAATGCATGACATTATCTAGCATTAGCAACCTGACCTTAAGATGCAGAGTCAGTTATTCCAACTTTTGTTGCTAAAGCCTGTTTTTTGCTGAAGCTGTGAACTTGCATACAGAAGAAGACTGCTGACAACAGATCCAATGTGCTAGAACAAGGTTGTCATCAGCATTGATGTCATGGCCAGACAGCCAAGGACTCCTGGAGTGTCCCATGCAGCTGGAGAGACACTGTGGCTGGCAAACTGCATATTGTTTATGAAAACCTGGCTTCTTGTCAAAGTGACGCCATCATTGTGAAGCCAGTGAGACAACGCTGGCACCTCTGAAGTCATAATAATGGTGATCACAGTTATGTATATGTCACCCCCAAGGCCAGAATGTACATCATTAGAACAGCTGCAACCCATGATGTCTATATAAAAAGGGGCTTTTATCTGAGGCAAGGGGCTGCTGTATTGGTATTCCATTCAAGGAGCAGACTGCAGTGAAGCTGAACATCTGAGGAACACGCTGCCACCTGCTAGAGGGCTGCACCAGGTTGTATGTGTGTCATGTACTTTTGTATAAGTGCTGTGGGCTCAAGGAGTCTAGTTAGGAATTTATGAGCATTTACTCTAAACTGTTTCTATGATAAGACTTCATGGGTATTTATTCTTGCCTTCTTTGCACATTATCTTTGCTGCTACTGTAAATAAACACACACTACTTTTATCATACTTAGTTGTGGAGTTAGTTCTTTGTAGGCTAAAAAACCAATACTACAAGAAACAAATAGGCTCAGACTATAGGGACACAAAAAAAATTATACAAACTTATAAACAACCTAATAAATACCAAACCTTTGATGACAACGAATGATAACCCCCCCCCCATTAGAAAACGACCCTGCCAGATTCTTTGAAGAGAAAATACTCAACCTAAAGAATAACTTAACATAAAACAACACAAACCTCGAACCCCTCAGAAGCTCCACCGGACATGACATGGACCACCTTCACACAACCCACCTATGAAATAGTAGTACAAGCGCAAAGAAAATTCTCCTCCGCCCACTGCATGCTAGACACATGCCCCAATCACATAACAAAACTCGCTCCTAACTGATTCATAGACCACCTCACCTCTCACCTGACCTACATGTTCCAAGAAGGCTGCTTCCCTCAGAAAAAGGGCAACATACTGCTGCTTACACCAATCCCAAAAGATCCCTCCAAAAACATCAAAGATACAGACCTCCATACCTCTGCCAACCAAAATTAGTGAAGGAATAGTTGCTACCCAGCTCACCAACTACATCAACAAATGACATGGCCTTCAAAACTTCCTCAGGGGAAACTACAAGTGCTTCCGCACGGACTCCAAAACGCAAGGCAGAATAGATGAGCCCAAATAAGAATCAATAGCAGAGGCCTGCATCTCCTCATCATGGGCATACAGCCCTTCCAAATATTCACTGAAGCGAGACCTAATAAGGGAAAAATGTATACAATAAATGGCCTCCATTGTCTTTAATTTTCCCAAACGTCCTATCCGCCTGCGCCCTCCGGCTTACAAGCCAAAACAGAGTTCGCCTTACCAGACTATTCCTAATAGTGCTGCTTCACTCTATTCAAGACGAACTGGACATTTTCCTGATGATCAATGACATTGGGGAAGTCACCTGGTTTGGATGGGACTCCCTTTGGAATTTTATAAAACAATTGTAATTGAGCTTTCCCTTTGCTAGCAGAAGTTATAAACAGAATGAGAGTCAGGACACTGATGCCTTCTTCCACGTTGGAGGCTTGGATTTCTGTTCTTTTAAAAGAAGGGAAAGATAAAACAAATTGTCAATCATGTCATCCTATTTCAGTGTTAAATATGGATGTCAAGCTTTTGGCTAAGGTTTTAGCTGTGCAGTTGGGCTCTGTGATGCCTACTTTGATACACCCTGATCAGGCTGGATTTGTCTCTAAGAGGCAAGCAGCTGATAACATTCATAAAATTAACAACTTAAATTACATTTCATCAAAGGCTGATTGGCAATCTTCCCTTTTGGGAATAGATGCTGAGAAAGCTTTTGATAGGGTCCACTGGGGCTTTTTGGACCGTGTTTTGGTAACCATGGGTATTGGTCTTCTGTTTAGGACTTGGATATAAGAGATTTATTCCAAACAAATTACTTGTGTTCGCATCAATGGTGGTAACTCGGCTATGTTTTCCATCACCAGAGCTACAAGGCAGGGCTGTCTATCTCCTTTGCTGTATGCCTTGTTGATGGAACCACTTGCGTCAGCCATACAAGCCAATCCTAACATCCGGGGAGTTTCAGTGGGTGACACTGAACATAAAATTAGTTTGTTTGCTGATGTTTTGTTGTCTTTAACAGCCCCATTACTATTTTGCCTAACTTGATCTCTGTACTGCAGGCCTATTCCCGGATTTAATGTGTACATGGGTAAAACTGAGGCCCGTAACCTGACTATAGATAGCCCCACTTTATTACAAATACAGCAATCTTTCCCATTTCGGTGGGTTGGGGAGGGTCTGCGATACCTTGGTGTATGGTTGAAATCTGATTATTCTCAATTGTATGCTACTAATTATCTAAAGTTGTTTTTGGCCATTAAAACTGATTTAGATCGTTGGAAACATCTGAACTTGTCTTGGTTTGATCGTATTTCCACTATAAAGATGAATGTGCTACCCAGATTGCTGTATTTGTTTCAAGTGCTACCAGTTAAGGTTCCACATCAGGTTCTCTCTTCGTTTCAGGGGGTACTAAAGTTTATTTGTTTTGGGGGGTGGGGGGGGTGTAAGAAGGCTTTCCCATTGGGTTCTTTTTCAAGATGCTGCCAGTGGAGGATTGGAGGTTCCAGACGTGTGGAATTATTAGAGCAGCTCAAGGGCATTCAGCGATTAAATAACGGCAGAAAAAGACCTGCACGGTCCATCCAGTCTGCCCAACAAGATAAACTCATATGTGCTACTTTTTGTGTATACCTTACCTTGATTTGTATCTGTCATTTTCAGGGCACAGACCCTATAAGTCTGCCCAGCACTATCCCTGCCTCCCAACCACCTGCTCTGGCACAGATAGTATAAGTCTACCCAGCACTATCCCCGCCTCCCAACCACCAGCTCCGCCTCCCACCACCGGCTCTGCCACCCAATCTTGGCTAAGCTTCTGAGGATCCATTCCCTCGGAACAGGATTCCTTTATGTTTATCCCACGCATGTTTGAATTCCGTTACCGTTTTCCTCTCCACCATCTCCCGTGGGAGAGCATTCCAAGCAGCCACCACTCTCTCCGTGAAAAAAATATTTCCTGACATTTTTCTCGAGTCTGCCCCCTTCAATCTCATATCATGCTGGTTCAAAAATAACCCTTCTAAATTGTGGGTACAAATTGAAAAAGATCAGGTGGGACCGTTGCTTTTGAAATATCTGTTATGGCTTCCCCTTAGACATAGATTTTTACAGGCAGGTGTTTCCCCTATAATTCTGCACAGTTTTCAAATCTGGGATTCCCTGAGTCCTGTGGTGGATTTTAAGTTCTCTTACTACATTCCCATTTGCCATAACCCTGAATTCCCACCAGGTTTGGTTCCCTCGATTAACTATAGATTGTGGGAGCAACAAGGATTAACCAGCTGGGGTCAACTTGATTTTGATTTACCCCAATCTCATTATTATGCTTATGTTCAGTTGGCTCATTTGTCATCCTCTAAGCGTATTAAGCCCAGGTTGATGAGTGACTATATCTTCTTGGAGGACATCTGTGAGAAGATCTGCAAAGATTTTGGTGAGTACACTGTATGGTTATTTGAGGGATCTTCGGGGCCCTGACAAGAGGCATGGACTTCTGGGTGTTACATACACGCCAGAGGACTGAGACACCATTGAAAAGTCTCTAGTGGAAATAGTTATCACTTCCAATATCCGTGAGAATAAAGTCAAGATTGTTTACCGCTGATACCTTACCCCAGATCGTCTCCATCATTGGTTTCCTAAGACATCTTCATTATGTTGTAGAGTGTGTGGAGTTTAGGGCACTATCTGCCTTATTTTCGAAAGTGATGGGCGCCTAGATTTCAACCCAAATCAGGAGATGGGCGCCTTTCTCCCGTGGGCGCCCAAATCGGTATAACCGAAAGCTGATTTTGGGCTTCTTCAACTGCAATCTGTCGTGGAAACTGACAAAGTTGATGGGGGCGTGTCGGAGGCGGGACTGGGGCGTGGTTATCAGCCGAGGAGAGATGGGCGCCCTCGGCCGATAATTGAAAAAAGAAAGGCATTTTTACTGTGAATTTAGGTCATTTTTGGACCCTTTTTTTTCACGAACAAGTACCCTAAATGACCACATGAGCACCGGAGGGAATCGGGGATGATCACCCCTGACTTCCCCAGTGGTCACTAATCCCCTCCCACCATAAAATAACAAACTAAAAACTTTTTTTTCCAGCCTGTATGCCACCCTCAAATGCCATACCCAGCAGTATGCAGGTCCCTGGAGCAGTTGTTAGTGGGTGCAGTGCAAGTCAGGCAGGTGGACCCAGGCCCATCCCCCCCTACCTGTTACACTTGTGCTGGTAAATGGGAGCCCTCCAAACCGCTCCCAAAACCCACTGTACCCACATGTAGGTGCCCCCCTTCAGCTATAAGGGCTATGGTAATGGTGTAGAGTTGTGGGCAGTGGAGTTTGGGGGGATTTGAGGAGCTCAGCACCCAAGGGGTGGGAGCTATGGACTTGGGAGGTATTTCATTTTTTTTTTTTACTTTTTACAAGTGCCCCCTAGGGTGCCCGGTTGGTGTCCTGACATGTGAGGGGGACCAGTGCACTATGAATCCTGGCCCCTCCCTCGACCCAATGCCTTGGATTGGTTCATTTTTGAGCTGGGCGCCTTCGGTTTCTATTACCACTGGAAAACGAAACCGCCCAGCTCAAATCCACACAAATCCGATGCACTTGCCCGGCACAAACCATATTATCGAAAAAAAGATGGACGCCCATTTTTTCCAAAAATACGGTATGTCCCGCCCCTTCACGTACCCGTTCTTGGACACAGACGCCCATGGAGATGGGCGTTTGCGTTCGATTATGCCCCTCCACGGGTCACATTTGGTGGTCCTGCCCGAAAGCCGTTACATTTTGGAAATTCATCCGCTTCCAGATTTTGTAGATAACTGGCTTGAGAGTTCCCTGGTATTCTGGGATTTTCCTGTTCAATAGAGTGATCTCAGAACTTCGGAAATATCAGACCTTGTTGGTGCGCCAATTGCTACATGTGGCTAAGTTTACCTTAGCAGCTGCTTGGAAGACACCAGGAGTCCCACCTTTAGTTAAGTGGAGATCTCGACTTTACACTGTATATAAACTGGAGAAGCTAACTGCTATTAGGCAAAATTCTTTCAAGACTTGGGAAAAGATTTGGGGATCTGTATGTAATTTGAGCTTTGAGGGTGAGTGAGACCTGGCTTGGCTTTTTCTGTGTGATCACCTTTTTAGGGCTCCAGGGTCTGAGTTTTTCTCTCTTTTTGTTTTCTCCTTTTTTTACTTCTTCTCCCCCTTTGGTTAGATTTTTTTCTTTCCCCTTTTTCTTTAGTATTGCTTTATAATATATATATTAGACGTTTCATTAGCCTTGAGAACAAGTTGTGTTTCTACTTGAGCAGACTGTACATTGCGCCTGTATTTTTTTCATTGATCACTGTAATAAAGACCTCGTTAAAAAAATAAATAAATAAAAAGAAACCAGCCCATTACATACCAAGAGATACATGTAGCACATATTCCACATCTTCAGTCCAGCAGACCAATGCTAAACTGGGAAAGGAAGATGGAACTGGACAAGAATGGAACATACTGGGAGCTTTATTTCTAAAAACTAATGTTAAGTCTGTTGAACTGATAGGTAGAGCTGTGCCCTACACAGTGCAGGCTGGTGAAGAAATTGATATATCATCATCTAGTGCATCACTGAAGAATTTCATACTAGAATGTATATAAACAACAAAACTTGTCCAAGTTGTAAAATATTTGTTTAAAGATGTTTACTTTACCTAGTTTTAACAGTGTTGATCCAAGCATAGAGGGGTAAAGTAAAGGCTCTCTGCTCCTGTTTACGCACATTTTCGGGTAGAATATGGTCAATTGTAAGAGCATCATATTTAATTCGACATCTTGCAAGCGAAGCAGCCAATTTGTTTTATAGCTGCAAATATAAAAAACAACTTTCAGCATTAAAACACAATAGGATAAAGTACCCTTGTTTATGTTTGTTTTTATGTTATTATGCTCGCTTTATGTTCTCTCCCTTTTACTGAGATTATAATATACTAGAAAAACATAATAAAATATTATATACACCAATTATTTTTCTTAACTTGATTACTGGACAAAATCTCACTATTTTGCTTACTTTAGCATCTTGATATACCATTATAAAAGCCTGGGGACAACTAAAGCGGTTTATGGTACAACAAAGAGTTAGAAAAGACAAAGAGGGGAGAGGAAAGAGGCATGTGTGTATCTTTAATACAAGGCTCAAAGTTCTTGTCATAGGTCCAGCTATCTATTATTCAAATAAAAGCATTCACATGCAAATTTTAATTTCATATCTTGCAACTAATATTCCATCAATTGTTTAACTACTACTACTTAACATTTCTAGAGCGCTACTAGGGTTACGCAGCGCTGTACAATTTAACAAAGAGAGACAGTCCCTGCTCAAAGAGCTTACAATCTAATAGACAAGTGAACGGCCGGTCCGATAGGGGCAGTCAAATTGGGGCAGTCTGGATTCACTGAACGGTAAGGGTTAGGTGCCGAACGCAGCATTGAAGAGGTGGGCTTTAAGCAAAGACTTGAAGACGGGCAGGGAGGGGGCTTGGCGTAAGGGCTCCGCAATAGTAACTAAAAAAATTACTTATCTGCAAAATCTCCAGAATGAAACAGTGACTGTTTAATTATTAGGTCTGCCATCTCCATTTGGGCAGCAGCGGAGCCATGGGCTTTCTACTATCCTGAAAGGAATTGCATATCCCCTGCAAATGCTTAATTACCCCAACCTGGTATCTGCTCATGATGGTTTCACACAGAGCAGCAACAGGCTCCTTAATTAGAAATAAACCCAGTATTCAGTAGACATAAAAATATAAACTGGGCACTGACAAGCTCCATAATCAGAAGGACTCACTGGGATATAAGAAGATAGTTTATTACAATCTCACCAATAGCAGTACAGGCAAATCAGGCAGTCACATGGTGGAACAGCATTACATGACACGTCCTCTCTCTCTGGCCTTCTGGAGTCTTCTGAAGTCTTCTTTCTCTCTGATCTAATATCCTTCATACTGCTCCTTTTATACTATTTTTGGCCTCATTGATTCCAATGGACCCTAGCTTTGTCACCAGGGCTTTTGACCCTTATCAACCTTATCAGTTGATCAAAATGACTTCATCATATTCTCAAGCCCTAAGTATAAACAAGATAAGTTCAAAGCGCATCTTGTGAGATGACTTCACAGGTCTTTTTGCTCTTCTGAGCTCCGCTTCCCTCTACTTGCATCTGACCCTCTACTATCTTTCAGTTTAATCGAAACATCTTGCTTATGACTTCTCACAGGTGCCAGTCTCAGGACTGTGGACAAGAGCAAATGCCCCCCTCCCTTGCCAGCTCTCAATTACCTCATTTCAGCACTTGCCACAGTGAAATATATTTTGTATCAGAGATGATTTTTTATTTTAAGAGGCCTAGCTCTTTAGCCTGAGCCAATGGCCTATATTTTACTGAGAGCAAGGGCTAGCATATTTCTACATGACCCATGCCAACATGATCACATTTTAAGCCTTAAAGTTCTGCCTCAAGGAAAACTTGTCAACCAATCACCAAAGTCCATTATTCAATAATCCTCAGGAAAAAATGCTTTCATGCCATAGCTTCTGTTTCAAATATAAAGTTCCAGCATATGCAGGTTAATATGTCTTCTAGTGTATCGAATGTGGCTCTAAACAACCATACCCTAACACTTTATGTAAGTCTTATAATTTTTATAACTTCTTATGCTTTTTTTTTTTTCAAAGAAAATTTTTTTGGGACTTTCAGAAAGTGAATAGCAACACTGCAATACACAGTTGCTTTATAATCGCTTCCAATCAAGTATTAAAATCCAGCAGTAGTCAAACATCATTCAGACAGGAAATTTCATAAAGAGCCACTCATACTATTTAGTGATTCAACATGCTTGAATAGTTCCAATCTTCAAAGATGGCACTGACATTTAAACAGCATTTTAAATACAAGTCATGTGACCACAGGCTCATCCCAACTGGATCGATTCAGTTGACATCAGATCAGTGACCACCATTCAAGTTCTGCATTAAGCCTGATTGGTTGAACTGAATCCAGCTCATATATCCAGCATTGTTCTTTATTCGATGTTCCCACCCTCCCACCCGACTTGTATACTATCTATAATTCTCTGGTGGATATTTTTCTAAGAATGATTATAGTCTATCCAATATTGTACCAAGGAGCCGATACCACCTGATTCATAATTAGAGATTTATGCTCCGTTAAGCAAATCCTAACAGGTCTAGCAGATCACCCCACATATACCAGAGAACAGGGGAAAGTTATGATGCATAAAATATTTTTTAGACATACAGGAAGTATTCAAACACACTACAATCTGTTGTTGAGACCATGGGTGAAGCCATTCAGTACCTTCAATCTTCAAGGAGCACCACTGACAGTTTTTACATTTAAAGTACCCCAATGTTCTTTCCCCTTGTTCACAATAATCAATTCTCTTGTAAGCAAGAGTTCTCCAATAGGCTTACTCTGTTGAAAGGCACATATAGGTTGATCACTAAAACAGTCATGCACCTGTAAAATGTGCCACACTTCACGGACCAATGATGCAATTTTACAACTTAACGAGGAAAAGGGTAGAACCAGCACTAACCTTTCCTTATTCTAGGGAAGATATCCACTGGAGAATTACAATCATTCAGAGCACCCAACTTATATACTAAGACTACTGTAAGATATTAACATGATTTTATGTTTTGGCAGACAAAACGGACAACTCCTCTGATGAAACACTGGCCATATTGGCAGTGGGTCTGCTATTATGAAGGTAAGTTAATATATAATTTATGAATGGAATTAAATAGTTTTAAAATATATCTGGAGGATCGATGAGGATTGGAAGCGGGTATAAAGCAGTTGTATACTGCAGTGTTGCTATTCACTGTTTCTGAAGGTCCAAAAAATTCTCTGAAAATTTTTGAAAAAAAGCATAAAAAGTTATAAAAACTATAATATACAAAATATTGTTAGGGTATGGTTTACAGCCAAGTTCAATACACTAGAAGACATATTAACCTGCAGATGTATTTGTTGCACTTGGTTCCCCGTGATAAATTATCACCCATATAGAACTGGAGACAGAAGCCATCTCAGCAGTTTCTCTCTGGGGGCCTGTCAAATAATGGACTTTGGTTGATGATCAATTGACAACAGTTTTCCCTGAGCAGAGCTTTAAGACTCGAAACATGATCATGTCAACACGGGACACTTACTTTTTCATTCTGGATATTTTGCAGATTAAAAAAAAAAAAAAAAAAAAAAAAAGACTATTGAGGAGTTAAATATTTGATAGAATATGGATTGCAAGGTATGAAATTTGAATCTGCATATGAACACTTATTAGATAGGTGGTCCTATGATTAGAACTTTAATGAGCCTTGTATTAAAGATGAATTGTCTAGTCCAGTGGTTTCCAAAACTAGCCCTGGAGGCACCCAAGGCAGTCAGGTTATCACAATGAATATTCATGAGAGATTTGCATGAAGGAGGCAGTGCATGCAAATCTCTCTCATGAATATTCATTGTGGATATCTTAAAAATCTGACTAGCTAGGGTGCCTCTAGAACCAGGTTTGGGAACCACTGGACTAGTCTACAGCTTATTTCCCTGTGACGATCCTCTAAATTATTTTCTTAAGTTCTCTGCTATATTAGTCACTTTAGTGGGTTTTGTCGATTTATTTTGGATTTTTAGAGACTATCCCCAGTGTTGTTGGGTTTATAGTGTTGACTTCTAATACATTTCCATGACATTTTTAGTTTAACTAACCATCAGGTCATGCAATAACTAGCTAATCATCAACCTCTCCTAGAAGCAATACATAAAAATAGGGTTCAATAGCATCATAATATATTTAAACTGAATGGCATTCCTTTACTATTGATGTTATATTGATGTACATGTGTTGTAACAAACTTGTATAAATATTTGGAAAATAATACATTATAGAATAATTTTGATGTGATCTCTGTGACACCTTTTCAAAAATGTATAAGAAATACCCAATTGCATTATGGAAACAAAAATCATGTTGTCCAGTGTTTTCTTGTTCTAAATCATGAGCTTTCCCCCAACTATCAGCTTTCCCCCAGGTTCTAGCTTTTAAAAGCTACTAAGTGTCCTTTACAACATTAAGCTGGAGGCTATCTTTCCAGAATAGGCTCTTCCTTTCCCAAAATGTTGCTCAATTCCCCTTTTTGGGGTTAAGAGAAGGAGAAGATTGTGTTGTGACAATTAGAAGAATTTATTGATAAAGTTGGCTTGCTTGATCCATATCAAATTGGTTTTAGGTGGGCATACGGGGTCGAGTCCCTTTTGTTGTCCCCTGTAGATGAGTTGCGGAAGGGTTTTGATCAAAATGTGTTTGTTTGGTATCATTAGATGTTTCTGGGGTTTTTGATTCAGTGAATATTCGGTTAGGTTGAGTCCGTTGGGGATGAATGGACGGGTTTTTGAGTGGTTCATATCTTATTTGATGGCTCAGTCATTGAGTGTAAGTGGGGGTCACGCTTCTCGAGATTTTGTTGGAAAGGGGGGTACCTCAGGGGCCAGCCCTTTTGGCCCTGTTATTTAATGTGTACATGTCTTCTCTGGGTGCAGTTTTGCAGAGTTTGGGAACTGGATATCGTCTTTATGCAGATGATGTGCAGTTCTTTCCTGCTACCTCCTGAGGAGCTGGTTTAGAAGTTCAGTTGCAGCTGTACATGGATAAGTAAAATGTATGGATGAATAAGCATGGCTTGATGCTGAATATAGCAAAATCTGAGATAATGATTCTAGGGAGAACATGGAGAAATTTGGGCCTGAATTTCTAAAATGTACATGATGTTAAATTGCCAGTCCAAAAAGTGGTGAAATTATTATGTGTTTATCTAAATTCAGGACTTACCACGAAGAACCAGGTGATGAGTGTCAAACATGTTTTGCACAGCTTCAGTTGTTATACAGGTTGAGACCTATGTTACCACTATATGATTTTCATGGGATAATTTAGAGTATGGTTGTATCTCACTACATTACTGCAGTGCCCTTTATCTTGGTATGCTAAAGTCCAGGATGTGGGCACTGCAGTTAGTACAAAATGCTACTGCTAGGTTAGTTGCTGGTGTTTCAAGTGTGATGCATATCACACCAGTTTTGAAACAGTTCCACTGGCTCTTGGTTCAATATAGGAGATACAGTTCAAGGTTCTCTGTTTTGTTCAACAAGCTCTTTATGCTCCACCTCCCCCACTCATCAAAATGGTCACTGTCTTGATCTCATCTTCTCCTCCAACTGTTCACCCTCTAGTTTCCTTGCCTCTGATCTTCCCCTTTCTGATCACCATCTTATAACTTTTACACTTAAATCTCCTCCCTCCCAGTCCCGTCCTATCTTATCTAATTTATCTAGGAACCTTCACGATATTGACCCTTCATCTCTATTCTCCCATGTTTCAAACCTCCTCTCTACTGTAGCACCATCCATGTCTGTCAACGAGGCTGTTTCTTCTTACAACAATACTCTATCTTCTGCCTTAGACACTCTTGCACCTTTGATGACCCGCCCTATAAGGCGTACAAAATCCCAACCTTGGCTGACTTCTAATATCCGCTACCTACGTTCCTGTACCCACTCCGCCGAACGCCTCTGGCGGAAATCTCGGGCCCTTGCTGATTTCTTACACTTTAAGTTCATGCTGATCTCCTTCCAATCTGCTCTTTTACACGCCAAACAGGATTATTATATCCAACTGACCAACTCTCTTGGCTCTAACCCTCGACTTCTCTTCACCACATTGAACTCTCTCCTCAAGGTGCCCCCTCCCTTATCTTCCCCTTCATTATCTCCTCAGACCCTTGCTGAATTCTTTCACGACAAGGTTCAAAAGATAAACCTTGAATTCTCTACCTCGCCACCTCTCCCCTCCACTAGTCCGTTCCCCTCTCTCTCCTTCCCCTCATTCCTTTTCCTCCTTTCTTGAAGTTACTATAGAGGAAACTACACTTCTCCTTTCTTCCTCAAAATGTACCACCTGTTCCTCTGATCCCATTCCCACCCACATTCTTAATGCCATCTCACCTGCTCTTATTCCTTTTATCTGTCACATTCTCAACCTCTCACTTTCCACTGCAACTGTCCCTACTGCCTTTAAACATGCTGTGGTCACACCTCTCCTTAAGAAGCCTTCACTCGACCCTACTTGTCCCTCTAATTATCGACCCATCTCCCTCCTTCCTTTTCTCTCCAAATTACTTGAGCGTGCTGTTCACCACCGCTGCCTTGATTTTCTCTCCTCACATGCTATTCTTGACCCACTACAATCTGGTTTTCGCCCTCTCTCCACTCTACCGAAACTGCGCTTACTAAAGTCTCCAATGACCTATTACTGGCTAAATCCAGAGGTCTCTATTCCATCCTCATTCTTCTTGATCTTTCCGCTGCTTTTGACACTGTCGATCACAGCATACTTCTCGATACCCTGTCCTCACTTGGATTCCAGGGCTCTGTCCTTTCCTGGTTCTCTTCCTACATCTCCCTCCGCACCTTTAGTGTTCACTCTGGTGGATCCTCTTCTACTTCTATTCCTCTGCCTGTCAGCATACCTCAGGTTCTGTTCTTGGTCCCCTCCTCTTTTCTATCTACACTTCTTCCCTTGGTTCATCCCATGGCTTTTCCTACCATCTCTATGCTGATGACTCCCAAATCTACCTTTCTACCCCTGATATCTCACCTTGCATCCAAACCAAAGTTTCAGCGTGCTTGTCTGACATTGCTGTCTGGATGTCTCAACGCCCCCTGAAATTAAACATGACCAAAACCAAACTTCTCATTTTTCCCCCCAAACCCACCTCCCCACTCCCCCCATTTTCTATTTCTGTTGATGGCTCTTTCATTCTCCCTGTCTCCTCAGCTCGAAATCTTGGGGTCATCTTTGACTCTTCTCTCTCCTTCTCTGCTCATATCCAGCAGATCGCCAAGACCTGTCGTTTCTTTCTTTACAACATCCGTAAAATCCGCCCCTTTCTTTCTGAGCACTCTACCAAAACCCTCATCCACACCCTTGTCACCTCTCATTTAGACTACTGCAATCTGCTTCTTGCTGGCCTCCCACTTAGTCACCTCTCCCCTCTCCAATCGGTTCAAACCTCTGCTGCCCGTCTCGTCTTCCGCCAGGGTCGCTTTACTCATACTACCTCTCTCCTCAAGTTGCTTCACTGGCTCCCTATCCGTTTTCGCATCCTGTTCAAACTTCTTCTACTAACCTATAAATGTACTCACTCTGCTGCTCCCCAGTATCTCTCCACACTCGTCCTTCCCTATACCCCTTCCCGTGCACTCCGCTCCATGGATAAATCTTTCTTATCTGTTCCCTTCTCCACTACTGCCAACTCCAGACTTCGCGCCTTCTGTCTCGCTGCACCCTACGCCTGGAATAAGCTTCCTGAGCCCCTACGTCTTGCCCCATCCTTGGCCACCTTTAAATCTAGACTGAAAGCCCACCTCTTTAACATTGCTTTTGACTCGTAACTTGTAACCACTCGCCTCCACCTACCCTCCTCTCCTCCTTCCTGTACACATTAATTGATTTGATTACTTTATTTTTTGTCTATTAGATTGTAAGCTCTTTGAGCAGGGACTGTCTTTTCTTCTATGTTTGTGCAGCGCTGCGTACGCCTTGTAGTGCTATAGAAATGCTAAATAGTAGTAGTAGTTTATGCCTCTGTCCCAAAGTATTTGAAGGATTATTTTACTTTATATCAACCCAGGGTTCTTTTTGTGCTGGTATGCAACGGTACGGTGTACCAGCGGCACCTTTTTTCCCGGGGAGTCCTAACCCTTTCTCTCACTCCCCTACTGTCCAGCGATCTCCGTCCTCGCTCCCCTGCCCTCCCTTTACATCGATGTCCAGCGATTTCCCTCTCTCCCCCCTGCCCTCCTATCGATTCTTTCCCCAGCCCGTCCTTCTCCACTGCCTGCCTGCTATGAAGCAATAAAGAAAGACTGCAGGCAGCGATTGAGAGAGGCTGGCAGCGTCGGAGCTTCCCTCTGCGAGTCCCGCCTACTTTCTTTCAACTTCCTGTTTCCGCATAGGTGGGACTCGCAGAATGAAGCTCCGACGCTACCAGCCTCTCTCAATCGCTGCGTGCAGTCTTTCTTTATTGCTTCATAGCAGGCAGGCAGTGGAGAAGGACGAGCTGGGGAAAGAATCGATACAAGGGAAGGCAGGGGAGGGAGAAGAATCACTGGACATCGATGTAAGGGGAGGGCAGGGGGAGAGAGGAGAATCGCTGGACATGGATGGGAGGGCAGGGGAGAGAGGAGACATACTGGATATGAATGGGAGGGGAGGTCAGGGAAGAGAAATTCGCTGGACATGGATGGAAGGGGAGGGCAGGGGAGAGGAGAATCGCTGGACATGGATGAGAGGGGAGGGAAGGGGAGAGAGGAGAATCGCTGGACATGGATGGCAGGGGAGGACAGGGGACAGAGGAGAATCGCTGGACATGGGAGGGCAGGGGAGAGAGGAGACATGCTGGACATGGATGGAGGGGAGGGATGACAGGAAGGAGATGCACATGGGTGGGAGGGGAGGGCATGGAAGAGAGGAGAAATGCTGGAAATGAATGGAGAAGAGAGCAGGAGATACAGGAGAATTGCTGGATATGGATGGATAGAGGGGTTTGGGAGGAGAGAGGAGAAATGCTGGACTTGAATGGAGGAGAGGGGGGAGAGAGATTACAAGGGAGGGAAGAGAGGAGAAATGCTGAACTTGGATGGAGGAGAGGGGAGAGAGAATTATTGCTTTATATGAATACAAGGGAGGGAAGAGAGGAGAAATGCTGAACTTGGATGGAGGAGAGGGGAGAGAGAATTATTGCTTTATATGAATACAAGGGAGGGAAGAGAGGAGAAATGCTGGACATGGATGGAGGGGAGGAAGGAAAAAAGAAGAAGATGCACATGGATGGAGATGAGGGAAAGGGAAGAGAGGAGAAAAACTACACATGGATGGAGAAAATAGGTAAATGCTGGATCCACGTTATACCTCCTCCAGTCAATTCCACAGAGGAGGACACAGCTTTTACTTATGGATGTAGGGCAAGAAATGAAGAAGAAAGGAGGAAAGTAAAGAAATAAATGGAAAGGAAGCCCTGGGAACGGAGTTAAGAGAACAGATAGAGAGCAGCAGAAATCAGAGACTGGGACCAATATGGATAGAAAAACAAAGTCACCAAACAACAAAGGTAGAAAAAAATCATTTTATTTTCATTTTAGTGTTTGGAATATGTCCAATTTGAGAATTTACATCGGCTGACTTATTTTGCACTGGGTATACTGGAGCTGTAACAGCGTACAGAAATGATTTATAATGAAAAAAAATGTTATTTTTTTCTCATATACTAGTATATTATTTTCAATGATGTCTGTTTATATGAGCCATGGCTGGTATAAGGGGTGTGGCTATCATAGGGGTGGAGCCATATGTGGTGACCCTGCCCATAATGAGTACCGGCACCTTTTTATCTACAAAAAAAAGCACTGTATCAACCTAATAGAAATTTGAGGTCAGAAGCTACAATACGCCTATCTTTAGATAGGATTGCTACCATATGATATACTGTTACAAGAACTGCTGCCTTTTCAGTAGCCGGGATATTGATATGGAATGCACTGGTGGGACAATTGCATTTGTGCCAGTATAGTGCAATTTAAGCGGCTCTTAAAAACTCATTTATTTGTAGAAGCCTTTATGTGAGGACAGTTTTGAGATAGTAAGAGCAGAAATTTTATTAGCTGTGAGATGTCTAAGAGTATTTTGAAGCAAAAGCAGCATTTTTTTTATTATCTGTGATGTGTCTAAGAATTCTGTACTTATATTATTCTTTATACTATTTTAATTTTGTTCATTTGAATTTTATGCTGTGTTTGTATTCTGTAAACCGCCTTGTTTTTAAGCAGTATAGAAATTTGGAAATAATAAATCTAAATCCCTTTTCCCTGTCTCATCCACGCCAAGGACACAGTCATCCCTCTAATTTTGTGGTAGGATGGGCATGGGGGAGCACAGGGATTGGCTTGAGGGCAATAAATTCCCCCCTCCTCCCCCCCCTCCAAGTGCGTTAAAAATTCTTATGCTGGTGGGGATCCTGATGTCAGCCACAGAAATTCGGTGCCTGAGCTGCTCCCCTCCTCCTTGTACTGCTGCTTTAATGTGGAAGTCAGCCTCCAACTGCCAATTCCAGGACTCCTGAGCATGCTCAGTTGTTGCGCAAACTGAGAAGGCACAAAGAGTCATCCTGGTGTCTGTGGCTGGAGGCATGCCACTGACTTCCACATTACAGCAGCAGTATGAGGAGGGGAGAAGCTAAGGCATGAAATTTCTTTGACCTGCAGGGGTTTGGCATCCTCTGCCAGCCATTTAATGGACACCATTAATCCAAGCATTGAGACTCCGGAGCTCTGTCTCTTGAATTCTGTGTGTGGAATGGGCAGCATTTCTGAGAAAACTACTCTGGAGGTTCTGGATTTCAACTTTCTACCTTAAAGCCTAAATTTGGCTTCCAGATCCTCCCTCCCACATTTTCCTACGTCATTGATACCTACAAGTACCAAGACAGTCGGCTTTGCCCCAATACTGCCTAGAACCTTATCTGGGTGACATCTCAGATGTCAGCTATATAAGATTCTAGGCAGTACTATGGAGAAGTTGGCTGTCTTGGTACTTCACACCAGGCAAGTGACCAAGTGATCTTCACAACCACCATCCAACCAGCTTTCTACATCAAATCATCAACTAACACCTATCCTAACCTTTCCTTCCAGGGCACATGCCTTTGGAGACTCATCCTTGGTGTGAGAGGATATTGCATCACTAAGAAGGCAGGTCCTGGTACAGTATCACTTCCTGCCATATCAAGGTGATGCTCTTTTCAGGTGACCTTTCTCTTTCATGGCAGCACAAAGGCTGCCAGACTGGAGGTGGAACTTCTCTTCTATGTCCCTAAGAGTCTCCTCTTTATATCTCTGTTTGGACTCGCTCCCTGAGAGCCAGGCGCACATATACATTTTGAGTGGACACATGAATCAGTAAGATCTGAGTCCTGCATATGACGATCCGGTTTAGGATGGGCTGGAAAGAGCTTCGACGGAAATTCCAGTGATTTGGAACATGAGGACAGTGCCGGGCAGACTTCTACGGTCTTTGTCCCGCAAACAAGACTGATTTGGATAGGCTGGAGTGGGCTTTGACTAACTCATTAGTTGGACCATAGAGCAGGACGGACTTCTATGGTCTATGTCCCAGAAACACCAAAGAAACACCATGATCAAGTATATAATATCATGTTTATTGTTGATTTAAATCTTGAAATGATAATGAATGTGACTTTTACACCTAAGATTGTCCTTCTTATCTCTGGAGCCTGTGGTCCACCACCCACCTTTTTCCTTTATTCTTGTGCATTCCCGTGGGGCAATAGAGTTCTCCACATCTGCGGATTTTTTGGGAAATGCCACAAAAACAGAACCCAAATTAGCTTGAGAGAGTGATAACCAGTGAACCAAAATACCCTCAAGCAATGTCAAAAAACCTGAATACAGAAACGTGTTACTCCTTGGGGGACTCAATTACAGAAGCATTAATTTGGAAACACAATTCGAGAGAGAAAGAAATGTTTAATTTCTCTCAAGATCTTCAGCTAGCGGAACAGAGACCAGATTGTTTGTGAAATCAGAAGAAAGTAAGGATTCTAAAAGTGAAGATGTTATCCATCTGGTTTGCTGGAAAGAGCACCTCTGAAGACCAGAGAGGCTTTTAAATTTTGGAAGACAGACAAACCCAGTATCAACCTTATAGCATTTTTAGAAGTTTACCTATTTTTGGTAAGGAAAGAGAGGGTGCATCACACAACCAGCTTTAATACATGGCTCCAAATCTAGTATAGTCAAAAAAGGTTTTATATATACAGGTGATTGAGGTAATAGAACAAGTGGCTATACTGTAATGATAGTCTACAAGTTTCTGTGGCAAAGAGGGATCCTGAAAAAGTTCAAGCAATATATAGACAGGTGTTTAAATTGGGTGACAAATGGAAGAAAAACATAACCCCCTGCAAAATCATTACAACAAGTAGTAAAAATAAAAAGGAGACATCTTAAAAAAAAGGAAGAGGAGACCAGAATAAAAATTATACAAAATCAAAGCAAGCCACCCAAAAAGTGCTGGAAACCTATAAACAAATGATTATAGTCCAGGCAACAAAATTCCTGTTCTGGAAGCCCTGATAATGGATATGGACTTGGACATTGTGGCCATTAAACCGACATGGTTCAGAAAGTCGCATCAATGGGATAATTGCCATATCTGGACATAATCAATTTACGATGAATAGAGGAGTGGCTCTCTATGTTAAATACTGGGGATTTGAATCTACTAGATGTGGACTGGAATATCCCATCTACAAATCTGGAGAGAAATAGAAACACTGTGGATATGTTACAAAGGGCTTTACCCAGGCAAATGGTGATGTAATCAACTAGGAGTGCTGATTCTGGATCTACTCACAAATGGAGAAAGTGTGTCTAATGTCTAAGTGGATGCCCTCTTGGATGGCAGCGATTACTACACAGTCTGAATATACAGGCTAGGGTGTAAACCAGTCACACCAAACACAAGTCCTGAATTTCAAACACGCTGACTTCTGCAAAAAGGAGAAGTACCTGAAGGAGGAGATGGCAGAGTGGGAAGGAATAAGGATAGTAGAAAACTGTGGCCTAAACTGAAAAGAGCTTTAAAAAGGGTTGTACTGTTCCAGGCAAAGTATAGTATAGCTTAAACAGCCAGCTTAAATCATTCCCAAGCAGAAGCTTCACCAGCAGACTCAATTCTTAAGCAAATCTTCTTTATTGTAGTACTCAGAATAAACAAAGAAAATCTAATTTAAAGTTCGGTTGCTTAGACAGATTGTTGCCGTCTGCATAGAGTCTGCATCTAGCCACTCCAGAGGCAAGGAGCTGGCCAGAACCTCAGCCCAGCTGAGAGGAAAAGCTGCTAACACTCAAAAGAGAATAAAGGGGGAAACTCAGGGTAAATTGGGGAGATGGTGAAAAATCTTGATAGAATTACAGCAGATTCAGGAGGGATCAGCCCTAGAACAGCTACTGATCACAAAGCATTCTAGAAAAACTGGACTCTCTCACACAGCCTGCAGGGAAAGCTGGCCCTAGTTCAGAGCTAACAGCCAATAGGGAAAGCTCACAAGGAGTCAATACTGCAAACTATAGGAAACTATAGGAAAAGCAGTCCTAATACACAGTGTTATCTATTACACAGACAATGCAATTGAATACAGATAATACTCATATTAAATATACATAGAGGGGCATAATTTAAATGGATGCCCAAGTTTTGCTGAGGACGTCCTCGCAAAATGTCCCGATGGAGGGGAGGGGAAACCCGTATTATCGAAACAAGATGGACATCTATCTTGAAATATACAGTGGGGGAAATAAGTATTTGATCCCTTGCTGATTTTGTAAGTTTGCCCACTGACAAAGACATGAGCAGCCCATAATTGAAGGGTAGGTTATTGGTAACAGTGAGAGATAGCACATCACAAATTAAATCCGGAAAATCACATTGTGGAAAGTATATGAATTTATTTGCATTCTGCAGAGGGAAATAAGTATTTGATCCCCCACCAACCAGTAAGAGATCTGGCCCCTACAGACCAGGTAGATGCTCCAAATCAACTCGTTACCTGCATGACAGACAGCTGTCGGCAATGGTTACCTGTATGAAAGACACCTGTCCACAGACTCAGTGAATCAGTCAGACTCTAACCTCTACAAAATGGCCAAGAGCAAGGAGCTGTCTAAGGATGTCAGGGACAAGATCATACACCTGCACAAGGCTGGAATGGGCTACAAAACCATCAGTAAGACGCTGGGCGAGAAGGAGACAACTGTTGGTGCCATAGTAAGAAAATGGAAGAAGTACAAAATGACTGTCAATCGACAAAGATCTGGGGCTCCACGCAAAATCTCACCTCGTGGGGTATCCTTGATCATGAGGAAGGTTAGAAATCAGCCTACAACTACAAGGGGGGAACTTGTCAATGATCTCAAGGCAGCTGGGACCACTGTCACCACGAAAACCATTGGTAACACATTACGACATAACGGATTGCAATCCTGCAGTGCCCGCAAGGTCCCCCTGCTCCGGAAGGCACATGTGACGGCCCGTCTGAAGTTTGCCAGTGAACACCTGGATGATGCCGAGAGTGATTGGGAGAAGGTGCTGTGGTCAGATGAGACAAAAATTGAGCTCTTTGGCATGAACTCAACTCGCCGTGTTTGGAGGAAGAGAAATGCTGCCTATGACCCAAAGAACACCGTCCCCACTGTCAAGCATGGAGGTGGAAATGTTATGTTTTGGGGGTGTTTCTCTGCTAAGGGCACAGGACTACTTCACCGCATCAATGGGAGAATGGATGGGGCCATGTACCGTACAATTCTGAGTGACAACCTCCTTCCCTCCGCCAGGGCCTTAAAAATGGGTCGTGGCTGGGTCTTCCAGCACGACAATGACCCAAAACATACAGCCAAGGCAACAAAGGAGTGGCTCAGGAAGAAGCACATTAGGGTCATGGAGTGGCCTAGCCAGTCATCAGACCTTAATCCCATTGAAAACTTATGGAGGGAGCTGAAGCTGCGAGTTGCCAAGCGACAGCCCAGAACTCTTAATGATTTAGAGATGATCTGCAAAGAGGAGTGGACCAAAATTCCTCCTGACATGTGTGCAAACCTCATCATCAACTACAGAAGACGTCTGACCGCTGTGCTTGCCAACAAGGGTTTTGCCACCAAGTATTAGGTCTTGTTTGCCAGAGGGATCAAATAATTATTTCCCTCTGCAGAATGCAAATAAATTCATATACTTTCCACAATGTGATTTTCCGGATTTAATTTGTGATGTGCTATCTCTCACTGTTACCAATAACCTACCCTTCAAATATGGGCTGCTCATGTCTTTGTCAGTGGGCAAACTTACAAAATCAGCAAGGGATCAAATACTTATTTCCCCCACTGTAGGTCATCCTTAGAGATGCTCATCCTTAGACTTGGTCATTTCTGATTTTCGGTGATAATGGAAACCAAGCACGCCCATCTCAGAAACGACCAAATGCAAGCCCTTTGGTCATGGGAGGAGCCAGCATTCGTAGTGCACTGGTCCCCCTGACATGCCAGGACACCAACCGGGCACCCTAGGGGGCACTGCAGTGGACTTCATAAATTGCTCCCAGGTACATAGATCCCTTACCTTGTGTGCTGAGCCCCCTCCAAAACCCACTACCCATAGGCGGTCGGTGGCCCAACTCTTTGGGGAGGCTAAAGGGGCGGGGTTAACATCCATAATTGTCTGACAACACACAGAAAAAAAATAAGTCACAATTAATACCTTTTATTATTTAGATATGTATCATATGTCAAATAATAAAGTGGTTGCTTAAAGCATATATTAACCAATGTATACTATACAAAAATATTATCAATTATTAAACACTGCTATTTCCATCCATTTCAAGCACTTACCAACACTAAACCACATACACATCTATGGAACAATTCAGATCCTCCAAAATCTTCTAAAACCACGTCTGATGTTATGACAAACTAAAATTAAATTAAAAGTGTTGATGTCACCTCAGTAAGGCCAACACACAATCCCTCAACTGCAAACACTATGCACAAACTTGTGCAAAACACACTCAGAACCTTACTGTACCATAACAGCACTAACTCCGAGGCTCATAATATCACAATTCCTCATGTACAGCCACAAAAAAACCTTTAAGGGTGGTAGTGTTCACAATGAACTACTTTTATTAACGACCAGATAGAGATAAGAGTTTTCAATTTTGGCACAGTATAAGTCATCACAAGAACAAAATATAAGAAAACCAATGGACTGCATTAGGGGCTTATAGCCCATTTAGTAATGCTTATAAACAAAAGAGATCTGCATGAAATAAAATATTAATTTTTATTTTGACTTACAAAATTCTCTCTCTGCCCCAAACCAACATTGCCCCACTGTCTTGTCCCCCCACCACTATAGTGAATGATACATACCTGTAGCAGGTGTTCTCCGAGGACAGCAGGCTGATTGTTCTCACGACTGGGTGACGTCTGCGGCAGCCCCCACCAACCGGAAGAAGCTTCGCGGGCGGTCCGCACGCAGGGCACGCCCACCGCGCATGCGCGGCCGTCTTCCCGCCCGTGCGTGACCGTTCCCGCCAGTTGAATGACAAGCAAAACTATGAAACGCAACTCCAAAGGGGAGGAGGGAGGGTAGGTGAGAACAATCAGCCTGCTGTCCTCGGAGAACACCTGCTACAGGTATGTATCATTCACTTTCTCCGAGGACAAGCAGGCTGCTTGTTCTCACGACTGGGATATCCCTAGCTCTCAGGCTCACTCAAAACAAGAACCCAGGTCAATTGAACCTCGCAACGGCGAGGATACAACAGAAAATTGACCTACGAAGAACAACTAACTGAGAGTGCAGCCTGACCAGAATAAATGCGGGTCCTGGAGGGTGGAGTTGGATTTACACCCCAAACAGATTCTGCAGCACCGACTGCCCGAACCGACTGTCGCGTCGGGTATCCTGCTGGAGGCAGTAATGTGATGTGAATGTGTGGACAGATGACCACGTCGCAGCCTTGCAAATCTCTTCAATAGTGGCTGACTTCAAGTGGGCCACTGACGCTGCCATGGCTCTAACACTATGAGCCGTGATATGACCCTCAAGAGCCAGCCCAGCCTGGGCATAAGTGAAGGAAATGCAATCTGCTAGCTAATTGGATATGGTGCGTTTCCCGACAGCGACCCCTAGCCTGTTAGGGTCGAAAGAAACAAACAATTGGGCGGACTGTCTGTGGGGCTGCATCCGCTCCAAGTAGAAGGCCAATGCTCTCTTGCAGTCCAATGTGTGCAACTGACGTTCAGCAGGGCGGGTATGCGGCCTGGGGAAGAATGTTGGCAAGACAATTGACTGGTTAAGATGGAACTCCGACACCACCTTCGGCAGGAACTTTGGGTGGGTGCGGAGCACTACTCTGTTGTGATGAAATTTGGTATATGGAGCATGAGCTACCAGGGCTTGAAGCTCACTGACCCTACGAGCTGAAGTAACTGCCACCAAGAAAATGACCTTCCAGGTCAAGTACTTCAGATGGCAGGTATTCAGTGGCTCAAAAGGAGGTTTCATCAGCTGGGTAAGGACGACGTTGAGATCCCATGACACTGCAGGAGGCTTGAGAGGGGGCTTTGACAGAAGCAAGCCTCATGAATCGAACGACTAAAGGCTCTCCAGAGATGGCTTTACCTTCCACACGATAATGGTAAGCACTAATCGCACTAAGGTGATTCCTTACTGAGTTGGTCTTGAGGCCGGACTCTGATAAGTGCAGAAGGTATTCAAGCAGGTTCTGTGCAGGGCAAGAACGAGGTTCTAGGGCCTTGCTCTCACACCAAACAACAAACCTCCTCCACTTGAAAAAGTAACTCTTTTTAGTGGAATCCTTCCTAGAGGCAAGCAAGACACGGGAGACACCCTCCGACAGACCCAACGCAGCGAAATCTACGCCCTCAACATCCAGGCCATGAGAGCCAGAGACTGAAGGTTGGGGTGCAGCAACGCTCCGTCGTTCTGCGAAATGAGAGTCGGAAAACACTCCAATCTCCACGGTTCTTCTGAGGACAACTCCAGAAGAAGAGGGAACCAGATCTGACGGGGCCAAAAGGGCGCGATCAGAATCATGGTGCCGCGGTCTTGCTTGAGCTTCAGTAAGGTCTTCCCCACCAAAGGTATGGGAGGATAAGCATACAGGAGGCCGGTCCCCCAATGAAGGAGAAAGGCATCCGACGCTAGCCTGCCGTGTGCCTGAAGTCTGGAACAGAACAGAGGCAGCTTGTGGTTGGTCTGAGAGGCGAAAAGGTCCACCGAGGGGGTGCCCCACTCTCGGAAGATCTTGCGTACCACTCTGGAATGAAGCGACCACTCGTGCGGTTGCATGACTCTGCTCAGTCTGTCGGCCAGACTGTTGTTTACACCTGCCAGGTATGTGGCTTGGAGGAGCATGCCGAACTGGCAAGCCAAACGCCACATCCCGACGGCTTCCTGACACAAGGGGTGAGATCCGGTGCCCCCCTGCTTGTTGGTGTAATACATTGCAACCTGATTGTCTGTCCGAATTTGGCTAATTTGGCAGGACAGCCGTTCTCTGAAAGCCTTCAGTGCGTTCCAGATCGCTCGGAGCTCCAGGAGGTTGATCTGCAGATCCTTTTCCTGGAGGGACCACAGACCCTGGGTGTGAAGCCCATCGACATGAGCTCCCCACCCCAGGCGAGATGCATCCGTCGTCAGCACTTTCGTGGGCTGTGGAATTTGGAATGGACGTCCCAGGGTCAAATTGGTCCGAATGGTCCACCAGAGCAGTGAAGTGCGGCAACTGGTGGAGAGGCGGATGACATCTTCTAGATTCCCGGTGGCTTGGAACCACTGGGAAGCTAGGGTCCATTGAGCAGATCTCATGTGAAGATGAGCCATGACAGTCACATGGACTGTGGAGGCCATATGACCCAGAAGTCTCAACATCTGCCGAACTGTGACCTTCTGAGACGCTCTGGTCTGCGAAGCCAGGGACAGGAGGTTGTTGGCCCTCGCTTCGGGAAGGAAGGCCTGAGCCGTCTGGGTATTCAGCAGAGCTCCTATGAATTCCAGAGACTGGGTTGGCTGGAGATGGGACTTTGGGTAATTTATCACAAACCCCAGCAGCTCCAGGAGTTGAATAGTGCAGTGCATGGACCGGAGGGCTCCTGCCTCCGAGGTGTTCTTGACCAGCCAATCGTCGAGATGTGGGAACACGTGCACTCCCAGCTTGCGTAGATACGCCGCTACCACCACGAGGCACTTTGTAAACACCCGTGGGGCAGAGGCGAGCCCAAAGGGCAGCACACAATACTGAAAGTGCCGTGCACCCAGGCGGAATCTGAGATACTGTCTGTGAGCTGGCAGTATCGGGATGTGAGTGTATGCGTCCTTTAAATCCAGGGAACATAGCCAATCGTTTTTCTGAATCATTGGCAGAAGGGTGCCCAAGGAAAGCATCCTGAACTTTTCTTTGACCAGGAATTTGTTCAGGCCTCTCAGGTCTAGGATGGGATGCATCCCCCCTGTTTTCTTTTCCACAAGGAAGTACCTGGAATAGAATCCCTGCCCTTCCTGCCCAGGTGGTACGGGCTCGACCGCATTGGCGCTGAGAAGGGCGGAGAGTTCCTCTGCAAGTACCTGCTTGTGATGGGAGCTGAAGGATTGAGCTCCCGGAGGACAATTTGGTGGCAGGGAGGCCAAATTCAGGGCGTATCTGCACTGCACTATTTGGAGAACCCACTGGTCGGAGGTTATGAGAGGCCACCTTTGGTGAAAAAATTTTAACCTCCCTCCGACCGGCAGATCGTCCGGTACGGACACTTTGAGGGCGGCTCTGTTCCCATGGATCCAGTCAAAAGCCCGTCCCCGGCTTTTGCTGTGGAGGCGCAGGAGGCTGCTTAGGCGCACGCTGTTGACGAGAACGAGCGCGCTGGGGCTGTCCCTGTGCCTGACGAGGCCTTCGGGCCGGCTGGGTGTACCTACGCTTGGTAAAAGCATAGGGCGCAGCCTGCCAGGCCCGGGAAAAACGTCCACCTGCTGAGGTGGATGCTGAAGGCGCCCGGTGGGAGAGCTTGTCGAGGGCGGTCTCCCGCTGATGCAGTTGGTCCACTAGCTGCTCGACCTTCTCGCCAAAAATGTTATCCCCCCGGCAAGGGACGTCGGCCAGTCTCTGCTGAGTGCGGTTGTCCAGGTCAGAGGCACGCAGCCATGAGAGCCTGCGCATCACTATACCTTGGGCCGCAGCACGAGATGCCACGTCACAGGTATCATATATACCCCTGGACAGGAACTTTCTGCATGCCTTCAGCTGCCTGACCACCTCCTGAAAAGGCCTGGACTGCTCCGGCGGGAGCTTGTCAACCAGGTCCGCCAGTTGCTTCACATTGTTCCGCATGTGGATGCTCGTGTAGAGCTGGTAAGACTGGATGCGGGTCACGAGCATGGAAGATTGGTAGGCTTTCCTCCCAAACGAGTCCAGAGTGCGAGACTCCCGCCCCGGGGGCGCCGAGGCGGTATCCCTCGAACTCTGTGCCCTCTTGAGAGCAGAATCCACGACCGCCGAGTCATGAGGCAATTGGAGCCGCATTAACTCTGGGTCCGAGTGGATTCTGTACTGGGACTCTGCTTTCTTGGGGATGGTGGGATTAGATAATGGTCGCATCCAGTTCCGAAGCAGTGTCTCTTTGAGGACATTGTGCAGCGGCACCGTGGAGGACTCTAGGTGGTGATGGATAGTCGAGGACCTCGAGCATCTCAGCCCTCGGCTCATCCACAGAGACCACGGGAAAGGGAATGCAAATAGACATATCCCTGACGAAGTAGGCAAAGGAGAGGCTCTCAGGAGGCGAGAGCTTCCTCTCTGGTGAAGGCGTGGGGTCGGAGGGAAGGCCCACAGACTCCTCTGAGGAGAAATATCTGGGGTCCTCCTACTCCCCCCACGAGGCCTCTTCCTCTGTATCGGACATAAGCTCATGCAGCTGAGTCCTCAACCGGGCCCGGCTCGACGTCGAGGCACCGAGGCCTCGGTGTCGTCGAGCGGTGGACTCCCGCGCCGGCGGGGACGAAGCTCCCTCCATCGACGTCGACTCCACCTGCGTGGCGGTCGAGACCGGCGCCGCAAGCGGCGTCGGTGTCGAAGGCCTCGGCACCGGGCTAGAGCTTGCCGGCGCCACAGTCAACGGCGCCGAGGGCGCAAGCACCCCCGGCGCCGGCACAGCCTGGCACATCAGCCCTTCCAGGAACCCCGGAAGGATGGCTCGGAGGCACTCGTCCAGGCCCGCTGCCGGGAAAGACGGGGGGGGGGGGGGGGGGGGGGGCCGGTAGAGGCGTCGGTGCCGGAAGCTGCTCGGGTCCAGGAGACTGCACCGAAGTGCTGGGACCCTGACGCGTCGGTACCTCCACTACCGAGGGGGACCTTTCCTCTCGACGCTGACGCTTACTTGGCGTCGACTCCTCTCCGGCGCCGGGGGCCGGATGCATCGATGGCGACCGATGACGGTGCTTCTTTGATTTTTTGCGATGCCCGTCATCGGCGCCAGGTGGAATGGAAGAGGAGGAGGTTGATCCCCCTCGGTCTCGAGGGGCCGGGTCAGACAGGGTTCGGTCCCGAGGGCCATGAGCAGAGGGAGTGACCGGGGCCGATTGCCCACGCGTCCTCTCACCCCTACCGTCACCGGAGGACCGGCGGGCCGACGGGACCTGTACTCCTGGGGTCGATGCCATCGGTGCCGATTTCGCGGACATCGATACCGGTACCGAAGAACCGGCCGTCGATACCGATGCCGTCGAGGTCGACGTCGAGGGGCCGGCGCAAGTTCCAAAAGGACGGTCCCGAAGAACTTGCCTCGCAACTTGAGTCCGTTTCCGGAGACCAAGACACAAAGTACACGACTTGGTATCGTGCTCCGGCCCGAGGCACTGGAGGCACCAAGCGTGGGTGTCGGTCTGCGAGATAGGCCGGCCGCACCGACCACACTTCTTAAATCCACTCGGGACCTTCGAGGAGATCGACGGAAAAATCGCGTTCGGTGAAATCAAAGTAGTCGATGGTGGCGGTAAAATCACACCTCGAAAAACAACTCGACCGCGCGGCCACAAGGCCGCAACACGACGCCCCCGCTAGAAACGAGGGAAAAAAAACAGCGCGTTCGTTTTTTTTGTTTTTTTTTAACAAAAGAAAAAAGCTTTTGGGGAACACGCAACGAAGGAACTGAAAAATATCAAAGGTTCGCGAACAACGTGACGGTTTTCCGGGGCTGACTAAGAGAGAGCGGTAAACACGATTCTCTCCAGGCGCGGAAAAGAAAAGACTGGCGGGAACGGTCACGCACGGGCGGGAAGACGGCCGCGCATGCGCGGTGGGCGTGCCCTGCGTGCGGACCGCCCGCGAAGCTTCTTCTGGTTGGTGGGGGCTGCTGCGGACGTCACCCAGTCGTGAGAACAAGCAGCCTGCTTGTCCTCGGAGAACCAACATGTCGCCCCATCTATCTCTCCTCCCTTCATCATCCACTGTGTCATCACCTCCTCCGTCTTTCCTCCCTCACCAGTCACTTTCCAAGTTCTGTTCATTTCCTATTTCACAAAAAAAGTCTTAAGAATTGCTAAAAGAAACATCTATATGTTTTCATAACCGGGTGACCAGGCAGTACCATACGTTAATGCATTGCTAAATCTCCTCCTAGGACTCTCGTTTACAACCACCTTCTCTTGTTCAGCAAAGCAAGGAGTCCCAAATACTCCTCTCGCTCCCCCCTCCCCCAACACATACCTGCTTGCTTGATCCGCTACCTCCCTCCCTGGCTCGGTTGGTGACTAAAAAGAGCCGCGTGCTGCAACACTCGGGCTCAGAGTCACAGCCCCAGGCTCTGCCGCCGGAACGGACGGTGCAGGAAATGTGTCACAGGGAGAGGTTCCGACAGAACTGGAACCGCTGGGGAAGGAGTTGCCTTAAGGAGATAGCGAGCAGACAGCTGGTAATTAAAGAAGCTTAGCAAGCTTAGCAAGGGGTGAGCGCCGGCGGAAGATGCAATTTTGTTCCTGGCTGCCCCGGGGCCGAATTCGAGGAGGTGGCAGGCGGAGACGGTCACGGTTGGCCTGGGGAGGCTTAGCCTCCCCAAGCCTCTTATACGGGGTGCCTATGCCACTACCCACAACTGTACACCACTACCATAGCCCTTACGGATGAAGGGGGCACCTAGATGTGGGTACAGTGGGTTTCTGGTGGGTTTTGGAGGGCTCACATTTACCACCACAAGTGTAACAGGTGGGGAGGGGGGTAGGCCTGGGTCCACTGCACCTACTAAAACTGCTCCAGGGACCTACATACTGCTGTGATGGATCTGAATATGACATTTGAGGCTGGCATAGAGTCTGGCACAAAATGTTTTGAAAGATTTGTTTTGAGGGTGGGAGGGGGTTAGTGACCACTGGGGGAGTAAGGGGAGGTCATCCCTGAATCTCTCCAGTGGTCATCTGGTCAGTTCGGGCACCTTTTTGTGCCTTGATAGTAAGAAAAACAAGCCTCCTGTCTTTTCTAGAATTAGAAAGTATCATGTTCTATAGTTTTGGTTTGGAGAAGTAAGTGAATTTCCTCCTGCAATAGAACTTAGGTGGTCAAAAGCAGGTTTGTTGTTTAGAAGAGGTTGGTCCAGAGCATGGCTGATGAACCTGAGACGATCTCTCCTTGATAATGGAGAGAAGCCAGGTGTCAGAGGTAGAGCTTTGACAAGCCAACAAGAAAAAAACTGAATTCTGTCTCCCACAGATAGAAGCAGATGAATATTTTGTAGTGACAGGAGGTGAAGAGCATAGACAAAAAAAAAAAAGAACTAATGTTTCATTTAGGCAGGAGTTATGTTCTCTGGCTCAAACCAGGGGTGATCCAGGAAATTACAGACTGGTAAGCCTGACATCAGTACCGGGTAAAATAGTGGAAAGTATTATAAAGAATAAAATTTCAAACGCAGACAAACATGGTTTAATTGGACAGAGTCAGCATGGATTCAGCCAAGGGAAGTCTTGCCTCAATTTGTTTCATATCTTTGAAGGCGTGAATAAACATATTGATAAAGGTGAGCAAGTTGATGTAGTGTATCTAGATTTTCAGAAAGCTTTTGACAAAAGTTCCTCACCACAGACTCCTGAGAAAATTAAAAAGTTATGGGATAGGAGGCAATGTTCTTTGTGGATTAGGAATTGGTTATTGGACAGAAAATAGAGGGTAGGGTTAAATGGCCATTTTTCTCAATGGAGGAGAGTGAATAGTAGAGTGCCACAGGGATCTGTACTGAGACTGGTGCTATTTAACCTATTTAAAAATGATTTGGAAATCAGAACAAGTGGGGTGATTACATTTGCAGTTGACACAAAACTATTCTAAGTTGTTAAAACATATGCAGACTGAAAAATTGTAGGAAAAACTTAGGAAATTGGAAAACTGGGCATCCAGATGGCAGTTGAAATTTAATGTGGACAAATACAAAGTGATGCATATTAGGAAAAATTATCAAAAATAGTTAGCTGATGCTAGGGTTCATCGTTTGATAATTTTTGAATTCCAAGCTAGAGACTTCTCCTCAGATAGGGTGGCCTACATCATCTCCCTACTGTCTGGCTAAGCCCTTGCTTGGGCTTCTCCACTCTGGGAACAGAATGACCCAGTGCTCAACGACCTCCACAGTTTTTTTAGTACAATTCAGAAGGGTCTTTGCAGAGCCTGGGAAAGGTCACACTGGCAGCTTCCGAGTTTCTTAGACTGAAGTAGAGGATGCAGACCCTTGGGAATTATGCTATACAGTTCCGCGCTTTAGCTTCAGAACTAAGCTGGAACAACAAGTGAAGATCTCTACCTCTCTGGAAGTCTTCTCACTGCAATTCTTAGCCAATAACACTTACACAGCTCTATTGCTAGGAAGTGTTCATATCTAAACGCTACAGACATATATACTAATTGTGCTAATAGGAAATTAGAATAGGTTCCTCTAATTTTGGGTGCCCTGTTATAGAACTGCCCTAATGGCATGCATGTCAAAGTTCTGAATTTTCCTGCCACTTTTTGGGCACAGATAAAATTGTGACTTTGGCAACGTGTTGTCCTAGTTTTGAATAAAGGCTAACACAATGTAAAACAAAGTCAAGAACCAAAACAAATGGGAGAAGTTAATTTCCTGTCCATTTGGCTAAATGGAAAACGGAGCAGTGTAACAAAATTCTGAGTGTAGAATGTGTAAACGTGAATTGATTGTTTACTGCTTCAAAAAGTACAAAGACTAGGGAAATTTCCAATAAGCTACATAATAATATTTTTAAAGCAAATAGGAGAAAATATTTTCCCCCCTCAATGAATAGTTAAACTCTGGAACTTGTTGCCAGAGTATATAGTAATAGCAGTTAGTGTATCTTAGTTTAAAACGACACGGGGAAAGCCACTACTTATCCCTGGGAACAGCAGCATAGAATCTTTCTACTTTTTGGGATTCTGCCAGGTACTTGTGACCTAGATTGGCTACTGTTAGAAACAAGATACGCAGAACTTACACCGTGTTCTGAATTCTGGGAAAGCAATTCCATTCCGGCACTGTCATATGACATCACCTATGTGCCTGACACAATGCTGATGGAAAAAAATCCTTTGTAAAAATCACTTCCATAAACACATACACAAGCGTCTCAGGCACTGTATCAAGAAAATTATGAGCAAAGTAAACTATACCTGAACAGGTAATGTTCTATTTCTTGAACTTCTGGTATGAGCTCTTCTTTGTTAGAAAGAATTCGAGGTTGGAATTTTCTATCTTGGTAATCATACAGTATCACAATCATTAGGCTGGTTCTATCATCTGCCTAAAACAGTAAAACAAAACATATAAAGTATAAATATAAGGCATTCTGACATTTGATACCAATATACAGTTCCTGTAACACAAACTAAGTACAGTACTTTACTGATGATTATGTAAGGAATACTGTATTTTGGCAGTATATTCTGTAGAGGTCGCCTACAGTTAGGCACCAGGATGATATGCGCAAATTGCAAATTCTATATCGGCAATTATGTGCCAGCAGTTAGGCATATAAATGATAATATTCTATAACCTGTGCACATTAGCGCCAGATGCACCCTGACCTGCCCATGCCCCTCCCAGATAGATGCCCTCCTTTGCTGTGGCAAACTATGGTTTTTGTGTGCTCAATTTGTAGGGTTGCTGACTGCATAACTGCAAATTAGTGCCAAATACCACCAATTATTGGTCAACGCCAAGTAGCAGCTAACAATTAATTTATATAATACTATCAGTTGCGTAAGTTTATAGAATCAAGGGGTTTGAAGACTTCCTTATTCACAAGGCCTAAAAAGTACTTTCAACAGCAGTACTACTACTACTACTAAACATTTCTAAAGCGCTACTAGGGTTACGCAGCGCTGTACAATTTAACCAAGAAGGATACTCCCTGCTCAAAGGAGCTTACAATCTAAAGGACAAAATGTCAAGTTGGGGCAGTCTAGATTTCCTGAGTAGATGTATAATGGTTATGTGCCAAAGGCGACATTGAAGAGGTGGGCTTTGAGTAAGGATTTGAAGATGGGCAGGGAGGGGGCTTGGCGTATGGGCTCAGGGAGTTTATTCCACGCATAGGGTGAGGCGAGGCAGAAAGGGCGGAGCCTGGAGTTGGCGGTGATGGAGAAGGGTACTGAGAGGAGGGATTTGACCTGTGAGCGGAGGTTTCGGGTAGGAACGTAAGGGGAGATGAGAGTAGAGAGGTAGTGAGGGGCTGCAGATTGAGTGCATTTGTAGGTAAGTAGGAGAAGCTTGAATTGTATGCGGTACCTGATCGAAAGCCAGTGAAGTGACTTGAGGAGAGGGGTGATATGGGCATATCAGTCCAGTCGGAAGATGAGACGTGCAGCAGCGTTCTGAACGGATTGAAGGGGGGATAGATGGCTAAGGGGGAGGCCAGTGAGGAGTAGGTTGCAGTAGTCAAGGCGAGAGGTAATGAGAGAGTGGATGAGAGTTCAGGTGGTGTGCTCAGAGAGGAAAGGGCGAATTTTGCTGATGTTATAGAGAAAGAAGCGACAGGTCTTGGCTATGTGCTGGATATGCGCAGAACCAGCAAGTCAACCCTTTGTTCTGGTCCTTATTTCTACATATTTGATCAGTATAAAAGCATTCTAGAAGCAATGAAGGGTTACACAAAAACGCGTATTTTGAAAGCACTTAGACTTACAAAGTTACATACAGGGGCATTTTCAATATGATGTCTAAGTCCAACTTTGGACACTTTTCTAAAATCGTCCAAAATTCAAGTGTGGAATATAGCCATTTTCAAAACAGAAAAACGTTTTATCTTTTTGGCCCATTTTCAAAAAAATACCTTCTCCTGCTGGACTGTCTTCATACCTCATGCTCTACAGCCTTTTACTGTGTTATGCTCACTTTGTGAAATGTTATCTGTGGATCTTAGATTGGAATCCGACAAAAAGTTTAAGGTTACTTTGAAAACCTGGCTCTTTTCAAGACAGTTTTCATAGTATAGCCCTTTTATGTTCTCTCTCTCTCTCTTTTGTACAGTATAGATATGAAATTTTGGGTAACACTGTTCTACTCACTCTCCCCCCCCCCCCCCCCTCAATTGCCTCTAGTGTATGTGTGTGGCAGTTTATCACTAAGAAGGATTCTGCAAATAGAGGCCAATCATACCAATTAAATAAGAAATAAGCAACATAAAGTAGGTATTGTCTGTTTGCAGGAAAAAAAACTGAATGATACCGAACATGCTAAATTATGTAGGAGTTGGGTAGGAGAATGCCATTCCATAGCAGCACAGGGGCGTAGGGGTGGCTTAGCAATCTTGGTTAGGAAGGGACTCCCATTCAAACTTAAAGTGATTGCACAAGGAAAGCAGGGAAGATATATAATTGTAAAGGTATGGCTACAAGGATTTGAATTTACATTAGCAAATTTGTATGGCCCAAATGAACATATCCCTGGTTTTCTTAGTGGGTTGGCCAACATTTGCCTGCAACACAAGACTGCGGAATTAATAGTAGTAGGGGATTTTAACATGGTTTCAGACCCGCACCAAGATACAATAAGTTCGACCTCTCCATACTACGCTGGGCAGAGGTGCAAAGAGTTTGCTATGTTTCAGAGATTGCTAGGCCTAGTGGACACGTGGATAGTGTTGCATCCAAGCGAGCATGATTATACCCACAGATCCAGAGCCCACGGAACGCTCGCAAGGTTAGACTATACACTGGTAGAGAGGTCCTTATTTGCAATGGTTAGGGCAGCAGAGGTGGGACCTGAAGAGATCTCAGACCATGCCATAATTTGGTTAGATCTGGAGATGCCGGCAGATAAGCAGGGAGGAGGGGGCTGGAGATTTCCAGCGTACCTATACAAAGACCCAAATTTTCAAGAGTACATACGTAGTAAGTGGAAAGATTATATGGAGAATAGTAGTGAACACACCCGAGACCAACCTAGTTTATTCTGGGCCGCCTCTAAGGCGGTGATAAGGGGAGATATTATTTCATATTGCAGCATATAGAAAAAGCGTAAAATGGCTAGTATTTTACAGTTGGAAAGGCAGCTTCAAAAAGCAAAGAAGAGATACATACATAGACCCAACCAGATAACTCTGGATGAACTAAAAGTGGTACAGACAACATCAAAAGCGTAAAATGGTTAGTATTTTACAGTTGGAAAGGCAGCTTCAAAAAGCAAAGAGGAGATACATACATAGACCCACATAGACCCAACCAGATAACTCTGGATGAACTAAAAGTGGTACAGACAACATTAAACACCCTATTGCATGAGCAAGAGACTCATTCCTCCCTTTACTATAAATATAGGTTGCAGAGATACAGGAATAAGACAGGTACCTTTTTGGCAAAAGTTATTAGAAACTGGGGAGGGTCTCGGGCGATACCTGTATTGAGGGACAAGCAAGGGAAACCTGTTAACTCCAGAGAACGTATAGGACAGATGTTTACTGAATATTTCTCTGAACTGTACTCAACCCAACCACAAACAACCAAACAGCAAATGCAGGAATATATTTAGAGAGATCAGGTATAGTCAAGTTAACAGAAGTAGAGGTGGAAAGTTTAAATGCCCCCCTGACAGCGTTAGAGCTGCAACGGGCCATTAAATCCCAGAAATTTAGATTGGCTCCTGGCCCAGATGAGTTTACCGGGGAGAACTACAAATTGCTACCACCGGACGCGCTTTTGGCCACGCTAGACTATTACAAGGCCGTGATTACCCTGGGCCAATTCCCCAAATATGCTAACGCGGCTTTGATCACCTTGATTCCCATACCTGGGAAGCCATTGGACCGAGTAGAATCAATATCGTTGCTAAACGTAGACATCAAGCTGCTTGCTAAAATATTGGCTGGTACATTGGCGGATATACTACCCAACCTTATAGGTCAAGAGCAGGTAGGGTTTGTGAGACATAGACAAGCAACACAAAACGTGCGGAGACTGCTATTGGCCATGGCAGCCTGCTCAGAGAGAGCACACCCCGCCCTGGTCGTCGCCTTAGATGCGGAAAAGGCGTTTGACCAGGTGTGGTGGGATTACCTATTCTGTACATTGGAACACCTAGGATTCACAGGATGGTATTTGCAAGCACTCAAAACGCTGTACTGTCATCCCACAGCAAGTGTATTGGTCAATGGACTTCGGGGAGCAGAATTTGGAATAGAGAGGGGCACTAGGCAGGGTTGCCCTCTCTCCCCCCTGCTTTTTGTAATATCTTTAGACACTTTATTGTATACGTTAAAGAAAGACGACACAATTAGTGGGGTCCCTGTTGGGCCTAGATGTATTAAGGTACTGGCATACGCGGATGACCTGTTATTGACTTTGACCAATCCACAGCGATCAATAAAAATATTATTAAATAGAATTGGACAATTTGGGCAACTTTTGGGTTTCAAACTAAATTTGTCCAAGTCTATTGCTTTGGACATTGGCCCTGGTAAGGGGAGCAGTGGCGGGGAAAGATTCCCTTTTCAGTGCGCAAAAGATCACATAAGATACCTGGGAGTAGAGATTCCGGCATACCTTAATAATCTGTACGATCTTAATATCCAACGGTTTTTGAGGGAGACCAAAGCTAGTTTAAAAGCATGGGCCGGGCTCCCTCTCTCCTTGCTGGGCCGTATCGCCTTATTTAACATGATTATAGCTCCTAGATGGCTGTATGTTTTGCAATTGTTGCCTTTATACATGAAAAGTAAGGATGAACGAAGGTTGAAAGCTGACACGAGTTCCTTTGGCGGGGCAGGAGGGCCCGTCTTGCGGTAACAACGCTCTGTGTTCCGGTGGAGTATGGAGGATTGAGACTGTTGAGAATATGATACCTAAATATTGCTAGCGGTATGAGGACCATTAATGACTGGTTTCGAGGTGCACAAGACTTCACTGATACTCCACTGGAACTTGAACTCTCTGAGGGGGTTCACTTCAGTAACTTTTTACACTCCTCCCGGACTCCTATACCCAATATTCTGAAATATTCAAGGATTATGCCGTACACAGTGGCAGTCTGGAGATGGGTTTGCCGCTTACATCATTTTTCTCCAAAGGTGACTCCTTACCTCCCGATCTGTGACAATATCGCTTTTGTCCCTGGACAGATTTATTCAGTGTTTCGCAGATGGAAGAAGCGGGGGATAGAGTACTTGCTGCAGGTGGTTAATAGGGAAGGACACAAAGCCTTTTGCCGATCTACAAACAGAATACGGGATACCTCAAAACAGGGGCGTAGCTACGGGTGGGCCTGGGTGGGCCCAGGCCCACCCAATCTTGGCTCAGGCCCGCCCAAGCGACGACGACTGGAACGGCGACTTTTACCCGAAGTCGCAACGACGAACGGGCAGGCAGCGCTGCGGTAGTAAAAGCAACAAGTAGACTGGTTCGACTCTCCGTCCTTCACTTCCCTCCCTCTGCGTCCCGCCCGAAAGGAAATGACGTCAGAGGAAGGCGGGACGCAGAGGGAGGGAAGTGAAGGACGGAGAGTCGAACCAGTCTCCTTGTTGCTTTTACTACCGCAGCGCTGCATGCCCGTTCGTCGCTGCAACTTCGGGAGTAGACTGGAACGGAAGTTGGCTTGGAGATGCTGTGAAGGGGGAGGGGGGACACGCTGAATAGAAGGGGGAAGGGGATGGACAGAAACAGGATGGGCAGGGGAGAGAGGTGAATTGCTGGACAACAGGGATGGAAGGAGGGGAAAGGGGAGAGGAAATTTGCTGGAGATGGATGGCTAGAGGAGAGGAGAGGGCAGGGGAGAATGGAGAGTTGCTGGACATGGAGCGGAGGGCAGGGGAAAGAAGAAAATTGCTGGACATGAATGGATGGAGCGGAAAGGGGAGAGTGGAAATTTGCTGGAGCTGGATGGCTGGAGGAGAGGGCAGGGGAGAATGGAGAGTTGCTGGACATGGAGCGGAGGGCAGGGGAAAGAAGAAAATTGCTGGACATGAGTGGATGGAGCGGAAAGGGGAGAGTGGAAATTTGCTGGAGCTGGATGGCTGGAGGAGAGGGCAGGGGAGAATGGAGAGTTGCTGGACATGGAGCGGAGGGCAGGGGAAAGAAGAAAATTGCTGGACATGAGTGGATGGAGCGGAAAGGGGAGAGTGGAAATTTGCTGGAGCTGGATGGCTGGAGGAGAGGGCAGGGGAGAATGGAGAGTTGCTGGACATGGAGTGGAGGGCAGGGGAAAGAAGAAAATTGCTGGACATGAATGGATGGAGCGGAAAGGGGAGAGTGGAAATTTGCTGGAGCTGGATGGCTGGAGGAGAGGGCAGGGGAGAATGGAGAGTTGCTGGATGAATGGATGGAGGGAGGGGAGAGAAGTCAGGAAGGAGGTGCACATGGATAGAGGGGATGGAAGAGAGGAGAAATGCTGGACATGGATGGAGTGGAGGGCAGGGAAGAGAGGAGAAATGTTGGACAAGGATGGAGGTAAGGAAAGACAAAGGAAGGAGATGCACATGGATGGAGGGGAAGGGAGAGAGGAGAAATGCTGGACATGGATGGAGGGAAGGGAAGACAGTGGAAGTAGATGCACATGGATGGAGGGGAGTGAGGAGAAATGCTGGATATGGATGGAGGGAAAACTGCTGAGTTTAAGGGCTGGGTTGGAACACGTTGAGGGCAGATACTGAAACTCGAGGAAGGATAGGGGCAGGGCTACAGATGGTAGACAGGACGCATAAGGACACAGGAGTATGGTGGACATGGTGAGTGAAAAAATATCAAATGGAAAGAAGACACTGCGTAAAACAGAAGACACTGGGACCAAAGCGAATAGATCAGACAACAAAGGTAGAAAAAAGTATTTTATTCAGAATTTATTAATTTGAATATGTCATCTTTTGGAAATGTGCATCTGTGATATTTTGCATGTAAGTTTAAATTTTTCTGGTATTGCTGCATGCTGAGTCTGACTTCTTGAGTTAACTTTCCAGTTCAGTATTTTGCCTTCATATTTTTTGATCTTTAGTTCCTTGTGTCATGTGTTTTTCAAGTGTGATCAAGGTGCAGTATTCTGCTAGCATGTAGTATTCGCAGCCCTTTTTGTTTTGCTTTTTTTCACGAGGTAGTGTATTGGTGTTTTAGAGCCTAGTGTAATTACAGTTCTGCCTTTTCAAGCATAATGTTGTAGCTCATCCTGTCCTTGGAATTAGTGCTGTTATGGTTTTAAAGATATGAGTGTGTTTTTGCACAAGTTTGTGTATAGCATTTTGCAGTGGAGAGATTGTGGGATAATGTAATTATATTTAAAAATATCAATTTTTCCATTAAGTATGTATGTGGTTATACTGATGCAGGGCAGCTGTTGGGCAGACTACTTAGAAATCCATCATCAAGTGAATTCTTAGGCATTATTTTGTAGGATCCCAAGAGACACTACTCATACTTATATAGACAGTGCGTGCCCACCCATATTAGCTCTGGGCCCACCCAAAATCTCAGGTCTGGCTACGCCACTGCCTCAAAAAGATCGATTTTTCTATGAACAATTGAAACACTATGTGATCTCAATACCTTGGGAGGCACTAGCGGAGGATGTGCAGGAAGAACTCTCATCGGCATTCTCCCTGGCGTCCCAGGAAAAGGTGCCCTGTCCTTTCACCACCGGCATATAAAGGACACGGCAGAGGAGCTGGATTATACACGTCTGTCACAACAATGGACAGCAGATCTCAAGACTGAAATCAGTATAGCCCAGATTAGGTCCCATGTAATATCAATTAGGCGAATATCCTACCAAACCGCACATTGGGAATTAAAATATAAATTTGCATTGCGCCTACATGTGCCCCCTAGGCATGCATTTTACATGGGCCATTCCCCTTGGGGAGAGTGCCCAAAGTGTGGAGCAGAGAGCGCGGATTTGGGGCACATGTTCTGGCAGTGCAAAGAGGTGGAGAAATTTTGGAAAGATGTGATAGAATATGTCAACTTAATCTGGCAGCAATGTTGGGCTTATCAAGCAGCCCTTCTGTTTGGTCAAACAACAGTAAACTGTCCCACGGCCAAAGGATTTACATCATTTACTCAACGTGCTATAATTGTGGGCAAACAAACTATATTGACAGAGTGGTTATCAAGGAGAGGCCTGACCTTGCAGCAGTGGAGAGCACTGATGTTGATGATGTTGCGTGTTGAAAGGATGGGAATAACAGATATCAATTCGCAAATTGGAGAACAATTTCAATCAAGGTGGGCACCCTTTTGGGACACGCTGGCCCCGTCCGCCCGAAGTTACCTTCTGAACTTGTAATGGACATAATATAAGTTGGGAAGATTAATGAGTATAGGGAAAGGGGAGGGGAGTTGGGGAGAATGGGAAAGAATGGGGGGAGAGAAGAGTTCTCTTGTTAGGGGGTAAATTGAAAATTGTTGATGTTTAGTTGCTTAAATTGTCATGTGTTTATGTTTGAGGTGTTTGTATCATCAATAAAAATGATTTAAACATAAAAAAGAAATAAGCAACATATAGATTGTAGGAGTAAAGGAGGCATTGAGATACATGGGAGGAACATAGGAAGAAAGAAGCTAAGCTAGAAATGAGAGAAGTCAGAGATGGAAACTGAAAAGATGAAAAGATTCAGGGAGAACTGTTTGCAAATTTTTAGGTTTGTTTTGGATCTTTGAATATATGTTTATAAAAAGTAGAAGCATGCTCTTTTCATCAATATGAAAGCACTTGTAGTATTTGATTATGATCTGGTGCACTGAGCTTCCTGCAGCAGCTCAACCTTAAATTTTGTGGTACCTTTGCATAAATGTGCATATGAATTCATCTACTGGCTACCAGTACAATTCAAGGCTAAATGAAACAAACAAAAAAAAACACTGTCTGATCTTCAAGAAATGGGCTACAATTAAGAACAGAATCTCCCTCTACAGACCTCCAGGGCTCCTAAAGTCACCACACCCACTCCAAAGGACATCACCCACCAATAAGCCTTCTCTAGAGTAGCCCACACACACTGGAATGCACTCTCTGAGAGGCTTGGCTCAGGGCAAGCCTCTTTCTACTTCAGGAAGAAGGTAAAAGTTTGGCTCTTTTCCTAAGCCTTTAAGGGAAGAAGCAACTAACTAGCTAGTTACACACACAAAGGACTAACACTGGCTGCTGGAGGAGTGGCCTATTGGTTTGAGCACCAGTCTTACAATCAAGAGGAGACCAGTTCAAATCCCACTGCTGCTCCTTGTGATCTTGGGCAAGTCACTTAACCCTCCATTGCCTCAGGTACAAACTTAGATTGTGAGCCCTCCTGGGACAGAGAAATATCCAATGTACCTGAGTGTAACGCACCTTGAGCTACTACTGAAAAAGGTGTGAGCAAAAATCTAAATAAATAAATACTATGGCAGGCCTTGCTTATCCACTCCTACAGTAGCAGAGAGCATATTCATTTAACTTTGACTTCATGTATAATTTTCTTTTAGTTAGAGTAACAGGAATTACATAGCCTCTATATCTTCTATCTGTCCATACAGTGGTGGAAATAAGTATTTGATCCCTTGCTGATTTTGTAAGTTTGCCCACTGACAAAGACATGAGCAGCCCATAATTGAAGGGTAGGTTATTGGTAACAGTGAGAGATAGCACATCACAAATTAAATCCGGAAAATCACATTGTGGAAAGTATATGAATTTATTTGCATTCTGCAGAGGGAAATAAGTATTTGATCCCCCACCAACCAGTAAGAGATCTGGCCCCTACAGACCAGGTAGATGCTCCAAATCAACTCGTTACCTGCATGACAGACAGCTGTCGGCAATGGTCACCTGTATGAAAGACACCTGTCCACAGACTCAGTGAATCAGTCAGACTCTAACCTCTACAAAATGGCCAAGAGCAAGGAGCTGTCTAAGGATGTCAGGGACAAGATCATACACCTGCACAAGGCTGGAATGGGCTACAAAACCATCAGTAAGACGCTGGGCGAGAAGGAGACAACTGTTGGTGCCATAGTAAGAAAATGGAAGAAGTACAAAATGACTGTCAATCGACAAAGATCTGGGGCTCCACGCAAAATCTCACCTCGTGGGGTATCCTTGATCATGAGGAAGGTTAGAAATCAGCCTACAACTACAAGGGGGGAACTTGTCAATGATCTCAAGGCAGCTGGGACCACTGTCACCACGAAAACCATTGGTAACACATTACGACATAACGGATTGCAATCCTGCAGTGCCCGCAAGGTCCCCCTGCTCCGGAAGGCACATGTGACGGCCCGTCTGAAGTTTGCCAGTGAACACCTGGATGATGCCGAGAGTGATTGGGAGAAGGTGCTGTGGTCAGATGAGACAAAAATTGAGCTCTTTGGCATGAACTCAACTCGCCGTGTTTGGAGGAAGAGAAATGCTGCCTATGACCCAAAGAACACCGTCCCCACTGTCAAGCATGGAGGTGGAAATGTTATGTTTTGGGGGTGTTTCTCTGCTAAGGGCACAGGACTACTTCACCGCATCAATGGGAGAATGGATGGGGCCATGTACCGTACAATTCTGAGTGACAACCTCCTTCCCTCCGCCAGGGCCTTAAAAATGGGTCGTGGCTGGGTCTTCCAGCACGACAATGACCCAAAACATACAGCCAAGGCAACAAAGGAGTGGCTCAGGAAGAAGCACATTAGGGTCATGGAGTGGCCTAGCCAGTCACCAGACCTTAATCCCATTGAAAACTTATGGAGGGAGCTGAAGCTGCGAGTTGCCAAGCGACAGCCCAGAACTCTTAATGATTTAGAGATGATCTGCAAAGAGGAGTGGACCAAAATTCCTCCTGACATGTGTGCAAACCTCCATCAACTACAGAAGACGTCTGACCGCTGTGCTTGCCAACAAGGGTTTTGCCACCAAGTATTAGGTCTTGTTTGCCAGAGGGATTAAATACTTATTTCCCTCTGCAGAATGCAAATAAATTCATATACTTTCCACAATGTGATTTTCCGGATTTAATTTGTGATGTGCTATCTCTCACTGTTACCAATAACCTACCCTTCAATTATGGGCTGCTCATGTCTTTGTCAGTGGGCAAACTTACAAAATCAGCAAGGGATCAAATACTTATTTCCACCACTGTATGTTCCATCTATACTGTCTATTAAGATGTTTTATTGTGGACTGGATAAAAGTAGCATGCTATGTCATATGTGTACTGTCTATTTTTTTATATATATTTTTTTTTCTGTTGCCAGAGAATGTGGTAAAGGTGGTTAGCTTAGCGGAGCTTTAAAAAGGTCTGGACGGCTTCCTAAAGGAAAAGTCCATAAACCATTATTAAATGGACTTGGGGAAAATCCACTGTTTCTGGGATAAGCAGTATAGAATGTTTTGTACTTTTTTGGGATCTTGCCAGGTATTTGTGACCTGGATTGGCCACTGTTGGAAACAAGTATTGCCATACTGGGAAAGACCAAAGGTCCATCAAGCCCAACATCCTATGTACTTATGTACAATGTTCAGGCTGTTCTTGCTACACACCACCTTGGGTGAATTTCTTCAAAAAGGTGATAAATAAACCTTTATAAAGTATGAGAATTCTTCTACACAAAGAGAAATCAGGTTCATAGTCACTTTTAAAGATGATTGCTCAAGGAATGTAGCCACGTATGTCAAAGTAGTATTTAGAAAAACTACAGAACTTTGACCATGGTAAACAGATTTGAAATGTAAGGTTCTAGTTTCAACCTGTGAATGGTTCAGAAGGTTCTAGTGTCAACCTGTGAATGGTTCAGTTTCTAAGAATCTTGCTGGGAAAAACATCTAACCACATAACAGGTGTCAGGATGTTCTACTCCTTTCCACTCTGGTTACCACATCTTCCTAAGGGTCCATCTTGTTCCTCTTGGAGCTTCTTTACCACTCTAACACTGCCTTGTGTTATTTGATTACTTGCTATAACCCAACTGTGCTCCTGATCTTGATTTTTCGCTATGAAGTCTTCCTCTGTTCTGAAACAGTTCCCCTGCTACAAACTGGCTCATTCCTGAGCTGGGACCTCTTGCAACTATCAATGTGCTTTATTTATTTAAAAGACTTTAAATGGAAGAAACAACTAATTAGACAGTCACACACACAAGGACCAACACTGGCTGCACGTGGAGGGGCACTTTCGATAGAACGTCTAAATCAGAATTTAAATGTTTTACAAAAACGTCCAAATTCTGAACAGGAAAGGAGGTCATTTTCGAAAAAGACAGATGTCTATCTTTTGTGTTCAAAAATGCTATGGATGTCCTTTTTTTGGTCCATTTTCAAACAAAAGACGTCCAAATGCAAGATGTCCAAAACAGAGGAGGAGTGGCTTAATGGTTAGTGCAGCGGGCTTTGATCCTGGCAACATGGGTGCAATTCCCACTGTTGCAAGTCAAATGCACAAGGGGCATTTTTGGATATGACATCTAAGTCTGAATTTGGACGGGGTTTTTTTTATGTAAAACGTCCAAAATCAGAATAGGAAAGGCCATTTTCTACTAAAAAAAAGTCTATCTTTTCCTTTTGAAAAGCTGTTTGGAAAAATGTTTTGTGATTTGGAAGAGTTAGGGGAGGTGATCCCCAATTCCCTCCAGTGGTCATCTGATCATTTGGGGCATCTCTTGTGTGGAGTACAGGAGTAGCCTAGTGGTTAGTACAGCAAACCTTGATCCTGGGGAAGTGGGTTCAATTCCCACTGCAGCTATTTTTTTTATAAAAACAGATCTAGCTCAAAACATCTAAGTTTTAGTCTTGGACATTTTTGTCGTTTCATTATGGCTGAAAGACCTCTAAGTCTTAGGAAAGCCCAAGTCCCGCCTTGAAAACACCCCTGGCACGCCCCCTTGAGATTTAGACATGGGTTCTAGGGAATATCTCATCCTTCATTTCCCCAGATGTAAGAAACTAGTTTACAAATCAGTTTTCTCTGCTGGATTTATGTATCAGGGAACTACTGATAGAACTGAAAAATGAACTTGCTGAGCTATTGTTAGTAATATGTAATTTATCCTTAAAATCGAGCGTGGTACCAGAAGATTGGAGGGTGACCAATGTAACGCCGATTTTTAAAAAAGGTTCCAGAGGAGATCTGGGAAATTATAGACCAGTGAGTCTGACGTCAGTGCTGGGCAAAATGGTAGAGACTATTATAAAAACAAAATTACAGAGCACATTCAAAAGCATGGATTAATGAGAAAAAGCCAACATGGATAAGTGAAGGGATGTGGATAAAGGTGAGCCGGTTGATATTATGTATCTGGATTTTCAGAAGGTGTTTGACAAAGTACCTCATGAAAGACTCCAGAGGAAACTGGAGAGTCATGGGATAGGAGGTACTGTCCCTATTGTGGATTAAAAACTGGTTAAAAGATAGAAAACAGAGAGTAGGGTTAAATGGTCAGTATTCTCAACAGAGAAGGGTAGTTAGTGGGGTTCCGCAGGGATCTGTGCTGGGACCGCTGCTTTTTAACATATTTATAAATAACCTAGAGATGGAAGTAACTAGTGAGGTAATTAAATTTGCTGACAACACAAAGTTATTCAAAGTCGTTAAATCACGGGAGGATTGTGAAAAAGTACAAGAGGACCTTACGAGACTGGGAGACTGGGCGTCTAAATGGCAGATGACGTTTAATGTGAGCAAGTGCAAAGTGATGCATGTGGGAAAAAGGAACCCGAATTATAGCTACATAATGCAAGGTTCCATGTTAGGAGTCACAGACCAAGAAAGGGATCTAGGTGTCGTCATTGATGATACATTGAAACCTTCTGCTCAGTGTGCTGCTATGGCTAAGAAAGCAAATAGAATGTTAGGTATTATTAGGAAAGGAATGGAAAACAAAAATGAGGACGTTATAATGCCTTTGTATCGCTTCATGGTGCGACTGCACCTCGAATATTGTGTTCAATTCTGGTCACTGCATCTAAAAAAAAGATATAGTGGAATTAGAAAAGGTACAGAGAAGGGAGATGAAAATGATAAAGGAGATGGGACGACTTCCCTATTAGGAAAGGCTTAAGTGGCTAGGCTCTTCAGCTTGGAGAAAAGGCTCACAGGGAAATCGTCCCATCCCCTTTATCATTTTTGTCGCCCTCCTCTGCACCTTTTCTAATTAGACAGGCTGTAATATTTAATGAAGGTTGGAGTTTCTTTATAACCATATCTTTATAGCCCATATAAATTATATTATAATGGTCAATATGAGCCAACACCAGTGTTAGTGCAATCATTCTAAACCAGGGGCATAGCAAGACTTCGGCGGGGGGGGGGGGGGGTCCAGAGCCCGAGGTGAGGGGGCACATTTTAGCCCCCCCTCCCCCCCCCCCCCGGCGCCGCCAACCACCCCATTTTTGACCTCCCCCACCGCTGCCACCTTTGACCCCCTCCAGCGCCAACCCCCTCATCCCCCCCTTCCCCCCCATCGCCGCCAACCCTCCCCCACTGCCACCACCACATATTAAACCATTTATGCACTGAAGGTGCTCTGGTTCTTTCCTTGGCCACCAGACATGCACCAAGGTACTCCTACTACATAATTTCCAACAGGCAGAGGTGATAGAGGGGAACCAGCGGCTCAATCTGGAGTCAAGTACCACCAATACTCCCAAGAATTCCTATGACTGAGAAAAGGGGAATCCAAATCCTAAAGATATTTGTAAATAGCTGCTACCAAACACTTTGTTTGAAAATCATTGCAAATTTGGTACACGTGAGTATGCTCCACCTCTGCTTATACCTTATGCTATTAAGATGTTTTAAATGTGCATTAAATAGACACTGATAGTGATGATATCAGTGGCATAGCTATGGGTGGGTGTTGGTGGGCACAGGTCCAGCCAGCAGCAGAACCCCACATCAACATCTCTCCTCCATGGCACCCCGGCATCTGCCTACCCATCTCTGAACCCTGTCCTTTCCCGGTGTACCTTACAGGAGTCCCCGGCGCCTGCAGTGATCCATTATTGCTGCCAGCATTGGCCCCGCAGGCTTCCATCAGCCGGGTCCCACCCTTGCTGATGTCATTTCCTGCTTCCTGTCTAGCGGGATATTGTTAGTTCTCCCTTTAGACGTTGGCCTTTCCCACTGGCCTTATATCATGATAAAGAACTTTTGGAGTATCTCAGAGATAAATGGCGGGACTGCAGGACCTTCAACGACTAACATAGTTCTAAGATAGTACTGGGAAGCAGCTAAGGTGGTAATACAGGGGGATGTTATCGTTTATAGTAGTATGAGGAAGAAACGCAGGGACGCTATCTTACATATGGATAAACAAATGGAGGGGCATTTTCGAAGAAACGTCTAAATCAGAATTTGGACGTTTTCCAGGCATCCAAATTCCAAACCGGGAAGAAGGTCATTTTCAAAAGAGATGGCCATCCATCTTTTGTGTTCAAAAATACCATGGACGTCCTGTGATTTGGACATCTTTGATTTTCGGCCATTTAAAAAAAAAAAAAAAGTGTCCAAGTGTAAAACGTCCAAAATCAAGTCATTGGGACGTAGGAGGAGCCAGCATTTTTAGTAGACTGGTCCCCCTAACATCCCAGGACAGCAATCGGGCACCCTAGGGGGCACTGCAGTGGACTTCATAAAATGCTCCCAGGTACACATCTCACCATTGCTCCCTTACCTTGTGTGATGAGCCCCCCAACCCCCCCCCCCCCAAAACCCACTATCCCCAACTGTACACCACTACCATAGCCCTTGCAGGTGAAGGGGCTCCTATATGTGGGTAGAGTGGGTTTCTGGTGAATTTTGGAGGGCTCACCGTTTCCTCCACAAGTGTGACAGGTAGTGGGGGTATGGGCCTGGGTCCACCTGTCTGAAATGCACTGCACCTACTACTAAACTACTCCAGGGACTTGAGTATGACATCTGAGGCTGGCATAGAGACTGGCAAGTAATGTTCTTCAACACACTTTTTGGGGGTGGGAGGGGGTTAGTGACCACTGGAGGAGTAAGGGGAGGTCATCCCTGATTCCCTCCAGTTGTCATATGGTCATTTGGGGCACCTTTTTGTGCCTTATTCGTAATAAAAACAGGTCTAGCTCAAAACATTTTAATGCTGGACAATTTTGCTTTGTTCCATTATGGCTGAAAGACGTCCAAGTCTTAGGAACGCCCAAGTCCCGCCTTGAACACGCCCCTGGCACACCTCCTTAAGATTTGGACATCCATCTGATGGACTTCAGAGAAAGGCATCCAAAATGAGGTTTCGATTATACTGATTTGGACGTTTCTGTGAGATGGACGGCCAAATGCCGACTTATGTCACTTTTTGGACGTCTATCTGTTTCGAAAATGAGCCTGATAGTATACTACCGCCAGCTGTATGGGAAGGTACCAACAGCTGAAAACAGGGATAGATTCTTAGGAGCTCAGAGTGACCTCAATAAATTACTTCATCAGAGAGCCAAAAAAATTGGCTTTATATTACCAATACCAGCTTCACAAAACATGGTAGTAAAGGGGGGAAGTTATTGGTGCAATTGGTACGGAAGAATAAGGGATCAGAGAAGGTCCTGGCTCTGCACCATGCCTTGGGGTGTTTAGTACATACTGATGGTGAGTCCAGGTATTCCGGACTTATGAGAAATTGTATACCTGTGATCGGACGCAAGAGTTGGACCTGGATGTTTACCTTCATAGCATGGATTTGCCAAAAATTACCGAGACTCAGTTAGCGGGCCTTAACATATCAATTGGTATTGATGAAGTGGTATGGGTGGTGGGGAGCAGCCCTTTATATATGGCACCTGGGCCTGATGGGTATAGAGCTGAATTTTTTAAGTTAATGTTACTGGATATCCAACATATTCTGGTGGATCTGTTTCAGAGCATGATAGGGGATCAAATATTACCCACTTCTTTACGTACGGCGGAAATTGTGGTATTCCCTAAGCCGGAGAAAGACCCTAGCTATTCTGAATCTTATACATCTATTTCCTTGAATGGATAGGAAGCGAAATTGTTGGTAACTGTATATGCCTTCCTATGCTTAGGCCTGTTCCTAGAGAAGTGGTGGTTATTCCCTCTACTCTTCTGGTGACAATGGCTTCAGATCCTGAATGGGACTGGCTACCAAACTTTTTTCAGGCATAGAAAATACTTTATTTGTGAACAAGTCTTTCCAGATATGGCAAAAACTACTCATAAGTACATAAATAATGCCACACTGGAAAAAGACCAAGGGTCCATTGAGCCCAGCATCCTGTCCACGACAGCGGCCAATCCAGGCCAAGGGCACCTGGCAAGCTTCTCAAACGTACAAACATTTTATACATGTTATTCCTGGAATTGTGGATTTTTCCCAAGTCCCTTTAGTAGTGGTTTATGGACTTGTCCTTTAGGAAACCGTCTAACCCTTTTTAAACTCTGCCAAGCTAACCGCCTTCACCACGTTCTCCGGCAACAAATTCCACAATTTAATTATGCTTTGGGTGAAGAAAAATTCTCTGATTGGTTTTAAATTTACTACACTGTAGTTTCATCGCATGCCCCCTAGTCCTAGTATTTTTGGAAAGCGTGAACAGACGCTTCACAACCACCTGTTCCACTCCACTCATTATTTTATATACCTCTATCATGTCTCCCCTCAGCCGTCTCTTCTCCAAGCTGAAAAGCCCTAACCTCCTTAGTCTTTCTTCATAGGGAAGTCGTCCCATTCCCGCTATCATTTTAGTCGCCCTTCGCTGCACCTTTTCCAATTCTACTATATCTTTCTTGAGATGCAGCGACAAAAGCAGTTTCTTCTAATGCAATCTATAGTCTTGGCTCTGGGAGGATTATTTCTTCTTAAATATCTATAAAGTTGTAAATCAGAACACAACATTTTCTTTGACCCTTCTAAATTGGTCTGTTTTTTTTAATAACAAAATGGTTGCAGAAGGACAAGGTGACCAGCCTCAAGTGGGTGAAGTTTCCTTTGTTTGATCTTTGTACCCATATTGTTCATATGTCAAGTAATTTCTTCTTAAAGTAAAACTTTGGGCTCCTTTTACAAAGCCTATGGGCTTTGTCACATTTACCATGCTGGAATCACTAGCACGGCTTTGTAAAAGGAGCCTTTTGTTTTTGTTACATAGTAACATAGTAAATGACGGTAGATAAAGACCTGTACGGTATATCCAGTCTGCCCAACAAGATAAACTCATTTTACATGGAATGTGATACTTTACACGTATAAATCAGAGTCTGATTTGTCCTTGCCTTTCTCAGGGCACAGACCATAGAAGTCTGCCTTGTACTGTTCTTGTACTAAGCTCTGAAGCTAACATCGAAGCCCCTTAAAATTTACACTCCAGCCGATCCTTATCTATTCAGTCACGATCAGGGCGTAGACCGTAGTAGTCTGCCCAGCTCCCATTTTGTTTCCAATTATCAGCGCTGCCACCCAATCTCTGCTAAGATTCCATGGAACTATTCCTTCTAAACAGGATTCCTTTGTGTTTATCCCATGCATGTTTGAATTCCATTACTGTTTTCATCTCCACCACCTCCTGTGGGAGGGCAGTCCACATATCCACCACCCTTTCTGTGAAAAAATACTTCCTGACATTAGTCCTGAGTCTGCCCCCCATTCAACCTCAAGTCATGTCCTCTAGTCCTACCGCCTTCCCGTCTCTGGAAAAGGTTCATTTGCGGATTAATACCTTTTAAATATTTGAACGTCTGTATCATATCACCCCTGTTTCTCCTTTCCTTCAAGGTATATATGTTCAGGTCAGCAAGTATCTCCTCGTATGGTTTGCAACGCAAATCCCATACCATTTTCGTAGCTTTTCTTTGCACCGCTTCCAGTCTTTTTACATCTTTAGCAAGATACGGCCTCCAAAACTGAACACAAGATGTGCACATAATGGGTGGGGGGAATAATATGAATATTTTTTTCCATGGGAGATACCAGTGGGAGAGGGCAGGGACACAAGGGTGGGAATGGAAGATGGCTGGTAGTCCTTTCTGTTAAGAGAAAAAATAACAAGGGTGGAGACAATTAAAATGTGTGCGTGAAAAAGAGGATTAATAAGGAAAAAAACATACCCTTTGCACCGTGGGAATAGCTGCGGGGTCATCTCGCAAGCCTTTGTGCCTCAGCTCCCTCATCTCCTGGCAGAGGCCCTGAATCAGCATCTTCATCTGTTGTTGTTGTTGCTGCTGCTCCTGGAGAAATGCCTTTCAGCTTGTTGCTGCTGCTCCAGGAAATGATGTTCGGCTTGTTGCTGTTGCTCCAGGAAATGACATTCGGCTTGCTGGAAATGCCTTTCTAGTTGCTCACACAACTCCTGGAGATGGTTCTCCACACCCGTTGGAGTTCTGCAACTCCTCCAACAATGCATTGCCCACCAAGTTCAGCTACTGACATTGTGCTTCTGACACGAGCTGCATCTGATCACATAAGGCATCTGTGGAATGCTGTACATGACCAGCTACCTCTGACAGCAGTCTGTTGACACCTGAATTCCACTTCTCCCACAGCTGAGGCTGATCAAGCCATAGCTCAGCAGGAAGGGGGGATAGACCGAACATACATGTGAAGGGTCACATCTTCCTCCAACAGCTGGTACACTTCTTCCTCCAGTGACACCTCACCCTCTCCTTCCAGTATGGGTGGTAGAGGCCACACCTCTAAGCCATAACAAATGAAAGGGTAGAAATTAACCTCCAGCAATTCACACTCACCACTACTATCCTATTTCACCATCTACGCAGCTATTTCATCCAAGCACGCAGCACACAGGCCACTCTGCACTCACCTTCTTCTTGGCCATCCATTATGGAACATGTTGCCCCAGCACCCCTATGGAAATGCCCGCCACCTGATACCTCCTTTCAAAAACAAACAAAAGATATTCGAATAACGACCAGCTGCCCCAACCATCGCCACTACTATTCCCTTCCAACATCCCCACGGCACATTACGTCACTCACTGTCTCTCTCTGCCCCCCATGCTGATACATGTTGCCCCCTGACCTGGCACCCCTGTGTAAGCCGCCAGATGTTCCCCTACAAAGCCAAACACAAGTCAGTTTTATCACGACCAGCAGCGCACCCATTGTTCTCCCCCTCTCATCACCAACCCACCAGCAGTACCCTGTTTCACACAAGACAAACGCATATGACCACCTAAACTTCCGGAAATCACTAAAAACTAACTTGTTCAAAAAGGCATACCCTACCGACCCAACTTAAATGCCTGAACCCTGCACCACAACGAAACATAAGCTCATAAAATACATAAACTCTTCCTATCTACGATTCCATAACGCGTCTTTCACACATGAACCTTACTTTCCCACAACAACTCTTTGTATTTATTCTTACCGGAATTGGTGAATGCCATTAAGGTACTATGTAAGCCACACTGAGCCTGCAAATAGGTGGGAAAATGTGGGATACAAATGTAACAAATAAATAAAGTCATTGATGGCCTCCTCCGACATGTCTGCACCACTAGACAGGCCCACTACCTGCTCGAAGTCGATGGTGGGCAACACAGCCTCCTCCAAGGGAGTCAGATTCAGATTCAAGACACAGTGAGCCCCCCCCCCCCCCCCCCCACCTTTCCCTTCGCATGCTTCCACAGCTTGTGTGCCTTAGATTTGAAAAGCCCCTGGAAATCTTGCCACCGATGCTTGCACTGCTCCACAATGCACCTAGGGCACTCATATCCTCTGCTCTCTCCAGATCTGATTTTTCTGCCCTATGGAGAGCTGTGACTTTTTACATAGGCGGCCAAATTCTTCACGGACAGAATGCACCAGAACTCTAAGCTCTTCCTCTGTAAACTTTGGCACATGCTTCCCCTTCCACGTGGCATCAGGGCCCCCACTTTGTGCCGCTAGTTCCTCCTCCTCCTCCTGCAGGGGCACACCATGATTCATCTTGTTCTCCATTCCTTCCTTCTACAAACTAAAATATATAAAGAAAAAAAAACCAATACAGGTGATGATAGCACGAAAAAAAAAAAAAACTACAGACCTACATACATTTCCCTATAGGGGAAAAATGCTAGAGTGAACCACAGGGGTGCACCAAACAGCAACAATGAACATAAGAAAAGGTGGTGGAAGATGGTAATTTACTACAGAAAACCAGCAACCTTGATGACATGCAGTGCCTCCCTCCCTGTTGAAAAGGTAAAGGATACGCCCACCCACACCTCTGGGAAAAAATAAACACATTTCACACTCACCAACTCAAAAAAAAAAGTGCAGACAATACTCTGCAAGCAATGCAAAGCACTGAATATTGCATGGCAAACGCCAGTCATCAGACTGGTAGAAACAGCAGGCTTTTAAGCTTTTGCGACACTTTTCAATATCCACGTCTCACAGCCTGATGCACATCATACATGCCTTGGACACAAGTCTATGATGCGATTTTCTTGGACATGCGTATAACAGCTGCGGTGCTTACCATGTGCATGTGCTTACAACCTCGCTTCCGTGGATGTCAACAGGTTAGCGGGACTTTCATGCATTGGGCTTTGGATTAGCATGCAGCTCATTTGCATGTATTTTCCTTTGAGCATTACTCGTTTTTTCAAAATCACTAACTTCTTCCGTGGATCTTAACGCTCATGGTATTTTACTGGTACTTTAATGCATCAAGACTGAAGGCACTGCTATGACTGTGGAAAAGATCTGCAGAGATCCAAGAGAGCTTTTGACATGTAATTAATAGCACATCAGATATGTAGGCTGAAAAGCACTAAAAGTAGCAGAATTTGAACCGGGGCTACTTGGATGTTTGCCTGGAGTTTAAATTACCCTGCTAGGTCTCCAGAGAAAAGGAGAAATGTCAGGGGTCTGCTGGATTCAGAACAGGCCAGCTGTAGGAGAGAAGGCAGACCAATATGCCCATCTTTTACTACCAAGGTTTCACATAAAAGCGGAGCACAAGACTGAATTCAGACTTCTTGACTGTTCTTCAAATGGAGAGAAAGCCTTAGTTCCCTTGTTCTTAGCCTTGTTTGTGAAGGAGCAACTCTGTCAAACTCAGAGCATGAATAACTTGTAATAAAATAAAGGTAAGATCTTAGACAGGTGTTTAGATCCCTAACCTAGAAAGGCTTATGAAATGGAGAGCCACCAATATTGAATGAATGCACAGGAATCCAAACTGACTGAAGGAAATAAATCATTCTGGAATTAGAAGAGGAAATGTTCTTTATTCTTCAGGAGACACGTGTGCATGAGCTCCTCCCAGAGTCCATGTCAGAATGCTAGAATATCATCGGAGAAGACAAAAATGAGGAGACAAATTGAGAATAGCCATACTGGGTTAGACCAATGGTCCATCAAGCCCAGTATCCTGCTTCCAACAGTGACCAATCAAGATCACAAGTATCTAGTAGAATTCCAACGAGTAACAAAATTCCATGCTACTGGCCTCAGGGATAAGTAGTAGCTCTTCTCACATCTTCCTTAATAGCAATTTATGTACTTTCCCTCTAGGAACTTGTCCAAATTTTTTTTTTTAATTTTCATGAAGTCTTTATTAGTAAATAGTACACAAATTCTGAACATAACATATCATGCGTATCATGGCACAATCCAATAAGACAGTACACAACTTTCTAACACTGTGGCAAACAAGTAATAATAACATGGCTTTGCTCTCATTACAGATCACATGAGTGTCTTTTAGTGCACTACTACATCTATTGAACTGTTCAAAGTAACCATTCCGGTACTTCAACCTTTTTCAGTTTTATGATATACCCCAAATTCCGTCTCCCTCTTACCTCTCAAAACCCCCACCCTTCCCGCCCCTCCTATCCCTCCCCTCCCCCAACACCTCTGTAACCTATGGCATCGATCAAGTTATACATGAAGGATAAAAGAGTCCCAGATCATGTGCCATCTACACAATTGATTACGCCTTTCTGCTAGCAATCTTTCCATCTCACAAATATGCCTCAGTTTTTGGATCCACCGATGTATCGGAGGGGTTGTGGGCTGCTTCCAATGGGCAGCAAGTACAACTCTGGCGGCACTTATAGCCTGCTTCAAAAAGATTTGCTGGGTATGAGGGTGACCCGCAACACCAGCAGAGAATAATAAGAAGACTGGGCTCCACGGTATCGGGCCACCCGTCCACCTCTGCAGCCTGCTACGTATCGACCTCCAGTAGGCACCAACCTTCCTACATGTCCACCATATGTGGCCTGTTGTGCCCTTTACACCACAGCCCCTCCAGCACAGCCCTGTGGTTGCAGGGTAGATGCGCTGAAGACGCTCAGGCATCAGATACCATCGGTAAAGCACCTTCGCCGCATTCTCCCTAAAAGGTACATGAGACGACACTCCCACCACAGCCCGCTCCATTCTCTCCCAGGCCGCCTCCTCCAGTTCCATGCCCAGTTCCCTTTGCCAGCTCTTCCTATGTAATCTGTAGTTCGGGGACTGCCTATTAACAATTTGATAAAGGCGTGATATCAGTCCACTGGTCCTGGGTAGGCCCTCGCAGATGGCCTCTAGTGTTGATTGTTCCCTAGACACTACCTCCCGAACTGCCCGTGTCTTAAGAAAAGAGGATAGCTGAAGGTAGGCATACTGGTCGGGTCCCACTATCGGAAATCTCTCAAGGGCCTCCGAGTATGACAATAAGATCTCCCCTTCAAACAGTTGGCCCCACATTCGTAAACCTCCCGTATACCATCTTGTGAATGCTCCTTTTGTCGTACCCGGGTAAAATAATGGATTGTGGTCTATGGGGGACAGACGGGAGAGTGTAGTACGTTGATGTGGAAACACTGTTCCAGTTTGAGATGGTGACATATATAGAGGGACACAGCCCCTCCTCTAAAGACCTAAGCGAGCTCGGAATCCATATAAGTGCCCCCAGTGGCCTCGCACCTAGGGTATATTGTTCCACCTGCACCCATTGCCGGTCTGGGTAATCTTGGAACCATTCCACTGCCACACGCACCTGGACCGCCCTATAATACCAGGCCAGGTTGGGTACCCCCAGCCCCCCTCTCTTCCTATCCTGATACAAGACCGAGCGTGCCAGTCGTGGACGTTTTCCCTCCCAAATAAAGTGCATAATACGGTCCTGCAGAGTTGCTAGGAATTTACGGGGCATTGTGATTGGGAGGGCCTGAAATAAGTGGAGTAAGCGCGGCAGCACATTCATCTTAACTGCAGCTATTCGGCCGAACCAAGAAAGGTCCAGATCAACCCAGTTACCCAAGTCCTCACTGAGTGTCCCAGCCAAGCCCTTATAGTTTACTGCGAAAAGGTCCAGAAGGTGTGCTGTCAAGTCAACCCCCAAGTAGCCCACCAGAAAGCATAGGAAGACCTCAACAGGCCCACAAGTTCCCCGGGGAGCATCACATTCAATACTTCAGATTTAGCCATATTCACTTTGGGAACTTGTCCAAATTTTTAAAACCCAAATATGCTAACTGCTAACTCTGGCAATGAGTTCTAGAGCTTCATTATTTTCTCCTATTCAATTTAGAAGTATTACCATTTATCTTCATGAAGTGTCCCTTTGTCTTTGTACTTTTTGAAAGGGTAAACAATCAAGTCATGTCCACTTGCTCTCCTCCACTCAGGATTTTCTAGACCTCCATCATATCCCCCTCAACTGTCTCTTCAAGCTGAAAAGCCCTAACCTCTTAAGCTTTTCCTCATATGAAAGGAGTTTTATCCCCTTATTCATTTGATCACCCTTCTTTTAAGCTTTTCTAATTCTACTATATCTTAGAGATATGGCAATCAGAAATGCACATTATACTCATAGTGAGATCACACCATGGAGTAATATAAAGGCCTTATAATATTCTCGGTCTTATTTTCTACTACGTTCGTAATAATTCCTAACATTCTATTTAATTTTCGGGCCACCCACTGCACACTGATTAGAAGATTTCCACAAGGACACCTAGATCTTTTCTTGGGTATTGATTCTTAATGTGGAACCTAGCATCCAAGTAATTATGATTTGGATTATTCTTCCCAATGTGAATTACTCTGCATTTGACCACATTAAACTTCATTTGATATTTCAATACCCACTTAAAATTTCCTAAGGTCTTCCTGCAATTTCTCACAGTCCACATGCAACTTAACAACTTTGAATAGTTTTGTGCCATCTGCAAATTTAAATCACCTCTTATCGTTTCCATTATCAGATTATTCATAAATATGTTAAACAGCACCAGTCCCAGTACAGATCACTAGTTACCTTCCTCCACTGAAAGATGCCCATTTAACCCTATGCTCCATTTTCTCTTTTAACCAGTTCTCAGTTCTCAATCCACAACAGAACACTGCCTCCTATCCCATGGCTTTTTAACTTTGTCAGGAATCTCTCATAAGGAACTTTATGAAATGCTTTCTGAAAATGTATATACACTATATCAGCTGCTCTCCTTTATCCACATGTTTATTTAGTCCTTCAAAGAAATGAAGCAAATTGGTGAGGTAAGATTTCCCTTGGGTGCATCCATTTTGACTCTGTCCCATTAAATCAATCATGTTTGTCTATGTGTTCAGTAATTTTATTCTTTATAATAGTTTCTATCAATTTTGCTTGGCACTGATGAAACTTCCCCGATCACCCCTGGAATCCTTTTTAAAAATTGGCATTACATTGGCCACCTTTCAATCTTCAGGTACCATGGATAATTTCAATGTCAGATTACAAGATCACTAATTGTAGATTAGTAATTTCATGTTTGAGTTCTATCAGTACCCTAGGGTGTATACCATCCAGTCCAGGTGATCTACTATTCTTAACATGTCAATTTAGCTTAGTACATCTTTCAGGTCCTTTGTATCATCACCCTTGAAACCATTTCTACCACAGGTAGATCTCTTAAATCCTTTTCAGTAAAAACTAAAACAAAGAATTCATTCAGTCTCTGTACTACGGCCTTATTCTCTCCAAATGCCTCTTTTACTCCTTGATGATCCAAGTGATAAGTATACAGCCTGTGATTCCCTCACAGGCTGCATACTGCTGTGTTATTGTTATAGGAAAGGAAGTACATTAAACCTAATAAATTATAAGCCATAACCAACAGGTTCTGGACTGGTCTAGTGAGGATGCTAAGGAAGGTAAAATTATGTCTTACCTGATAATTTTCTTTCCTTTACTCGTAGCAGATGAATCCATAAACTGGTGGGTTGTGTCCATCTACCAGTAGGTGGAGATAGAGATTACTAGACTGAAGATAGTGATACCAGATGACAAGCCCCTTCATCAATCAAACAGACACAAACAAATAGGAAGTCTTCCTCACCAACTATGCTTGAAGGCAACTCAAAACAGTGCCAAAACGTGCTCTAGGTGTCCCCACTGGAAAGCCCTTCAAGGAGGGAAGGGCTCGGATATCCATCCGTTTACTATTTGGTTTTGGGGGGATTTTTTGTAATGGCTTCAAAAGAACCTGGACAAAGAGAAAAAAAAAAACAATAGAGACCCAGGAAATACACACACAGCAGAACTTAGTGGCAGAGAAGGGAGGTATCCTGGATTCATCTGCTGTGAGTAAAGGAAAGAAAATTATCAGGTAAGACATAATTTTACCTTCCTTACCCTCAGCAGTAGATGAATCCAGAAACTGGTGGGATGTACCAAAGTAATCCCAAAAGAGGGTAGGAATCTGCCACCCATCACACCAAAACTGTCATTCCGAAAGAAGCATCCGCTCTCACCACCACATCCACTCTATAATGGCACGAAAAGGTTTGCAGAGAGGCCCAAGTATCCAGATCTCGTCTAGGGTCAGAACTGAAGTCTCCACCCATGACGCAGATTGCGCCCTAGTGGAATGGGCCTTCAACTCCTCCAGTGGAGTACGGCCGACCAAAATATACATGGAAGAGATGGCATCTTTAAGCCACCAGGTTACAGTTGCTTTAGAAGTCACCTCACCGTGCCGTGAGCCTGAAAGGACATAAAGGCGATCGGAATGCCAGAACTCATTGGTCATGTGCAAATAATGGAGGAGAACCCAAACATCCAGGAAACGAAGGTTCCCAAATTCTGCTAGATAGTTCTCCTTCCGAAAAGGTGGTAGAAGGAGAGGCTGATTGACATGAAAGGACGAGATCACCTTAGGCAGAAAGGAATGGTACGTAAGGTGACCCCAGATTCTGAGAGGTGCAAAAAGGGGTCCCAACAAGACAATGTCTGGATCTCAAAGATCCTACACGCCAATGGCATAGCCACCAAAAACACCATCTAAGATCCTTGACAGAGGCCTTGTGTAACAGCTCAAAAGGAGCTCCCTGTAGGACCCAAAGTACTAAATTCAGGTTCCCAGTCGGATGCCAATATGGAGGACGGCGATGGAGCGCCCCCCCCCCCCCTCCCGGCAAAAAATGAACCACATCCGAATGAGAAGCTAGGCAGGAGCCTGATACTCACCTTCAGAACAGGCCAGGGCTGCAACCTGGACTCGGAGAATTATAGGCCAATCCTTTCTAAAAACCGCCCTGCTAAAAGGCCACCAGCTGAGATACAGAGACCTTCAAAGGGGACTAAGCCCTAGCAGAACACCATGTCACAAAGATCCGTGAAACTCAAGCATACGCTGAAGTATAATACTTCTGCACTTGTAACAAGGTAGCAATAACTGAATTAGAGTAGTCTTTCTTCCTCAAGTGTGACCGCTCAAGACCAAAGCAGGAGGGATCCTCCATCAGAACTGGTCCTTGAGGCAGATTGGGCTGAGAGGAAGCCAAAGGGGCACTTCCATCAGAATAAGTCCAAATACCAAGGGCAACGTGGCTAATCCAAGGCCACCATGATGACCTGCCCCTGGTGTCGCACAATCCTATGCAACATCCAACCTGGCAACAGAGGGAACATGTACAGGAGTTCAGACTCGGGCCAGGGTAGGAGCAGAGTGTCCAGGCCTGCGGACTCGGGTTCCCTCTGTCTGCTGAAGAAATTGGCCCCCTTGGCGTTTGCTTGGGACATCAGGTCCAACTCTGGCATCCCCCACTTCTGGCAAATCTGAAGGAACGCCTCTGCCAATAGCTCTCATTATGCAGATGACAGCTGAGAAAATCCGCCTGCGTGTTGCTCTGGCCCACAATGTGTGCCGCGGACAGGCACTGATCGTGGGTCTCTGCCCACCCTAGAAGGTAAGGCAGGCTTCGAGTGCCGCCCTGTCAATTGATGTAAGCCACTGCCGTAGTGTTGTCTGAGAAAAAGTGGACCCCCATGCCCGTCAGCAAATCCTGAAAGGCTCTGCAGGCATTCACCACTGCACGCAGCTCCAGTCAGTTGATCAGCCAAGCCGCTTCCAAGTTTGTCCAGCATCCCTGCGCATAATGATGAAGACTGTGAGCTCCCCAGCCCATCAGGCTAGCATCTGTAACAACCACGACCCACAGAGGAAATGCCAAGGGCATCCTCTTCTGCAAATTGGGATTGTGAAGCCACAATGTCATGCTGCGCCTTGCACAGGGCTGCCATGGAAGGCACCAGCGGTAGTCCTGGGACATCAGCGACCATCTGCACAGCAGGGAATGCTGGAGCGGGCTCATGTGAGCTCTCATCCAAGGCACCATCTCTAGGGCTGCTATCATGGAACCCAACACCTGAACATAGTCCCAGTCCCGGGGATTCGGCAGTAGAACAGATTGGAGACCCTAGTCTGAAGCCTGACCCATCTTTCCTCCGGCAAGAAGACTCTGCCATCAGTCATGTCGACTCGGGCGCCGAGGTAGTCCAACATCTGTAATGGCACCAGGTGGCTCTTGGGAAGGTTCAAGACCCAGCCCAAAGACTGTAAAAGAACAATCATCTGTTTGGTGGCCCGGCGACTCTCCTGTTCCGACTCTGCCCGGATCAACCAGTCTCCAGATAGGGATGTACCCTCCTCTCTCTGCAGGAATGCCGCTACCACTACCATCACTTTGGAGAAGGTATGGGGAGCAATAGATAGACCAAAGGGCAGAGCCTGAAACTGAAAATGGCACCTCAGAATAGCAAAGCGCAGAAAACGCCGATGCGGGGGCCATATAGAGATGTGCAAATAAGCCTCCTTGATATCCAATACCGTCAGAAATTCTCCTAGCTGAACCACCGCCACCACGCACCACAGGTTCTCCATGTGAAAATGTCGGACCCTCAGGTGCTGATTGATCTTGCGGAAATCTAGGATGGGGTGAAAGTATCACCCCATCTTGGGAACAACAAAATAAGTGGAGTAGCGGCCAGTGCAAGTCTCTAGAGGAGGCCCTGGCACCACCACCCCCAGGTCCACCAGTACCTGCAATGTGGCTTCAACTGCTGCCCATTTAGAAGATGTGGTTCACCCACCCGTATAAACAGAGAGTGGAAGGAAAGATTGGCCACTCCCAGTCACGTGCAGCACCAGCAGGTTGCTTATCCCCATGAAAGGAAGAACACTGCTGAAATCTGGGGAGCTGGAAGTTGAAGCTCAACCCAGATGGTACAGGTGAGCCTCCCGAAAACGGGGCCTCACCGCCCCCAACTGTGTCACAGACTTGGGCTCGTCTTCGGGGAGCCATTGTCCCTTGGAGTCCCCCAAATCTTTCATAATCTTCTCCAGGTCCTCCCCAAAGAGGCAAATCTACTGAGGTGTTGCTTAGATGCCATATCCTTCCCCAAGTGACAAAGCCACATCAAATGGCGGGAAGAAATCACCAGTGACATCTGTTTGGCCAGAGTGTGCACCAGATCATAAAGGGAATCTGTCAAATAAGCTAGCCCCAGTTCCATATGGGGCACAACAGACCCCAGAGCAGAGGCCGTGTCCTGATCTTGCTCCAAAGCCTGTTGAAGCCAGCTAAGGCATACCCTAGCAGCATTAGAGCTACAGATAGAGGCTTGCGAAGTTAACATGGAAACCTTAAAGGCATGCCTCAAATAAGCTTCAAGATGCCGATCTTGCATGTCTTTCAGTGCCACTCCACCCTCCACAGGCAGAGTAGTCTTCTTGGTAACTGCCATCACCAGAGCATCCACCGCGGGAAGGGAAAATTTATCTGCCTGGTCCAGCTAACCGGGTAAAGGCAAGCTATTGCCTTAAGCCACCCTCAAGTCTGACTACTGAGCTGAAATAAGCTCTTGATGGCCTCGTGTACTGGAAAAGACCTGGATGGCTTCCTTGTGCTGGCCATCTTAGGATTGACCAAGGCCTGTACTTCCAGATCCACAATGTTCAGCACCTCCAAAGAGCTAGACATCAGCGAAGGTAACTCGTCCTTTATGAAAAAGGCGCACAGCAGTAGGATCATCAGACCCTCCCTGGTACAACTCACCCTCTTCCAGCAGATCCACCCGAAACGGCCGGAGGGAGTCTCTAGAGAGCGCCACCAGTGGAGAGAGGGAGATGGAGGGCCAACGACCCCCCCCCCCCCCTCAGAGAAGGAGATCAGGTGTCTCCTTTTCAGTACAGGATCCTCAAGCAGGGAAGAGGTTCCAGATCCCCAGAACAACCCCCTAGACATGGAGGAGGCTGAGATAGAGGCAAGGCCCGCTCAAGTAAATAGGCCTCATGTAGCAGCAAAATAACTCTGGGAAAAAATCATTCCTGGTGCTCCTAGGCCCTAGCAAAGGCCTCGGAGAGGCTGCCAACATTGGACAAGAACCCCCTGCTGAAACTTTGGCAGCCAGGTACCACGTCTGCGGGCGAGGAAAAGAGAGGTGCGCGTCTGCCACCTCTGAGCAGGAAGAAAACCCATCAGGAAGAGAGCTGTCAGCTTCAAAAGCTCCAAGCAGCCTGCCATAGAGATTCCCACAGAGGGAACACCGCTTTAACACTTCCACTGCCATAGTCGCACACCGGAGCAAAGAAAAAAAGATGGAGCACCGTTACGGCACGGGAGAAAGCCACAGTAATTCCCAGCACTGGTCACTGACAAACAGGCTCCCCAGGCTCAGACTAAGCTCTCCCGTGCAGGCACAGTAGCAGTCCCACTGTGTGCTCGCCTCCCATACTGTCTGCCTCTGAGTTTTTTTAGTTTTTGGCTGCCCTCTAAAATCGTGGGTTTCTTTTGTTTTAAGTTGGTGAGGAAGGCATAGATCACAAACAAACAGCCAAGACAGCAGAAGTGAAAGGAGGCAGAGGAACTACACTACAGGGTGAGGCAGGGACCAGGAGCCCAGGTATGCCAAGGATGGCACTGTTTGGCCAATCGCCCCCAAACTCAACTGGCAAAGGCCCAGGAGCTGCCCCACCGAAGATGAATTCAGGAGCTGGAGATAGAGCTATACTGACGGATGAAAGTGCTGGTCTTCTGGTATCACTGTCTTCAGGCTAGTAATCTCTATCTCTACCTGCTGGTAGATGGATACACCCCACCAGTTTCTGGATTTATCTGCTGCTGAGGCTAAGGGATCACTATTTAAAGACTGTGAAAAGAGTAAAACAGATCAAAGGAAATAAACTATTTAAAACAGAAATAAATCTTTTCAAACATTTCTTATCCATTTTCAGTAAAACACAGATTGAAATACATCTTAAAAAAACAATTTGATTGATATGCAGTTCAAACTTTAGTATAATTTTCTCCATGTTGCGACTTCAAATTTTCATCAAGATTAAATCTTCTAATATAATAAAACGCACCGTGAACGTTCTGAAGACAACGTTCTGAAGCCACTCAAACACTCCCTGTAGGGTTCGTGGATTCATGGTGTGAAGCCAGCCAGGCTGCCAGCCGTCTCTGCCCCGCCCTCGCGTCAAACGTTATGGGCAAACGTCATGACGTCGAGGGCGGGAAAAAAAACCAAACAAAGTGCAGCGTCAGGGAAGGAGGCGGCGCTCCCGACGTCTCTAGCCTTCCCTTCGCTGTGTTCCGCCTTCTTCTGACGTCAAGGATGACATCAGAAGAAGGCAGAACACAGCGAAGGGAAGGCTAGACGTCGGGAGCGCCACTTCCTTCCCTGACGCTGCGCTGCCAGAACCGCCACCGAGGTAAATTTAAAAAGGAAAAAAAAAAGGGATGTTGGGGGGAGAGAAGAGGGTGGGCAGTAAAGTTGAACAATGGGAGCGGGAGGGCAGGGGAGAAATGACAGCATGGATGCGAAGGGGGGGGGGGAGAAGAGGGCGGGCCAGGCTGGGACATGGGAGAGAGAGGAGCATGGATGCGAGGGGGGTCATGGAAGGAAGAGAGGGGAATTGCTGGAAAAGGATGAATGGAGGGGGCAGGGGACAGAGGAGCATGGATGGGCATGGATTGGGATGGCAGGGCTCAGGGAGAGAGGGGAATTGCTGGAAAGGGATGAATGGAGGGGGCAGGGGACAGAGGAGCATGGATGGGCATGGATTGGGAGGGCAGGGCTCAGGGAGAGGGGAATTGCTGGAAAGGGATGAATGGAGGGGGCAGGGGACAGAGGAGCATGGATGGGCATGGATTGGGAGGGCAGGGCTCAGGGAGAGAGGGGAATTGCTGGATAGGGATGAATGGAGGGGACAGATGGGCATGGATGGATATGGATTGCAGGACAGGGCTCAGGGAGAGAGGGGAATTGCTGGATAGGGATGAATGGAGGGGGCAGGGGACAGAGGAGCATGGATGGGCATGGATTGGGAGGGCAGGGCTCTGGGAGAGAGGGGAATTGCTGGAAAAGGATGAATGGAGGGGGCAGGGGACAGATGGGCATGGATTGGGAGGGCAAGGCTCACATTCTCTCTCTCATATACAATGTCTTTCTGACTCTCACTCTCACACACTGTATCACATTCACTCTCTATGTGCCACACAGTCACTCACACACTCGCTTGGTCTCATACACTCACTCTCACAGTCTCACACACACTCTCTCTCTCGCACACACACACACACACATTCTCTCTCACACTGTGTCTCACATACACACTTGCACACACTCTCATTCTCACACACACACTCTCTCACAAACACACTCACACCCAGACTCACTCTCTCTCTCATACACACACACTCACACTTTCACTCTGACTCTCACACAGTCACTCTCACATACACTCTCCCAAACATACACACTCCGAGGAAAACCTTGCTAGCGCCCGTTTCATTTGTGTCAGAAACGGGCCTTTTTTACTAGTATCCTTATATTATGGGCCATATTTATTAACTGGAAAATAAGTAAATTTCCTTGCAATTGTGATGAAATGCTGAAATTTGAAGGTTTTAATATCAGCAGCAAGAATACCTCTTATCTTACAGAAAGAAGATGTGGGTTGAGTATCTATTTTAAAGACGTTTTGCTCAAGTTAAATATTTATAAATACGTATACTTACTATTGATGGACATGGGTAAAGACCACTATCAAGTAATATATTTTCAAGAAGGTCTTGATCTGCAATAGAACAAAATAAATTAGTTTTTGTCTGTCCTAAAGAAACTCACAGATGGATTTATTGGATATTCCATCATTTCACAATGTAAGGCTTGGGAACTGCTATTTTGTTTTTTTTACATCACAGGTCCTAAGCTGTGGAATAGCTTGCCCTCTGAGCTATGTGAACTTAACAGCATGAATACCTTCAAGACGTCCTTAACAACCACCTTGTTTCAGCAAGCATTTAAGAAACTGATTGAATGATGGTCCTGTTGTATGGGATAAGACAAATCAGCTCAAATTATTTATGAGTTTTTATACATTGTGTATGTATATGTTCCCCACCAAGAATTAGAATTATACACTGTGTGGGTTATACATTTAAAAAAAAATAAAAATGTAACAAACTATCTCTACCAACTATACAAAATGTGAACTGATCCTAAAAAGTTTCAATCAATCATGAATACAAAAGTCAACTGTATAATTGGGATTAAGGATGTTGCAAGGCTAGGTGTAAATTAGTTTAAACAAAATTAACCAAATGAGTACTATCACTATAGAGGATGAGATCTGAAAACTAAGCTCTAAACATAACAGGCCAATCAAGATGCTTGATGTCTATTTAAAAGTATTTCTTTTACACCATCATCTCAGTATGCAATTAGAGAATACTCTTGGTTAATCAACACACTAATACAGTGGTTGGAAACATTTCTACTTAAGTTAACATGTTCCAAGGATTCTGTGGCAGTGGATGGAGAATGGTATATATACATGCTATAACCGAGTATTGCATTTAAGAAGACTGCCAATTATATAAGAATCTTTGCATTACAACACAATAACTTTTACTGTCTGTCAAGTATTTGGCTTGCTGGAAATCCCACAATGCACGCATTCAAGGAACAGTTAAACATAGGGGAGGTTTAAAAAGACTGCTTATCTGTTAGGATAGCTGGGTCATGGATGGCTGAGGCTGGGCACACAAGGTCTCAGAGAAAAAGGTCAAATCAGAGTATAAAAGTGTTCAGACTGATTTTGTTGGGACAAGAAGAGTTCTAGAGCCTTGCACTCACAGACAAAACCAAGTTACTTATCAGTAGATAGGAGGATACAAGTTCTCACAAATGGGTGATGCCATCTGACTGAGGCCAAGATGCACTAAAAAAATTGTTAATGTCTGTTGCTTACCGATTCCTTAGCGAATCGGTAAGCAACGGGAAAGCATCAAGGAAAGGGAATGCACTAAAAAAATCGTTAATGCCCGTTGCTTACCAATTCCTTAGCGAATCAGTAAGCAACGGGAATGCATCAAGGAAAGGGAATGCAAATGAGCTGCTCGTTGTAGCTCACTTGCATTCTCTATTCCATCGCTAAACAGTCGGCCAGTTGAACATGCGCAGAGCAGCCAAGGGTTATGCTGGCTGCTGTGCGAATGTCAAATACGCCTCCCTGTGCCGCCCGAAAGGAAGACGCCGCGCCGCTCACCCCCTCCACGGCCTGCTGCAGGAAGGCTCCGATGCAGCTCGATCCAAGGAGAGTGAAGTTGAAGACGTCCATCCAAAAAGACGTCCTTTTTGGACGTCCTCCCCCCCCCCCCCCCCCCGGCAATAATAAAAACTTCCTTTTTGGACGTCCTTCACTCAGCTGAGAGACCTGGAAGTCTCTTAGCCAACCACAGCGCGTTTAGCTCAGCTAAACACGTGATTGGTTCAGAGACTTTTGGGGTCTCTCAGCTGAGTGAAGGACGTCCAAAAAGGAAGTTTTTATTATTGCCGGGAGGGGGGGGACGTCCAAAAAGGACGTCTCTTTTTTAAGCGGAGAGCTAATAATAACCTCTAAACCTTAAGGGTGGGTTTTGCTGGGGTTTTTTTGAGTGAAGAACGTCCATAAAGGATGTCCCTGACCAGCACTTGGGCGGTGTTTCGGGTGAAGGACGTCCATAAAGGACATGCCTGACGAGCACTTGTTTTCGGTTTGATGAGGTGGGATATATCTGATCGGTCTTTGGTGATTGTGTAGTATGGGTATGAAGTATTCTGTACAAGTGGGGTGGTTAGAGTTAGGTGGATCAGAGATAAGGAGTAGATTGCTAGGATTAGTTTAGCCGTATCCATTTTGATATCGGTTCACTTTGGGCTGCTAACAGGCCATGTTCAATAAGGTGTGTGATGGAATTTTTTGCCTTGGGCTGGAGTCTGGTGTACAGGTCAGGTGTGTTTTGTGTATTTGCGGATTGCCTTTGAGCTAGTTGAGGTCAGTAGTGGCTCTGGGTTTGTATTATGTTAGTGTGCTGGGCTGGTGGGGGGGGGGGGGAATAGTTCTGCGATAAGGTTCTGCTTTGGTTTATCTCTTAATGGTTGGTTAGTTCCACTGTGAGGGCTGTTATATGACTTGGCTCACCAGGACACACCTGCGTCTCTTTCTTTCCAGAAGTATTTGGTCAATGGTTATGATAAGTGTAAGAGTGGGCCTGATGCTATGGCTTATGCAGATTTTTTGATGGATAAGATGGCTACACTGAAGCAGAGGGTGGCTGATTGGGAACATCACGGGGTAGATCAGGAGTTGCCAGTTACAGAGCCCAAATGGGTTAAGTTTGAAGAGGTTGGGGTTAAAGAGGTGACAAGAATGATTTCTATGATTACTCCTGCTTGGTCTGCGTCGGACCCTTGTTCGTCTGGAGTCATTCGTCAAATGGCTGATAAAATTGCATTAACTTTGACATGTATTGTAAAACAAGTCTCTTATAGAGGGTGAGCTACCAGTTGTTCATAAGCAAGCTAATATAAAACAGTTGTTAAATGAGAAATTAGATCCTGAAAGTATGGATTGCTATAGACCTATTTCTGATATCCCTTTATTGGGGAAAGTTATTGAGAAGGCTGTTTTGCAACAACTTGAAGATTTTGTGAATGAGAATAATTGTCTGAATAAGTTTCAATATGAGTTTAGAAAGGCTCATAGTGTGGAGATGTTATTAATCTCTATAGTGGATACTTTGAGGAGAGGTATGGATAAAAATCAATGTTTTTGCTTGATGTCTTTAGATGTGTCATCTGCCTTTGAC